>NC_035107.1:206948480-207553304 GCF_002204515.2 Aedes aegypti
GTCAAACGTTTGTGATCTTCTTATTTTAAGCTTTTTGCATCTGAAAGAATTGCTGAAGGAATCTAAGAATGAACTCCTACATGATTTTTTTAGAGATATCCTGATAAGAATTCATGGCGGTTGTAGTGTTCGAGAAATTTTACATTATGGAAGCTGTTGCAAAAGCTTGTCCTCTGCGGTCTGTTAAGACCACAAGAGTAACCTCATAGTGGAAATCTGATCTCGCAAGGTTTTTCGATTTGCTGAACTATCCGGCTAGAAGAACCTTCGTATTAATAGTTCTTATTTAAGTGAAGTATTTCGAAATGAGCAAAAAAAGGTAAGAATTTCTAGTGAACTTGCCTAATTGTGACAATATTTCTTCAATACAGACTTCTCCGGGTGTGTAGAAATAACATCCACGGGTGTGTCAATTATCTTTTCATGTAGTTTGGAATCTCCGGCTTGCAGTATCGATTCAATGGGCATAGTTTGGTCCTTTAATTTAACTTTGTAAGCAGTTTTGTTACCGGGTATTACTTATAGTTAATCCCGAAAGGAAGACGTGCGTCGTATGAGGGTTCAAAGTCTTAGATCAGTCTAATATCTTCCGAAGTATTTGGTACGCATTATCGATCATCACAATAGTGATGTCTATTTGGCAAACATGCCTAGTGGGGTGGTTCAAAAAATTGTTTTTGCTCCACACCGCTGATTTCGATATTTATTCAAATTCTGAGTGCCATCCCAAAATGTGAGCTTATTTGGATGAAACTGAGACTGCACAAGCCCCTTTAAAGTTTGTATGGGAATTACTATAAGAAAAGGAAGCAATAGGTACAACTTTGCCGTAGACCGCTGTTTTCGAATCGATCGCCACATTAATTAGAAATTGAGTGGTAATGGAAGCCCCCAAGTGGGAGCTATAACCATTTTTGTGAAACCTCGTGTAGCAGATACGCTATTGAGCCAACTCAATAATAGCCGATCTCCAACTCACGGATTTGCCGACGATTATTTAACTTTGTAAGTTGGTATACGCATAAGCACCCTGTTTGGCCTAATGCTAAGTGCTCTTTAGTTATTTGAAAACTGGTGTCGCGCTAATATTGACCTTTGGTTAACTTAAGTAAAACATGTATTATCTTTTTACGGATTTTATTTTGCGATAGAATTTTAACTTTATGGTGTTGGCTCAGAGATTGGTGTGATTTATTAGGTAAAGTACGTCGAATTAATTCTAGGTTCCAAACTTGGACACCTCGCATTGAATTCAGAGTCAAGAAAGCTTACATTCAATGCCGAGGAAACTATGCTAACCCTAACTGCGATTCCACTTACTTGGTAAACATTTAAAAATTTAATTGGCTTATCTGCATTCATCGATTCAGGCCCTATTAAAGTAATAGTGTAGATTTGTTATGTGAAGCTGATTTCAGAGAACTGAATCTTCTGGACATTTTGTTATTCTCACCTTGTTGTTACAAGGAACTTTGTATCCTATATATTTCTGCACGACCCTAAAAATATAGTTCACAAGGAACGCAGGTTGAGAATCACTTGGTTTAGAATATGTAAATAAAAAAATCGTGAATAAACTAAGAATAATATTGCACTTTCCCAATAAGTTACAAATAATCGATTGATTTGGCAACCGCGTACGTTCCGCACAAGAAACCCCGAAGAAAACGACAACAATAACAACGTTGCCGGTTAAGTGCCCTCTTTTAATGAGAGATAATGTAAAATTTCAGCATGAAATAAGACGCGCTTCAATCCATATAATTTCCTCTCTAGACTTGTCTTCTTCACAGCGCGTTGTTATTTTTGTGTGTACATGTATCTACATACTTTCCATACATACGGTTGGAGTACATAATTTCTTACATAAAAAAGTAAGATCACGATCCCCGTTCCTTCTTTCGATCACCAGTGCTCTACACCTCGCCACCTTAAGCCAAAAGCAGAACATAACCTCACTAACTCGGTTCGGCTTTTGAATCATTTTCCTCCAACCTGTTCGTTGTGGTGTGGTTCTTGATCGGTCGCTCCTTCGCGCCTTCTTCATACCGGTGCCGATCGTCGGCATTCATTCGGCTATGAAAAGCCTTCTACTTGTGCGCACCAATACCAAATAATAATTTCCTCCCGTCGTAGACAAGTCGTTGACCAGCGGTCAGCGACTGAACTAAGTTTGTATTCTTCCCTCTGCGATACACCGAAGCAAATCCAATTGTGAGGAAGAAACGAGCGAACGAAACGGAGATACCATGATGCCGATGATGATTATGGTGATCATCAGCGAATGATCAGTTGAACCTCCAATGATAATGACAATGATGATTACAGGTAATTTTTACCTGTAGCGTTGCTTCGCCACCTGCGCTTCCTCCCCATCTTCTCCGCAACCCATCGTCTTCCATCAGCGCAGCAGCGTCTTATGTCGTCTTTGTCTCACAACCGAAAGATCTTTTGAACGCTGAACAACTCTCCGTGACTCGAGAGTTTCTTAGGTCCCTCCAGAAATGCTTCAGTATGTGTGTGTGGCGTGAGAGAGGAATCGGTACAGATTCTGCTTGATCATGCTGCGGGGAATATCGAGCTGAAGCTGGAGGAGACACGAGGAACACAGGTGATCTGCTGGGTTCAACAACGACGCTCACTGGTTGGTGGCTTTTGGGGAACCGGGAACCGCGATCGGGAAGAGTCGTGGGGTGCGAGGAGCAACTTTGTACAATCATGATGTGGCTTTTTACAATAATTTTTGCTTGGCTCAAAACCGTTGCGATTGTATACTCTGAGCCACAGGCAAACAGACGTAACAGTCAGAGCAATTATCAATTTAAAACTCGAACGAAGCGACCGAGCGCCACGAGTGAAATGTTGGTTAACTACAGCTATCCCCTGATTTACGACGTACCGTGAAATGGGGAAGAGTTGATCACTTTTGATCACAAAGTGGAGTTTTGGATTCCGGGGTGAAGTTGATAAATTAGGTTTCCAAAAATTAAAAGATAACTGAATCTGAAAAACATCTTAAAAATCTTACAACTTGTTCATAAACCAATCAATTAGAATTGATTCTTGTGAGTTACAGAGTAAACCACATTAACCCGTTAACGCCCAAGGTATCCCACAATTGTGCTTAAGTCTCGAAATTGTTATCAATGGTTACTGGACTGATGCAAATTATAATGTTTTTGCTCCCTTGTGCTCAAACGGTGTTAATTATGACGCAAATCATTCTCCCAAAATTTGAAGTGATTTGGAAGAAATTTGGTTGTGCACACGCCATTTGAAGTTTATATGGAAATTACTATGGAAAAGGCGGCGAACCTTTTGTGTTCAGTCCTTTAACTGCTCGTCATAATAATTTATGGAAAAGTGAACAAGCTCTTCTCATGTGAAATCTTCCCAGCTACAACTTTTCCGAAGACCACATTTTAATAGGACGTAAGGAAAATTTGTTATTATTGATAACAAAGTCTAAGTCATGCTGAGATGAACATTCAATTACTTTCAGAGCAACACTGCTCTTTTGCTGTAGAACATAGTAGCCTGGATTACTTTGATCTATTCTTCCCGCCAGGAGCTCCACTGTTGCCTGCCGAATAGTTGATGAAGCATGAAAAATGCAAACCCACTTTGTAATAGTGAATAACAATTTAATTTGACGTCCAATCAAAATGTGGTCTTCGGCAAATTTGTAGCTGAAAAGATTTCACATGAGAACAGTTTTGTTCACTTTTTCATAAAATATTATGTCAAAGAGATAAAAGGCTGAACACAAAAAGTTGGCGTTTTCCATAGTAATCTCCATATAAACTTAAAACGGCATGTGCACAGTCAAAATTCTTCCAAATGACTTCAAATTTTGAGAGAATGCTATTTACTACAATAGAAATCGTTTAAGCATAGGGGAGCTGGAATTTCAAAATTTGCATCACTCTAATAGTTACGTATAAACACATTAAAAAAAAAAAAAAAAAATAAAGTCTACGGTGAGGATCCAAAAAAAAAAAAAACAAAATTTTAAAAGTGTGTCGTCGATATCTGATAGCTCCATACAATTAATTTTAAATTTTATTAAGACAACATTAATGCTATTATTGGTCCTTTAGAAACAGTAAGCGTTGTAAGAAAATATTTTCGGTTGGAAACGTTCAACCTTTTTACTACCACGGGGGAGAAAACTTACGCTTTTTTTTCTGTTCGGAACATAAACCCGTGTCCTTTGTGTAGTGCATGTCGTTTTACTTTGTCACTATCGAGAAGTGATAAAACATTCGGTTTTCTTACAGTTGTAATTCCTAACTTGATCACAGGTAACGATTCTAACTGAAAGGTTCCTACCCTTCGAAGAGTGTGGTGCATGCACTCTCCACAGGCGCGCCCCTTTATCAGGCAAAATCGGATCCCTCGATAAAGCCAAGAAATTACACCGATATTGTCCATGCATCAGAATCCTAGTCCTTACTTCTTCAAACTAGAGAACGAAATAAATAGAAGATTAGAAAACAAATTGTTGAATTCGGCTCATTTTTTTTTCCTTGTCTCAAGATCATTCTCGGCAACTGGGAAAACCGAGACTTGTCACTTTCAACAAGGTTTAAAATGTAACAAGGACTAAAAGTGTTCCTTTGATTACTATAATATTCTGTTCTCTTCGTTTGAAGCAGTCAGGACTAGGGTTCACTGGTAGATCTTTACCCCATAGCGCACCACGAAAAGGTGATCTACCCGCGTTATGGGTCAAAAAAAAAAACTTACGCTTACAACGAAGCGTTCAGAAAAAGTAAAAAGCTCAACTTTGACAACGCTCAAATCTCCGTCGTTTTCTAAGCGATTTTATTTATTTATTTTTTTTTTTGCATCAATGAAATAGAAGGTAGTTTTTTACCAAAACATACTTTTTAGTGTTATCTGGTACGTATTTGTGGCACAAATTAAACAATGTAACAATATTTAAGGTGATAGATTGTGGTTTTCTAGGTGAAAAATAAGTTCCAGAACCACAATTCACATGTTTGGGTTGATATATAAATTTTTGATTACACTAAAAATTTGTTTTACACAAAACCTAGAAAACCTCTATGTTAAAATTGTTTTATCTGTAAATCAAAACAAGACCCGGTTACATGTATTTTTTTTCTACATGAATTTGATTATAGAAGCCCAGCAAACATTTTTGAGCAGAGTTAGAAATTTTTGATTACACTCAAAATATGTTTTGATTAAAAAAAAACATTTTTCAACACTGCTTATAATGCAAAATTAAAAACAATAACTGGTGATGCTGAAGTCTATTGAATATATTTAGCATTAGGCATTTCGCACAAATTCATAGGTGGTACAGTCCTAGACCATTGTATGAGTGTTTGCCCATTTCCCGTCCGTTACCAAAGTCAGAAATTTGGGACTAACCTCTAACTCTTAGACAAGATTGACGCATCCTCCAATAATCGAGAGCTGTCCTGATCACGTCCTTGCGAAAGCTAGGGAATGGGAAAGGATGATTGACCTACTTAAGAAAGATACAGAGAACGCTACGACCTCTCATATGCGTTACGGGATGTCGTGGAAAGTTGATGGAAAAGGTAGTGCCATAGGCTATGTTCGGTAGACATTCTGGCCGACAACTGGTTAATATTTACGCATTGTGATCATGCGCTGCTGATCAGAACAAATTCTCTTTTTAAAATTCCTCTGCCATCCGTCATTCCTCTAAAAATGAACAATAGCGTGAGCCGTAACTTCGAACTGCTCATCAAAATGCGAGCACCGCACGGAAAATCAACAAAAAACTACAGTAGTGGTGATCGGGGCAATATGGGCCGCCTAAGGAAAACGTCATGGAATGCATAGAAAAACAGCAAAAAATATGGTTAAAATGCAAGTGACTTGTACTATAAAATGTTATCTTCCATGTTACGTCGATAAATAATGTTAACATCAACTTGCAAATTCCCTCCCCTTGGTTATGCGACCTTGCCGCGATGGGAGGGCATAATCCATTAGCCCATATGATGGAAACCAAAGGCGTAACCTGTAGTGGTGGTATCACATTTTGGCACTTTTTGCTTAAAGCCGCGTCATAATTCATATGGCATAGACGCAATAATATCTCGGATGTGATCCAACGGACATTCTGCGTCATTGATAGAATTGATGCCCATTTCAAATAATTAATCTATTCGAAGTGGACATTAATACTATTGGTGACGTTCAGTTTGCCTTTTGCTAACCAGAATGATCCGTAGCCACTCTTACTATTAGCTAGTTAGATACATCGTTATCATATACGACGAAGGGAATACATAGGAACTCTTAGGAAAATGACTAGTAGATTCACTGAGTAGAAATAAGTGGCGACAATCTTATTTTAATATGGTTTTTACATTGCCATAATAAGAAATACCTCTTTTGTTACAGCGGTATAAATAATCTAATTCCAGCTTCATTTTCGCAAAATTTACAAGTAGAAAGTAGGCGTTGTGAAGCATTGCATTTGCCACCGAAAAGTGAATCATGTAGGAGACTGTAATAGAAGCCTAAGGTAACTTTACTCTTCAATATTCACTATAAAATGACTATGGAAAGTAAGACGCTGAGATCGATCATTAGGGTACACTTGCTAGTTTCGAAAAATTGTTGAACAGACAAGGAAAGCGACTTTTTTTTAAGGATATATGTACGTAATGACCAATAAACACTTTTAACAACAAAAAATAAAATTAACTAGAACTACTACTAAACAGCCTAATTTTGTTAAAACTTGACGACAATTGACATTTAAGACTCTAATCTTACGTAAAAGACAGGAGTAATCAGAATAGCACTTGAATGACAAATTATTCAAAACCATTTCGACTAGACAGTATTAGTAATTACACTACTACACAACTATTTCAAACAAATTCTGATGGAGCTGCTGATTTTCACAATGCTTCCTTTTCTCAGAAGCAAGGGAATATGGGCACTTTTCAAAAACTACCACGTCACAATACTAATAAAAAAACAGTGTTCATGTGGGCGCCATTGCCTAGTCCGTCTGAGTATTGGTCCTGGTAGAGGGGAAACTTGGCAAAAGCCAGACCGAGGGTTCAGCCTTGACAAGTTAAGCTGTCAGGCAGCTCCAACTGAATACCATACAAAAAAAAAAAAAAAAAAAAAAAAAAAAAACATCAACTTGCAAATTATTTCAGGAACTTTTTGAAAAAACATGTTTTTCTACGTGGTCACCAACCATATGGGGCATTATGAGCCACCCTACGGGCCATTTTGAGCCACCTCATTCAATCGAATGATTTTTATTTAAAACAGTATAGCGAAGAGTTAGTGGTGAAGAGTACATTATTGGAAAGGAAATTGTATTAGCTTTGCTTGAAATTATTGATTCTAGTGGCTTATTTTTAAAGATACATAATACATAGTAAACAGACCATGTTGTACTAGTACTAAATTGCGCTACTTGGTTCAACGTATTTTCTAGCAAAGTGTTCCACTTGTTATAGTGCATAAAGATGACTATGCAGTTGAAAATAATCTGGTATATTTAGGCAATGCATTTTTATGTTCAAAACATCGTTTGTTTTGCTTAAATCTAGGTGGCTCATTTTGCCCCGCCCCTTCATCTTGAAAATAATATATTGTTTTTCAATAATTTTGTTTACGAACAAATCTAATTTCGCTCACGAACTGTTCATTATGATCAGAAGTTTCAATGGATTGGTATAATTTACCAGAATTATAAATATAATTGTCTTATAGGCTTAATTAAAAACTGCCAAAATTATAAGCTTTTCATGACGAAGGACAAATGTGTACATTTTTGTAAATATCTTGAGTGTTTAAAAGAATATTCTTATGGTTTTTATTGTGGTGACTATTTGAGGCATCCTTTAGCAGATCGTAACGACACTAGACATTAAAACACTGTTTTTGAGGTCAAAACCGGGGTGGCTCATATTGCCCCGTATGTTCATATTGCCCCCATTGCCCCTACATAATCTTTCCGAACCGAGCATCCACGAATCATTCAGTTTTTGAATCAACACGCTTAACACACACAGGAGATAAAAAACGGGTCCCGCAAAACGAATTCGATTGCTGGAGCCATCACAGAGCACTAAAAAAAACAAGATTCCACAAATCATTTTCAGATATAATCTTCGAAAAAAAGAAATCACATTGAAAAACATGTTTCCACAGAACATTTGCACGTAGCATAGCGCCATCCGCCGAAAATAATTTTCACAAGTCGAAAAACATCGCGGAACGAGGTAAACGTGACACAAAATTCAAAACGCAGCCGCCCGCGCCTGCTGAAGTCTATTTAATATATTTGTGCCGAAATATAATTTTTTGATTACATTCGAAATTGATTTCAATTTTGAAAATTATGTACCCTGGCCACGATCACAGGGTTTGACGGTGCCAAAGTAGAAGGTGCACCATAATAATATCCGTCTGTGAAACATATCACCTTCCCAATACTTTGGCACACCTCTAACGGTTCATGATTTATCATGAAACGGCTGCATTCAGGCGGAGGATCTGTTAATATGTTTCGGCATATAACAGGTCCTCTTCGAACGGAGGGACCGCCAGGGCTCATTAGTTACTTATAAACCAGTGCGGGTTGTTGATGGTTCAGTTCGTTTACCACGAGCTGTAGCATCCTTTGTACAAATCAGTAATGGTTGTTAAGTTTCGAAGCTAACGTGTGATCAATCGTTTTATAATGCAATATAATAATGGAAGTTTGGTGGAGCTGCGCGTAACACTTGTTATTAAATTTAGTGATTGTGTTGGTGCTAATGGTGTGTTCATAATAAAATCTATGGTGATGAAAATTTGAAAATGAAATTGGAAATGATTCTGATAGTTTTGTTAGAAATATAATAATGATGATGTATAATGATGTGAACTCTACTAATTTAATAAAGTCCATAATACATTTTGTAACCATTTCTCTGAATATAAACATTATTGCCTAGTTCTTCAAACATGCATGATAAAAGTGTTAATAATGACAGCGAGTGCAGAAAAATGGATCGAAGTGATTTTGTTTTACTGTAACTTTGTTAATAGTGCTAAATTATAGTTTGAATAGTAATGACTCTACAGCAACAAAAATAATTAAATATTTAAATTGAATATCTTTTAATTACTTAGTAATGCTAACAGATAGTAAATGATAATAACAATGAATTTATATGAAAATGGTGTGATGTGAAAAGTGATATAGGTAATGGAAAGTATATCTGAAGTGTATTACGAAAGTTGATGAGTGATAATCGGTGAAATACGTGATAGTGTCGAAAATAAAAGTGACGATAGTGAGTGATGAAATGAAATGGGGAATGAGGACCTTTTAATAAAACTATTTCGTTCTTCACTTTAACCACTCTAGTAGCATTTCAGGCCTTATCATAGTTTGATAGTAGTCTAAAGTACTAGACTGCAAAACTACGGTAAGGGCTGATTGCTGCTAGGGTACACAGTGACCATTTGAGCAACATTGCTTAGGAACGTCTGTGTGATGAACGCAATAGAGGCTTATAAAAGCAAATGCTGGGAAGGAGCTTAGGGCAGATTAAGAGTGCCAGTACTACCCCTATCGCTACCAAAAAAAAAAAAAAAAAAAAAAAAAAAAAAAAAAAAAATTTAGAAAATTATGTAGATCCCATTTTTTATACTATTTGCCAATAAAACAAAATTTAATGCGATGAGATTTTGTTTTGTTGCTATAAATTTTATTATAGAGGTTAACAAAACATGGTGAACATTAGAGTGATGCAAATTTTGAAATTTTGGCTCCCCTATGCTTAAACGACTAATTTTATAGTAAATATCATCCTCCCAAAGTTTGAAATGAATCGGAAGAAATTTTACTGTGTACAGGCAATTTGAAGTTTATATGGAGATTACTATGGAAAACGCCATCCTTTTGTGTTCAGCCCGATTGTATAACATTTTGCGGTAATCCGCTTCGCGGTGTACCATTTCGCTGTTGGTCATTTCGCGGTACGACATTTCGCGGTTAGTACCATTTGGCGGCATGACAATTCGCGGTCAGTACCATTTCGCGGTGTACCGTTTCGCGGTTTAGACCGAGATGTTTCATCTATCTTAACAGTAAAATTTGAAGGTCTGCCTGTGTTTAAAAGAAGGGTAAATCACCGATGAAAATATTATTAGTGATAATGCCAACAATTTTCAGTGCAACTGGTAGGAAAAACCACACCGCGAAATGGTATAGACCGCGAAATAGCATACCGCGAAATGGTACTAACCGCAAAACGGTAAACCGCAAAATGATACAAACCGCGAAATGGTACACCGCGAAATGGTTGACAGCGGAATGGTTCACCGCGGAATGTCGGACAACCGTTCAGCCCTCTATGTCTTCGTCATAATGTTTTATGGAAAAGTGAACACAATCTTCTCATGTGAAATCTCTTCAGCTACAACTTTGCCGAAGACCACATTTTGATTGGACGTCAGGATAAATTGCTATTCATAATCATAAACTGAGTATGCATTTTGCATGCTGAACCAACTGCCAAGCAGGCAACAGTGGTGCTCCTGGTGGGTAGAATAGATCAAAGTAATCCAGGCTACTATGTTCTACACGTTCTACAGCAAAAAAGCAGTGTTGCTCTGAAAGTAAGTAAATGATCATCTCAGCATGGTTTAGACTTTGTTATCAAGAATAACAAATTATCCTTACGTCCCATCAAAATTTGGTTTTCGGCAAAGTTGTAGCTAAGAAGATTTCACATGAGAAGAGTTTGTTCACTTTTCCATAAATTATTATTTCGAGCAGTTAGAGGACTGAATACAAAAGCTTTGCCTTTTTCATAGTAATTTCCATATAAACTTCAAATGGCGTGTGCACAACCAAATTTCTTCCAAATCACTTCAAATTTTGGGAGAATGATTTTTATCATAATTGACGCATAGGGGAGCAAAAATATCGAAATTTGCATCAGTCTAGTGAACATGTTTGTCCAGAAAATAAAATTTTCGAGTGCATTCAAAATTTCTTTTGTTTCAAAAACTACGAAAAATCCTGTTTTTTCTGCAAATCAAATTCGACTTCTACGCTCACGGAAAAAACATACGGAGAAAGTTTTTTGAAGCGGTTTTTCCTTCATTTCTTGGCGAATAATGAAATTGTACAGTCGCCTCTCCACATCTCGTTCTCGAAGGGACCATCGAGATAGAGAGAGATCGAGACAAGGAACATAAATTTGATGAACACTAGATAGAAAAATAATCCGTTTCTAGGAAAATAATAGACAAACAAACTTCATTTCGAATTTCCATATTGTTCTGAATTGCTTAAATTTGATCTAGTAACTTTGTTCATATCGACATATAGAGAGAAAATTGGGAACAAAAAATCAACAGGAACACAACGAGATATGGAGAGAAAAATTGTATGCAGAATGAAGGGACCGACATATGGAGAGATATCGAGATGTAGAACATCGAGATGTGGAGTCGACTGTATTTGTAATTTTGTAATGTATTGTGTTTAATTTGTAACTGTTAAAAATTGTTAAACTAGAATGAGTTATACATCATTGGGATCTGTTTTATTTTCTTAATGGGCAAATTACCCTAATTGTTTTTAAGCAACATTTTAATGCGATGACTCGTCATTTCGTTTATGTCTGTCTAAACATCTTATGCAAACAAAGACATGTCATCGCTTTGAGCTTTGATTTAAGGTAAAAAAGGCTGTTTCCTAGTTTTATTTTTAAAGTTAGATAAATTTTGAGTGTTATCTAAAATTTAACTCTTTCTCAAACATGTTAACTAGGCATCTAAAGGCAAATTATTGACAAAAAAAATACATTGCTTTGCATTTTGATTTACAGACTAGCAAGCTAAAACCTTAAGTTTTTAGTAGCTCTTTAGGTAAAAATAAGTGTTAACATAAAAGCTTTATTTCTACTCTGACGCGTTGACTGGACTTCTACAATCAATGCATTTTCGAAAAAAATACATATAAGGGGCTGTTCATTTATTACGTAAGACATTTTTCGGGGTTTTTCAACACCCCCCTCCCCGATAGTAAGATTTTTTGTATGAAAATTAAAAATAAATTGTATGGCGCGTAAGAAATCTTAGAATAAAAAAATGTTTATTTTTGGTAATAGAAATTTTGAGTGTTTTCAACATTTATGGAAATTACTATGAAGAAATTTTGAGATATGTTTCAAACACGCTTATACTGTAATGTAAGTACAAACAAGTACATTCTTCAGATCGTAATAAAGAAATTTGCTGAAGAGAGAAATTCAATCCGACGGATAGCAGAAGAGATATTCATGAGTTTGTTTGCTATTATTTAGCTTAATATGGGATTATAGTCCCGCAAACATGTTCAAAAATCCCAAACCCATTTAGCCTCATGATGTTTCTAATCTTTTCATAAACACTGTGCCATTAAGAAAATAACATAAAAAATATAAGATTTGAAGCTTCTAAAATACCATCCAGAATAGCGTATTTTTCAGCACCATGGGGCAAGTATGTTACATGCCTTATAACAAGGTTTTCACATGCGAAGCTCTCTACTAGTCAATTCGAATAACTGAAATTGTGTTGTTTGAAAGGCGGATAAGTCGCTTTTGTAACTACGAGTAAAAAGAGAAGTCTCGCATAATTTATGATCTCCTAAAAGCCCTAGCTGACCAAGTGTGTAGCTTGTTATTACTGAACAAACAAATGGATTTACACTTCATTTCACAATGCTACGATGAAGAGAAGATCCTCCTCTGTCTCCCAGCGGTGATAGTTTTTATTTTGGTCTAATCTGCTTTTATTTTGGTTTATCTGCTTAATTACAATGAGCTACACACTCGGTTACCAATGGTTTGTAGGGTGAAGATACATATAAGTCAAACAACCGGTAACTCACGGGTCACTCGCTGGTGGCAACCAATCAATAAAATGTTCAACGCAAAAGGTTGTCAGGTTCTCTAGATTTAAGCTCTTGAAAATTCGAGGTTTGACTTCGGACGAGATCATAAGTTTTGTGAGAAATATTTCCTAATAACTTCTTACATCATTATGACCAATTTAAGTACGATTTTCAAGGTTTTTCGTGGAAAATAATTAAAATGACGCTTGAGACAGTTTTGCGATAATGCGTATATCATATGTCATGTATGTGTATTACAGCTCTTTTGACCAAGAACAACTTTACCTTCCATGCCAAGGTGTTCAAATGGTTTGATCTTGCAGTTTGCCCCGTAATTCCATACGTTCAACGCAATGTACGTCGGTACAAAAACACATCCATAAATACTTCACACAAAATTTAAAAAAAATGTTCTGGACCCCCCGACCGATTTTTTTGATTTTGGTCGCAAATGAAAGAGCAAAAGCTAAGGCGGCGTCCATTTATTACGTAGCGCTAAAATTGGAAATTTTTGACCCCCCCCCCTCCGTAACGCTTTTTGTATGATTTTTTTTTAATTTTTGTATGAGCCGTAACGCTTGAGCCTACTCCCCCCCCTCCCCCTAGAGCGTTACGTAATTTGTGGATGCCGCCTAATTGTTCTTAGTTCGAAATTTCAGACTTACCTATTTTTTTTTGTAATAAAGTTGCTCCACAAAGACACCGTGTGATCACTGAATTTCTACAAGTAAGTTCATGCAAACAAATATTTACCGTTGCTTTATATATTAATTCAAGGCAAAGATGTTGAAAATCTAGGGTTTCTCGTAAGTTTCGCAAAAAATGTTTTACGTGTAATTCAAATAATTATGTCTGCTCAAATATGTTTACTGGACTTGTACAAACAAACTTATACTGAAAAAGCTAGAATCGTCATGAATTTCGATTTACACCCAAACATATCAGAAACCTGAAGTGTCTAGTAGTTTTCAGAGTGAAACAAATTTCGAGTGTTATAAATAATTTATATTACTACCCAAAAATGTTCACTGGACTACTTCAGTAAAATTGATGTCAATAAAATCACATGCCATCGCCTTTAATTTTGTTGTATAAGCAAGTTTCTAATGAAGATTATTTATTATTATTTTTTAGTAAAATAAATTTTAAGTGTAACCAAAAAACTATTTTTGCCAAAAAGATTTCACTGCACTGCACTACAAAAACTTTAATGGCGAAAAGATTATACGTCATCGCTTTGAATTTCGTTTTATTGCTGAATGTATTTTCCAAAATGCTAGGAAGTGTCTATTGCTAAACAACTTCAGGTAGACGCAGTTATTAAGAACCAACCAAAATGGACGTAGATCTTGCATGATGCTCGGTTCCATTGCTGAAAAAAAAAATCGAAAACAACAAAGATATGCATTGTCAAAGTTGGATATCCGACTTTTTCAGGGGGTTGGATGTAAGGTAATTTTATCATGCTCTGGCGCCACCTGCTGAGTGAATTGCAAAACATAACTACTACTGAGTGGAAGATATCAGGTTTATGAACAAGTTCTCCAAACATAATATCATTATATATTGAGTTATTTTCAAGTTATTTGCGCAAATCACTATCCTTGAAATAGGACGCTGGGCGTTAACGGGTTAAACGCGTGAAAGCAGGCAATTTTCTGCGAAATTGGCATTCTCCTCACAAGAAGAACATATTTTTTCCTTAGAAAATTAAGTTCTATCTTCAAAGCAAATTTAAAATAGGGTTCACAGAACAAATCTGGAACGTATAAAACAGTGTATTCAAATGGTTTCTTTTTGGCATTGTTTGGTCAGTCGATTGTTTGGAGAAGAACCCTTCAACAGTTCATCAAACATTCCATAGAAAATCTTTCGACCATGGTACATTTGTCTTGAATGTCAACCCGATTTAAAGAAAATTTAGGAAATCGTGAAGACAACGGGAATCATGCGGATTTAGTGTAGGTATTGATCTAAAAATGGTTGGAACATATGCAAACAACCGAAGATTCCATAATAGCTTATCAAATAGAGTTGCTATACGATGAAAATAATTAGAGTGTTACATCTGTTTGTCTATGCTCTGGCCTCTCCTCCTTTGCAGCAGAAGAGATCAAGCTGCTAGAGCGTGTTGCGGGGGGTTGGTAGATCGAGGAGAAACGTCGAATAACGTTCATTTTCCTCGAACGACTTAAATCGTAGCTTTGGCTGGAACTGCGGTGAATACGCTTCTCTAGCCAACAACAACGATATGCTGATGCGATGATTGCGTTTGTGGCGGTTCGTGATTCTCTGGCTTTGGCGTTTGCGCAAACCACACCGAGGCGACTTTTGACTCTGTGACGCTTCCAGTGACTTTTTTTTCAAACTGGGCTCGAGGGGGAAATGATTATGGTGGAAAATTGCATCGGGTTGGGAAATTCGGACGAAGAAGCGGGTAGTGCTGGGCAAAGGCAATGCGGGGTAACAGCGACGATTATTCGAAATTGGATTGTGAATTGCAAAATTATGACTTAGTGTGTTGTATCTGCTGAGCTGGGGTTTGATTTTATTAAAACTGTTTTTTTTTATCAAATTTTTCATCAACACAATACGAAAAAATAGTTTTGCTATATTTGAACAATAAATATAAAAATGAGCAAAAGCTCAAAACTTAAGAACGATCTGAGCCGTCGCTGTATCGTACGAATTAGTTTTCACATAAAAGCTTATGTATTAGGTTGAGAATCTGATCCAAAGTGAATTTTAAAAGCCTTTTTTTTGTTTCGGTTAAAAAAAAACGCTGTATAGTTAATTAGTTCGGTTAGGTAACAGCTATTGAAGAATAAATTTTGCATAATTCAGGATAACGCCCTAAAAGCCATTGGTAACCCAGTTTGTAGCTCGTAGTTTCTGTGCAAATGAATCAATAATCATCCAAACCCACTGAGCAATGCTCGCTAAAACCAGGCCGCACCGGAAGGATATAGCTTTCATCTGAAGCTCAAAACATTTGGCGATCAGTTTGAATTTTGCCGCCGCGCCATTTTGAATTTTGTTAGAAACGTAAGGACGTTGACCGCTTCCCTAACCCAACCCCCCCCACCCCCTTGGAGCGTGACATAATTTGTGCAAGACCCCTAACGAAAGTATACGAAACCTCTTTTAGTGGTAGCCTCGAAATTAAACATGCTTTGTGCTTACAAAGTGAAAAACTCATTCATTTCATTTATCATGTATTTAGTTAAAATTTGAACATATCCAGGATCTTTTTGTAATGGAAACTTCCTTGACTTCACTGGGCATAGAGCATAATCGTGCCTTTTTTTGTTTTTACAAGGGGGAAATCTGCAAACTGAGAAGGTAACTCAGGCAATGCGGGGATGACGCACCAACGACGACCCACTAAAACCAGCCTATGCACTGTACTTGAGCATTTCTTTTTGAACTGCTCAAGTGGTGTATAGTGCATCGACATTACCCTTGGCCTCAGCTCGGGAACGTCTACTCGCGAGTAACAGAGCAAAGTGCGATGTATTATGGTTTTGACTGACAAATTAATTGGATATACTTCAAATCGACAGTAAACTACTAGTTTGTAGTCAAAAACCCTTGGAAATCATAAATCTCGGAGGGGAAGCAGCTTTTTTCCTAAAAGCACAATATGACTCTGAACTGCTCTGAACACGCTCGCGAATCACTTTTAGCTTCGGTTACTCGGGAGCACGACGGATGCGAGTAAACCAGCACTCTGATGCTCGGGAGCGTTTGTTTTTGTTTTTGTTCCAGTTCAGCAGAACTGCTCGCCACTTTCCATCACTGTTGGTAACCCAGTGTGTAGCTCGTAGTTTCTGTGCAAATGAATCAATAATCATCCAAACCCACTGAGCAATGCTCGCTGAAACCAGGCCGCACCGGAAGGATATAGCACGGGGAAGGATATAGCTTTCATCTGAAGCTCAAAACATTTGGCGATCAGTTTGAATTTTGCCGCCATTTTGAGTTTTGTTAGAAACGTAACGAAAGTATGCGTAACCTCTTTTAGTGGTAGCCTCGAAATTAAACATGTTTTGGTATTTCTTCGGGGAGGGGTCAGTGCATATACAGTATTGAACAGAACATTTGCAACTTTTTCGATTTTCCATACAAAATGATCAACTTGGAGGCTCATATCTCAGTTATTTGTGGATCGATTTCAATGAAATTTTTACAGCCAGTCATATATAACTTGAATTTTATCATATATTTTCGAGAGATTTTTCCAATCACGAGTTCAGCAGCAAAAACAGTTTGACTAAAGTGATTTTTTTCACATTTTTTCATAATTTACGTAACTTAAAAAGTTGAAGGAATATCTTTTTGATATCTTTAGCAAAGTTGTAGATTTATACAATATGAACAAGTTTGCTCAAGGCAGTTTATGTGTAACGCTTTTCTATTTTTAGATAAATCGTTTTTAATTTTTCGTCAAAAATTTCACTTCAGTCAAACCGTTATAACTTTTGAACTCGTGATTGGAAAAATCTCTTAAAAATATATGTAACAATTCAAGTTATATCTGATGTGCTGTAAAAATTTCATTCAATTCGGTCCACAAATAACTGAGATATAAGCCTCCAAAAATGACCATTTTGTATGGAAAATCGAAAAAGTTGCAAATGTTTTGACCAATACTGTAGCACAACTCATGTAGCAGAAGTAGCCTAGGCAAACTGCTTCTCCTAGCTGACTTAAACAATGTTACAAGGGACCAGCCTCGGCAGGGTTAATCCTCTGCAGCCAACTCTTAGTCGGCGCGTCATAGGCGCTGCAATTCTAACATAATGTGAGTGACAGCCGTAGTTACTGCATTCCAGCACTCGTCGGGGGACGTGTCCCCTCCGCATGTAGCGAGCATGCGACCTCTCACAACAATTGAACGGGGGCAATCGAACACGACATGCTCCCCTGTTTCCTCCACACCAGCGCAATTGGGGCACGCAGAAGAATCTGAGTGCCCGAACCCATGCAGGTACTGTCTATTGCAACCATGTTCTGACAGAAATTGCGTCAGGTGGAAGTTCACTTCCCCATGGCTTCTTCCATACCAATCTGACACATTTGGTATTAGTCGATGGGTCCATCTACCCTTAGTGGATTTATCCCATTCCTGCTGCCAATTTCTGAGCGTTTCCTCTCTACACGTGTCGCGGACTCCTCTGTTACCTCTTTGGTTGAAGCATTGAACATCTTCCCAGATGATGAGTCCGATGGGCGTCATCCCGGCTATGATGCACACGGCCTTTTTAGATATTGCTGTGTGCGTTTGAAATGCAAATATCAAATGCGGGAACACCAAACGCGGTGAGATTTCTCACTAGGAAGGCGACGTCAAAATTTGATTTTCTTTATTTTTATTTTTATTTATTTGTATTTGATCCATCTGACATAAAATTTGTCTTAATGAATATACAGTGATACCTCCATGAGTCGATGTTTCATGACTCGATATCGACTCATGGAATCATACTAAAAGCAAAATTTCATGGTTACTATGATGGTCCTTAGAAGTAGCTTTCCAAAGGATTGCTGTTCCATGAGTCGATGGTCCCTTCGATATGGACTCATGGAGGTTTCACTGTAAGTAAAACTAACAAACAAAACGAGCAACAAACATCAACATTACATGAAATGCACACTTAACTTTGTCTAAAATATTCAGCAAATCGATTACGAAGCGTCGTCATAGTGATGTTAAAATCGAAAAGATGATAAATTTCGTTGAATTTCGTTGCCATATATCTAGTTGGGTCATGCTGTCCGTATAGAGTGTTCCGACTGCCGAGACTGGATGTGTGACAAAATTCGACTGCCGCCGCTGGATGTGTGACAAAATTCCGTCTACGCAGATTCCGCTCCGGAACGTAGATGCTAACATCAGCCAGAAGGGATGGCGAATCGATGTCCCCTTGAAGCAACTTGGCTACAAAAGCGGCTTGCGATACACAACGCCTGTTCTCCAAAGTATCAATCCCCAGTAAACGACAGCGGTCTTCGTAAGGAGGCAGGTTACTGGGATCACGCCAAAGAAGATTTCTAAGGGCGTGGCGCAGGAATTTTCTCTGAGATTCAATTCGGGTAATCCAACTGGCGTGGAACGGACACCACACTATCGCAGTAAATTCCAGAATCGAACGAACTAGAGCGCAGTAAAGGAATCTCAGACACAGCGGGTCGCTGAAACCTTCTGTTACCTTCAGAACAACACCATGCTGTTTGTTTGCTCTCGAAACGATTCGAAACTCCGGATAAATTCGTGAATGAGCTCGATTCATTAGAGCATATTTTTACGCATAACGATCGGTTGGTGAGATATGATTCAAACCAATCGATGAAGCTATCGGACACGCCACATTTGCGAAGTTTTTGTAGACGTATTCCGTGGTCAACTCGATCAAACGCCGCTTTCAAGTCCAGATACACTGCGTCCACCTGTTTACCAGCATCGATCACTCGTATGCATTGCGTTGAAAACTCAACGGGAAGAAACCATGCTGATCACTGGAGATGTACTGTTTGCAGCTATTGAATAAGGAGTCGTTGATGATAATTTCTAATACCTTTGAGCAGACACATAGTGAAGTAATACCACGGTAATTACTCACGCTACGTTTGTCACCTTTTTTATGAATTGGAAATAGGAACGACATTTTCCAACTTCGTGGGAATACTCGGCATCCAAGTGAACGATTGAACAGCTTCACCAAAGGTATAAGCAACGCTGAGTATCTTTTTAGTAGCGCTGGCGGAATCTCGTCTGGTTCAGGAGTGTAGGAGAGGTTCAGCTTGGTTATCGCACTTGCTACTTCCCGTTCAGAGATTTCAAACATTTCATAGCTGAAGACATCACGAGTAGTATCAACCAATGCAACATGAACTTGCGATGGCGCAAGTTGCTAGGTTGGCGGTGATATGGATCATGGTTGCTAAGTATCCTTTGATTACTTTATGTTACCGCATTTGAAGCCCATCTAGAAATGATTTGCAGCTCAAATGCAAACAGCAATACCGTCCGGTGTGCACTTGTTACTCTTAACCTTTCAGTCGTCGCGCGGTTTGCCGCCGTCAGAACCACCACGCTCCTCCTTTGAGCTAAAAATGTCGTTTTTTTTAATTGATGGAATATCAAATTTCATGTCATTTAGTGTTGCCCTAAACAGAATTCACGGCTCTTGGTTTCATCGCGACCTTTGCCTTTCTGTAATTAGTCGTTGTAGTGGGTTCAAAAGCTTTTAATGATAATAAATACATTTCGATTATCTTATATTTGAATACCTAATAGGACACATTTGTCAACCAAACTGAAATTATTTGTTTTATCTTAAAACATGGATACTTGAAAAGAAAAGCATTAGTCCAGTTATTTATGTATTTAAGGTGAAGATGCATCGAAGACAAACTTAAAATTTTCAAGAGCATGGATCTGGAGAACCAAACATCCGTTTAAGCTGAGAACTTAATCGATTGGCTTTTCCCCAGCTTAATCCTCATTAGGACATCGATCAGTTGAGGTATGAACAAACAAATAAATAAATATTATTTTGTTATGACTATATCGGTCATGCGACTCAAAGATAAAGCGCAAAATACAGGACGCTTACTGATTCCCCGATGGCTTGCTTAATTTCATCATCAAATAAAATTTTAACCTTGTCGCTCCCTTGCGACGCCTATCCAGTTATTCATTTCATCATTTGGGGCATTTTTTTTATTACCGTACGGGTTTGGGCCGAAAGGTCTCAGATTTTCATGAAACTTTTTCCACATCAGGGCCATCAATATGATAAAAATTGAGAAAATGCAGGTCCCTATTTCCGGAAACTCAGTTGGATTTTTGTTTCCTCTGACACTACTTACTTTGAAAAATCATAACTCAAGAGCGAAGCATCGTGGAAACAAAGTTTTTTTTTATGAAAATGAAAGCAAATTTTCTCAAGAATAAAAAAAAATTAACTGGAAAAAGTTTTCCACAAAATTTTCCACCATTGAAAAAATTCGTAAAGAAAAGCCGGAAAAACTATGCTCCAACTCGTGGAAAATTTTCAAAAAAATATTTTTGAGGAGATAATTTCATAAGCTTTAATCGCTGAAATTTTTGGAATCTACTTATTTTTCGGTTTTGAGTTATGGCCAATTTTGTCAAAAATGTGCAAATGTGCCATTTTGAGCCTTTTCTTTGAAAAATCATAACTCAAGAAAGAAGCATCGTAGAAACAAAGTTTTTTTATGAAAATGAAAGCATCAGAAAGAAAATTACCTGGAAACAGTTTTCCACAAAGTTTTCCACCGTTGAGAAAATTCGTAAAGAAAAGCCGGAAAAACTGTTTCAATTAGTGGAAAACTTTCAAAATATATTTTTGAGAAGGTAATTTCATAAGCTTTAATCGCTGAAATTTTTGAAATGTACTGTTTTTTTCGTTGAGTTGTGTTATGGCCAATTTTGTGGAAAATGACCATATAAGCCTTTTCTTTGAAAACCCATATTTCAATCGAGGCATCGGAAAAACAAAGAGTTTTTATCAAAGCAATTGCAAATTTTCTAAAACATCTGATAAAAAAGATATGGGATTGGTTTTAATGATGTATAAGTCGGAATGGATGATATTTTTCATAAAAATTACATCGCAAAGAAAAACTGAAAAAAAAAACTGTTTCTGCCTCAATTTTTCATTACACTGAAAGGGATTCTTTCTTTTCTATGGAACAAATAAAATTACTATTTTTTTAAATTGTATTCAATTATTCAGTATATAACTTACATTTTCAGAAGATTTTCGTTTCTTTGTATTATTAAGAACAAAGCATGCTATATTTTTTTGGTTTTCATGTGCATCTGAGAATTCACTAGCAAAACGTTCGTCTTTTGGTTTAAATGAATGATATTTTTTTGTTCCAGGAATTGGAACAAGGTTAGAAAATCTTTCCTTAAGAAATTTTTCAGCCTCTGAATAGTCATTTTCAGTTGCATAGATAAATTTCCAATCTTTTTTAAATTGGTCTTTCACCATTTGCGACACAGCCTAGTCGAAAAATTGTTTGGCGTTATTAATTTCTGCTGACTTTTTAATACTAGCATCTCTAGCCATTCGCTTAATGTTGCCACCGATACCATCACAAGGACCTTTTCCATGTGAGGTTGGAAAAAAGTGCCATTCTGCTTTAATTTTAAAATCATTTTTATTGTTGCATACATTTTTGAAATTTGACATTAGTTGATTGTGTATTAAAAGGTTTTTTTATATCAATGTGCAGTAAGGTTTATTATCCAACCTTTATTTAGCTATTCGTACCAATTTGATTGACCTAGCGTTCGTAAAAAAATCGATGGATCACACGTGCTATCATGGCAAAAAGGGGTTAACGATCAAAAAACGACTTCTGAAACATCTTGAACCTTGATAAACGAACATATGTTCAAGCTCTCAAAGATCAAACTTGAAATATCTGATTTGCTTCTACCGGGGAATCCAAGTTATTAGAATGAAAAAGAGAACCAATCTGACGATCGTTGAATATGCCTATCTAAAAATATTATTTAGTTCACAACTGAAAAAAATTCGTTTATCGCGAACATCAGCGTGATTATTTTGGCGGAAATAAATCATGTGACAACCGGAATATTAATATTCGGTTTTATATTAAAAGGCTAAATCTTAATTTCGTCACAATGTATTTTGTATGAAAATAAGATTTTGTTTAAAAGCGTCAGTGCTATGTGTACTTCATAAAACCCACATTTTCATCATTGTCATGTTTGAACATACCCTGAACTAAAACCGTCTTGGAACCAAAGTCGAATGTTTAATTCTTCAGGAAATTCTACTCTCGATCGAACAACCTCCCGTAAGCAGAACTAATCCGCATCGCCATCCGTTGAGAATCTTCAGCGTCGATGTTTCGAAAAGTCCAATTTTCGAGCGTATCCGATTTGTTCCCGCCAGAAAACTTTAAAAAACTCCAAGTCATGGAGTAAAATCGAAAATTGTTGCCTCCTCACATCCGTCCGTACGGTTGAAGTTACTTTTCTGGCAGACCTACTGTACGTATGGCAGCTTAAGCGCTCACCAGCAGCCTTTTTTTAAGCATCTCAAAATGTGAGCGTGACTCGGACCAGTCAATGCGCCTGCCAAGAAGAAGACTTTGGACGGTAGCCCGCAGCCGCAGCAGGCTATGGTGGAAGGGAAAAAATGACCATCACAGCAACCAGGGAACGTCTTGTCCAGACTCAAGGCTTACTATAATTACTACGTTGGTGTTGGTCTTATTATTTTTGCTTTCTATATACTATCCCTTTTCCAAACCTTCTGATGTTGGTTTTACCTAGAAGAAATTCTCAAAACATGGCAATTTATACCTGTTTGGGCAAAGTGCTTCCAGGATCTCATGCTCCCTCTGACGTTTAACTCCCGATGTATGAGTGAGGTCAGCGTCGTAGTTTTTTCCTTGCTCGGTTGCGCCATGTTTTACGAACCATCCAGGTACTACCCTCTGTTTTCTCATACCTCTGACCGTCACTTTTCTTTCTTGTTTCCCCTTTTTGGTTCCCGGGCCTTCCAAGGTTCGACGCAAGCAACAAACAACATGGGAGAACTACGGGAGATGAGGCAACTACAGATAAATACCTGTGTGAATTTGCAACTTTTTTCATTCCATGTGCTCATTTCTTTCGTTTGAGTTTCCAAACCATTAAAAAGGGCACAAAGCCATCCGGCACGACGAACACGAACCTCGACGGAAAGAGCAACGGCCAGAAAGATCTGCTGAGACCCAACAGCCATCACCCTCTCGAAGATAACGTGAAGCAGCACTGGCAACAGCAGAAGCGAGATCTCCAGTCCACGTCTCCTCCGAGCAGAATAATCAGGGCTGGTTGCTGGTCTCTTTTTGGAGGCTTGGTCTCTATTTTTTCCCAAGATTTTAAAAAGTCTATTTTAAACTAGTAGTCCCGGCAAATGTGGAAAAATGCCCTATACAAAATTACAATTCCGTCCACTCTCTTATTTTATACTATCCTGTGAATATTCTTAGCTACACACGTAACCACGTCAAACCTTTTAGGAACATAACTTTGAAGAGAATTTCCAAAATCTGATGGCCCGTTCTCAAGCCATACACGTGACATACAAACAGCACTCCATTGTTATGCATAAAGAAGATGGAAGATCTCTAAAGTCACTATTTTAATCGAAACGGTCTCTAAAGTCTAACGATGTTCTAAACGGGATTTTTTGAGGATATCCTAGGGAAATCAATGAAGGAATCACTGAATAAAATAATGGGGAATTTCGAAGGAATCTGTGAGGTGATCTCTGTGGTTTGGACAAATTCAGGTTCAATTCTTGAGATAACACAAAAATCTTGGACGAATTCATTAGGAAAATTCTTGAACGAATTCCTCGTTGGGAAATAATCAATAGATGCACCTGAAGGAATCCTAGTAGTAATATCTGAAGCTTTGGACAAATATTTCTTAAAGAATATCATGAACAATATGTGCAGTAATACTTGTAATGAGGAATCAAAAACTTTTCTCCTGGCTCTTTTTTTGTTTTTTTTTTGTTCTTGTTTGATCTCTTTACGATCTCTTGTTGGTTCTTGTATGGTCTCTCTTTTACGTCTCTTCAGGCTAGGGGCTCTTAAATTCCTACACTAGTCGCTATTAGCCCTGAAGAAAGACAAAAGCAAAACGGGAGAGCCTTCGCGCAAAAATGCTCCTATAATAAGCTATCCGTCCGGCCTATGGCCCTGGTCGGTCGTACCGCGTTGCCAATGCTGGATGCTGCTACCATGCCAATATCAGCAATAATAATAGGATGGGGAGCAACAACGGTGAAATTGAATCGCGAGGCCAAACGACGACGGAGCGGAGAACTGGTTTGCAGAATCCCTTTTCCCCGTCCCAATCAGCCAGCCAGCTCTCGGCAGTTAAGAGGTTGAGACATGAGCGCGCCTTTTTTCCTGCTTCAACGGATCTTTTGGCTCCAATCGTTTTGGCGGCAGCGACAACTTTCGAAAAGTTGTTTCCTTTGTTCCCCGGGAGATGATGATGATGTTGATGGCGAAGCTGAAGACGAATGGTTACTGATGGTCTTCTGCATCTCTGCCGCTACGAAACGGTCCCAGCGGAGTGATCTAGATTTTGAAATATTACCAACAACAGATGTTGAAGTTTTATATTGGGAGCAGATTTTTTTCTTGATTTCTAATATCACCAGCAAAACTGTATTTGACAGCAAATATATGAAAGTACATAGGGCTTAATATACGAGCGCCTGTCCTAAAATGTTGACGATTATTTAAATGCTCAAAATTCATAACATGATTCTGAATCCACATTTTAACTATACAAATGAAGTACCATTAGTGTACCCAGAGATTGCGCCATTGTCGAACCTCCATTCGAGCGCCCCTTATTCAAAGCTTATGTTTTGCACGCTTACGAAGCTTATGTTTTGCAGGTTTTCAAAGTTTTGAGGGCGTGTTAAAGCTCAAGTAATACTTAAACATTAGCTTACGTTGGAAAGATTTGTGCAATAAGCCATACGAAATGTTTCAAATCTCTTCTCAAGGTGAACTGTCTACATTACCCTAATAAGATTACTGTTTATATGGCCAGAGACGAATTTGAAGAAACTACTTAATTTACAGTCCAAAACCTCACGTCGCGTCTTGTCTGTGATTTAGTTAAAATTTCAATGTAATGCATACTACTAAAACAGATTATTGTAAACTTTGCTTATTCATTGATTTCTTTATAATGTAGAAAATTACTTGGCCATTTCTGTCAAAGGAATTTTTACTTTTTTACGATCTAATTCCAGCTTCATTTTCGCAAAATTTACAAGTAGAAAGTAGGCGTTGTGAGGCGTTGCATTTGCCACCAAAAAAGTGAATCTTATAGGAGACTGTAATAGAAGCCTAAGGTAACTGTACTCTTAAATATTCACTGACTATTGAAAGTAAAACGCTGAGATCGATCATTAGGGAACACATGCTAGTTTTGAGAAATTGTTGAACAGACAAGGAAAGTGACCCTTTTCTTTAAGGTGAAACAGTTTAGAATCAACTTCTAAGATTGCACTAAAACTTCAAAGGCACAAATCTCGCGAAGGAAGTATCCAACAACAGTGCACTTTTTATTTTGTTATAGTGCATTAGCAGAAAGCTTAAAATAAGAAGATCAGAAACGTTTGCCAACTATTTCTCCAGTTTAGTGCCTTTGAAAACGTGAGTAGAGGCACAAGTCGGCCATTGTACCGGCCATCTTTGGATTCCGAGATGTTTCACCTTAAGGATATATGAACGTAATGACCAATAAATACTTTTAACAACAAAAAAAACGAAATTAACTAGAACTACTACTAAACAGTCAATTTTGTTAAGACATGACGACAATTGACATTTAAGATTCTAATCTTACGTAAACAGGAGTAATCAAAATAGCACTTAAATAACAAATTATTCAAAACCATTTCGACTAAACACTATTAGTTATGGCACTACTACACTACTATTTCAAAAATTCTGATGGAGCTGCTGATTTTTACAATGCTTCCTTTTCTCAGAAGCATGGGAATATGGGTATTTAAAAAAAACTACAACGTCACAATACTAATGAAAAAACAGTGTTCATGTGGGCACCATAGTCTAGTCCGTCTGAGTATTGGTCCTGGTAGAGGGGTAACTTGGCAAAAGCCAGACCGAGGGTTCAGCCTTGACAAGTTAAGCTGCCAGGCAGCTCCAACTGAATACCATACAAAAGAAAAATCTTAGCAAGCTGTCCTCCTCATTTAAAAAAAAATGACAAAAAATAATTAGAAAGCAAATGTTGCCAATCGATGACATTAATGTTATGTTATTCATTATTTTATTTATTTAGTTGGTGTTACATCAATTAATTTGATAAAACCTCGTTAACGATGTTACGCCAATTTACTCGGTCCAAGGCTGTGTCGCTCCAACTTCGATTTTGGCCCACGCTCTCCAGATCTTGTTGCACCTGATCCAGTCACCTCACACGCTGTGCTCCCCGCCTTCTTGTGCCAACCGGATTCGACGCGAACACCATCTTTGCAGGATTGTTGTCCGGTAGTCTTGCAACATGCCCTGCCCAGCGCACCCTTCCGGCTTTCGCAACCTTCTGGATACTGGGTTCGCTGTAGAGCCTAGCGAGCTCGTGGTTCACGCCGCCACACACCGTTCTCCTGCACACCGCCAAAGATGGTCCTAAGCACCCTTCATTCGAAGACTCCGAGTGCTTGCAAATCCTCTTCCAGCATGGTGCATGCTTCATGTCCATAGAGGACCACCGGTTTTATTAGCGTTTTGTACATGGTACATTTGGTGCGGGGGTGAATCTTTCTCGACCGCATCTTCTTCTGGAGCCTGGCCATAGTAGGCGTGACTTCCACTGATTATGCGTCTCCGTATTTCACGACTAACGTTGTTATCAGCCGTTAACAACGTTAACAAGATTCCGAGGTAGATGAACTCGTCCACCACCTCAAAAGTATCCCCATCTATCGCAACACTGCTTCCTAGGCGGGCTCTGTCGCGCTCGGTTCCGCCTATTAGCATGTAGAGTGTCGGTACTAATGGTTGTAATGCACCAGTAGATTGGACTATGGAATTAAACGTACATTTTTCGATAAAAACGACATGTGATATTTTTGGTGGATACATCGTCTCGATTTGCCAAATTTCAGCTTTTTATATAAATAATTAAGTTTGCAAAAAAATTGCTAATGCCAAGAAGAAGAAGAAGCTTGAAATCTTTCTGTTGACGCCAAAAGATCTTTTCGTTATTTTGTATGATTGTTTATAGCTTATGTAGTCCACTAATGGCACCGACACCCTACTTTGTTTTTTGACGCATTCACCGACTTTTGCCGCTTCACGTTTCAGGCGGGTGGGTGTGCAGCTCTGCTACCGTTCCAAATGTTCTGCCGACAATATCCATAACATCCGCGAAGCAAACAAATTGGCTGGATCTTGTGTAAATCGTACCTCGGTAATTGAACCTGACTCTCCGCATGACACCTTCTAGCGCGATGTTGAACAGTAGGCACCAGTAGGAAGTAGGAAAGTAGTAGTAGGAAAAGTCCATATCGAATGTTCGCCCAAAATCTTCATGCTAATCTGCACACCGTCCATCGTTGCTCTTATTAGTCTTGTTAGTCAATGATTTTTCATAGCTCTTCGCGGTCGATGTTATCATAAGCCGCTTTAAAATCGATGAACAGGTGATGCATTGGGACCTGATATTCACGGCATTTCTGGAGGATTTGCCGTACAGAGAAGATTTGGTCCGTCGTCGAGCGGCCGTCGATGAAACCTGCTTGATAACTTCCCACGAACTCGTTTGCTATAGGTGATAGACGACGGAAGATAATCTGGGATAGCACTTTGTAGGCGGCATTCAGGATAGTGATCGCACGATGGTTTTCACATTCCAGTTTGTTGCCCTTTTTGTAGATGGGGCATATGACCCCTTGCTTCCACTCCTCCGGCAGCTGTTCCGTTTCCCAGATTCAATCAGCCGGTGCAGACAGGCGGTCAACCTCTCCGGGCCTATTTTGATGAGTTCATCTCCAATACCATCCTTACCAGCGGTCTTATTATTCTTGAGCTGGTTGATGGCATCCTTAATTTCCCTCAATGTGGGGGCAGGTTGGTTTCCTTCATCCGCCGTGCTGACGTTGTTGCTTCCTCCGCTGTCGTGACCCTTTGCGCCTGTGTTCTCCGTGCCATTCAGATGTTCATCCTAGTAAAGCAAATAATCACCTTTACTAAATCTTATTAACTTTCCAAATCTTTCATCTACTCTTTCTTTCGCTAACTCGATCAATGATCAACTGATGGAACATACACTTCGTAGTTGCTACTCCGTGATCAATTAGGATAGTGATATTGCACAGAGATCCACTCAGATTTAGCTTGGGTTTTAGCTTGTTTTTTTTTTCATCTTCAATGTACAACACATTACACACTACCCTTGTTATTTCTCGATTGATATCGGCGCCGGCCACGTCCTTATGTCCACCGGGGAGAGGAAGCAAGTTAATTAGTTAGTCGTTGTTACTAGAAAACCAGAGAATCTCCTGCATTTCCCACAGCTACTTTGGAAGTATGAGTGTTTTGTTAGTGATGGATGAGGTATTCGACCGTATGGATACCACTGTGGTAAGCGGTTAAGTCGATATAATCAATTCTAGCGATAGATAGAACTGATGATGTTTGTGCCATAATGACGCAAAGAGATAGAGAAAGACAGCTATTAGGAAGAGTGTTACACAAATATGTTAAAGGGAAGGGCCTGGGATTGAACCCACGACCTTCTGCTTGCAAAGCATAAGCGATAGCTATTAGACCACCAACCCCGTCTGTACTCTTTCTTTCACTAACTCATACATTTTATTATTAACTCACATACCGAAAATTTTGTTTTCCTTGGTTCGACTGGAAATCAAACTCCCGACCTTCCGATCAGGAAGCAGGCTTGCTACCACTAGGCTTGCTACCACTAGGCTTGCTACTACTAAGCTAGCTTTCACTGAAAGAAAAGGAAGCTCATGCCTGCAAGAGCGGCTGTCACACGATTTCACAGAAGTTCGGTGAAAATAATGCTGTTACCGAACTGTTCGTTAGTATTTCACAGGGTTACAGTAAAATTGTTTGTTTCACGGATTTTTTTCCGGTGAAATAGTAGATTTCACTGATTTTCTCCGGTGAATCAGTCGATTTCACGGATTTTTTCGGTAAAATAATAGATTTCACAGGAAAATCTGTATTTTTGTTGTTTACAGTTCGAATTCGGTGATTTATTTCACAGGATACTGCGATTTGTTTTAAGTGTGTATGAAAAATTTAGATTATCGCTCCAGTCCACTTTTCGGATTGCATTTACGTCCCATAACAACTGTGCAAAATTTCAGCTCGATCGGAGAAACTATATTTTAGCGCTAGTCGTTCAAAGTTTGTATGGGATTTACTAGGGAAAACTTACTGTTGCAAAGAAAAATCGCCTTAGGTCGCCCAATATCCTCTATAAAAATTCTGAACACAGTTATTGATAGGTATTTCTATGATAAACAACATTGCCGAAGACCGCAAAGCAATTCGATGCATGTAAAAAAAGTTATTAAACATAGACTATTCGGAAATTTTGCCTGATTGTGTTATTATTGTTATTCCTTTACGTGTTAATCAACGTCGCCTTGCCAATAGGTTTTCATTGAATAACTTGGTTCACAAGGGTCGGATTATTTCGCGATCTTCGGCAATATTCTTCGTGGTAAAAATACCTATCGAGATCTGCATTCAGAATTTTTATAGAGGTCAATGGGCGACATCTAGCGATTTTTCTTTGCAAAAGTAAGTATGGGAAAGTAAATCCCATACAAACTTTGAACGGCTGGCGCTAAAATATAGTTTCTCCAATCGAGCTGAAATTTTGCACAGTTGTTATGGGACCTAAATGCAATCCAAAAAGTGGACTGGAGCGAGAATCTGAATTTTGTCCCACACTAATAGACATCCTCTATATTCGGTACCATATATAGGGGGATTAGGGGCATAATGAACATACGGGGCGAAATGGACACCCCCTCAATATCTGAGAATATGCATACTTCATCAAAAGTTCATACACCGCATGAAATCTGTATTGCATTTGAAGGGTTTGACGGTATAAAAGATTATTTTTTGCTTCAATTGTCCTTCAAAATTTGACTTTAAGTTTTTCTCAGTTTCAAATTGACACATAAGCAAGGCCGAGGAAAAATCCAATTTTTGAGCAAAGTAACGAACCCAGAAAGGTTCTTTTTAGTTATTATGTTTGAGGAAGAGCCCTTTTACATATTGGAACGATTGACAGTCATTAAATATATTGGAATCACTAAATTTCATGCAGGTGTTCATTTCGCCCCGATACCTTTTTACCAGCCTTGTTTTCGACCAAATTTTCTTTCTCGCTTTTCTGACATATGATATGATTTTTATCATCATGAATGAATGTAGCACGTCATACTCACATCAAACTTAAAAATAGCGACGGGTAAATTAAATATATTGCCATTTTATGGTCTTAAAACGAACATTTGTTTAACGTGTCCATTATGCCCCTAATTCCCCTACGTTATAGAGCGACCATCAGTACGCTTAGCACATAATAGATCGCTACTAACAGTGGGATTGTTATGCGTAGAAAATAACCCAAAACCACGTATTTCTTGGCATATCAAAGCAAAATTTACTTTTTCTCATAATACTCATAATACAAACTCTTGATTCTTGTGAACACCTAACATGAAGTCTGACAAAAGTCTGTAAATATTGTAAATATTGATATTGTGAGAATCCCTTTAAAAATTATATAATAATCTAGTCCAGAATGTTTTGAAGATTCTACCCAAGAAATTTTGGATCTCGGGATTTTTTATAAATTGTACTCCGAATTCTGTTCTGAATCCAACCTAATACTATTAGCATGAATCGAAATGTGCCAAAATTCTGAACAAACTTTTACGAAAGTCTTGGTCAGAATGTGCAAGACTTTACAAGAATTGTGCCTATGATTCTTTCAGAATCTCACTCAATAATCATTTTGAAATGCCACCTACAAATCTTTGAAAATACTAAAGAGTATTTCAAAAGAAACCTGTTCATAATTTTATCATAAACTCGTTAAGTGTTCAGGCAAAATGCAACATAGCGTTATGCTGTAATCTTGCCCAGGATTCTTGAATATTATGTATTGAATTCGTTGAAAATCTTGGTTATGGAATCCTGGTAAAATTTTTGTGAAAATCTTGCAAATAATGAGGCTGATTTGCTGCTGACAAGAAAACTAATCGAAAAACTCGATACGTGGGAAATTAACTGCATGGTCAAGAAAATTATATTTCTTTGATCGCAGTACGCAGTTGAGAAGAAATTTGATTTCAAATGGGGCTCTCTTTAGAAGTTTTTCTTGCCTCATTCAGTCATGGAATTTCTTTACTTTTTTTTAGCGAAACAGCAAACTTAGCTTCATTCGGGAAAGTCGAGTCCAGAATTCTTAAGAAATCCTGTTCAAGATTCTGTAAAAAGCCTGCCTTTCTTATAATCCTGTCAAGGATGAATGTCGAATAAATGAATATTGACGGAAGTCATGGTAGAAACATTGTTGAAATACCCTGAATTTGAGATTTATAATTTGAATCAATCATAAAACTAAATATCTACGAGGGTTAAAACAACAACACAATTTAAATAACTACTAAGCTACAATATTAGGTTTGAACTAAATTGATAATTAAATAGGCTTAGAAATGTTCTAACTTCGGGTTGGTAGAATATTCACCGGGGCAAAATATGAGAAGAATCTTCGACCCTCCGCGGGCCACACAAATAAGGTCGCGGGGCCGGAATGCGGCCCGCGGGCCGTACGTTTGGGCAGCCCTGCGCTAGATGAAGCTCTATGAATATAGGTAAAAGTGTTTTCACGAGAATTGAGCGGGTATAGACTGTAGTAGATTTGGTAGATCAAAAGGACCTGAACTCCAGGACGGACTTGAATAACTTCCAAAATCCAATATCTTGTCGAAATTTGTGAACACCTCTGTTAAGGCTTAATGAGTGCTGTAAAGCACTAAAAGTAGACGCCACTTGCTTAAAATAATCAAAAACTTCAAAATGTTCTGGAGGCCGTAGCATTGTTCTAGGTTAATTATACATTTCTAAATCTCCTGGTGCAAAGTCACTTATTACACATAACTAGTCTTTACACTTTTTGTATGAAAACATTTAGTTTCCAAATGACAAATGAGTTCTAAAAGGAAGTTTATGTTGTTTTTACCCTACCTGACCCAGAGATTTTCTGGAATAACTTTGTCAACAATACTTTCAATGTATACCTTCCCATTACTCATAAAACTACTACTAATAGTGAAGCAATTTTCAAAATTTCATTAAAATATATTGAGTTATGCTCAAACACGAGCAATTGGAATTTTATATGTCAGTCCCGTAGCCTACGGGTTAAACATGGGTCCATAACTGCTAGATAAATAAATGTGGACAAAATCAGTACATTCATTTATCTCTTTTACCGTCGATGGGGGTGAAAATGGGTCTAGTCTAGGAGGTGAGATTGGGTCAAAACGGAAAAATATGTTTTGTGAAATATGTCAGCTAATAACGCTGATATTACTAAAATAAATAATTCATATGTTAGGGAACATATTATTACACATAATTCATAACAATATACATTTTTAGAAATAGTAGTTTTTGTGTACTACATCAATAAACTTGCATGTTGAAACTAGATAAAATTTACAACATTAAATTTCTCCTGTACAAAGTATCACGCATGTACTCTAGCCTCTATCGTTGTATTAGTAGAATGTTGAAAGTCTTTTCATTACACATCACAGGTATTTTCCGGAATCTGTTTGATTTTCCCACAAAAAAATCATTTTTTTCGGTACGATGTCTAAAACATTGAAAATGGGGGTGAGATTGGGTCAAGCAAGAACGATAGTAAATAAAATTCCAAGTCCACTTTTTTGACATTTAACGGTGCCGGGTGTTCTCTTTTTTCATTAAGATGTGTTTATTCTTTCTAAATACAGCATCTCTGAAACATCAAACAAGTCTACTTGAGTATTCCGTGCATTGAATAACAATACAACGCATTTCGACAACTTCTCAAACCAGCAACTGTGTTTCGTGCGCAGCAACATCGTACATTTTTATCAAAAGGGTGATTTTTTCTAAATTTGATTATTTATCAGTGTTTTCATATTAAAGAAACATCTCACGGAAGTACAAATGAGTTGGATTGCTGAAATACTGGGATTATGACGTCAACTTAAGCCTGAAATTTATTGATCGTGGAATGTCGCACCGAAATTTAACTATTTGCGAAGGTTTAAAATAATCACTGTTTCAGTACACCTTTGGGGAAACTGGATGGGCTTTATAGCAATGGGGGTGAGACTTTGAAGACAATTTGAGGGAAAAACCAAGAAAATTTATGTAAACTTGACGATAAATGTTGGGTTTACATATTTTTTCTCATAGCTCTTCAATTTTCAGTATAATCTTTCTTTTAAGTGGGTTTATCATACTTGTGAAACATCTTAGATATTTTTTTGTCTTATTTGCATCGTTTTTTTGTCAATATTTTTCAGTTGTGAATGGTTTTGGAATCATATTCTCAAAAACAAGTTATTTCAATTACAGTGACCCAATGTCACCCCCTCTATGGGGTGAGATTGGATCATTTTTCATTCACCTGTGGTGCCGCTATGAATAAATATTTTTCTTTAATTTTTTCAACAATTGTTAATGTACCACCAAAGTACATACACACCAAATTTGAAGTTTATTGGAGTTAAATTGCGATAGTTATTCAAAAAATAAATCGCACATATCCCTTTTTGACCCATTGTCACCCCCAACGACGGTAGTTTATATAATCGATTTCTATGAAATATAATTTAACATTTGATAAAAAAAAAGTTTTAATAACCAAAATTGAAAGTGACTCTCTGGGGCGAATTTGATCTCCATATAACAAAGCAGAAATAAAACCCTGTCGTTTAAATTTTGATCTCCTGAATCTAAAACAGCTGGTCAATTCAATACTATTCGTATAATTCACCATTTTATTGCAAAAAACTTTGTAAATCTGCATAACACTCCTAATGTAGGCAATTTCCCTTGGAACAAGCCTTTTTTAGAATAAACGGTGGGAAGACTAAATATTCCATGAACAACTTACTTTAATAAAATCATCATTACACAATAAACTAGAACACAAAACATGTTATGTAACTATTGTGTAGTATTCACCTATTTCGACCGGCTGTCCGTTAACAATCATCGGAAAGAGAGAGTTAAAATATACATAAAAGCGCATTTAAAAGTATTATTCGTTACAACTGCTTCTGAATAAAAAAATAGCACACTTTTTAATTTAATTTAATAAATTCCTAGATACTCATGAGAAGTTTATTACATTAATATTTTTTCTTGTTTCATTTCAGGTAAATACTATTACGAATAATCAACTAGTTTCATACAATTTCATAAATCAACTGGTAAGGTAAAATTTGCAATAATATGGTGATTTTACTAACATTCCAAATTTACACAACCATCAATTCCCTCAGAGGCATTGCGCACGTGAAAGAATAGTTGACATTTCAAGTACATCGAACGAAATCGGAAAACTTGCGCATCGTAAGCCCATAATTGAAACCAACAATCGCTCCCCCTCGGGTAAAAATATTTACATTTTAAAAATCTACTTCTGCGCGCTGTGGTTCAATTTTCCCCCTTTCGGATACCTATATCCGTCGACTTGCCTCTCTTTTGCTGGCTGGCCTGGACAGGCAGGCTCGTCGTGAGTTCAGAAAAAAAGAAACAAAGCAAATTGCGCGCGCGTTCGTTTCTCAGTAGACTTGAAAGTTGCTGAGGAAGACGGTGCCAAGTATCTCATCCTAAATGCAAAATATTGCCATCGCTGTTACCTTATTAAACATTACGAAAAGCGATCCCAGTAAGCTAGATCGGTTGTACATTTCTCACTTCACAGAGTGTGTAGCTCGTTGTGTTATTACTAATAAATGGTCAATGATAAAAACGGACACCACTGGGAGATAGAAGAGAATCTTCTTTTCATTGTAGCATTGTTCTACAACGTGTCAACCCATTCGTTTGCTCAGTAACAACTAGCTACACACTTGGTTATCAATGGTTCTTAGGGTGAGGTCATAAATTAAACGAGATTTGGAAAAAGTTACTAGATCGTCATAAACTTTTGAAACTAACATATTTTAAATGAATTTGGTGTTAGTTAAACCATTCTTTAATGTATTTAAATTGTATTGAATTATGAGGTCAGCAAATGCATCGATTGCTTTGATTTGCCTTACTTATTGGCGCGATTTGATCCCCCTTCCCCTATGTAGGGTTTTTGTGTTGAGCAGAAGCAGCTCTTTATGCTGCTACACACAGTCTCAAGGACAAACTGTGAGGCTTATCGCATACGACGGCAAACGGCCCTCGAAGAAACAGGAATCGTTCGGCTGGGTTTCAAAGGAATTCTCCTTTTATCGTGTTTGAAACGACACATCTACATAGCTTTGCTTGACTTGAGGGTCGTCATAGGAACAAATCTCGAAATTATAGACGACGAAAGGCACAAAAACATACATACAAAGGAGCGTATAGTATTGGATGCCCGTTGATCGGCGCAAATTCGTGCGAACGTAGACCGGAGCTGTTATAATTTGGAACTTGTGACTAGACTATATTTGACACCACGTGCTCTGATTTCATGTGATTTTTGCGGAAATTGTTAGACCTCGAGTCGGAGGACGTTTTTCATATGGGGCGCCTATGTTGTGTGCGTAGCAGGCTCTGCTAACGTTGAACAAACGTCCTTTTGAAACTATAGATAGGTACCAGCATACCGTGCTTAGACACTGCTTTGGAAATCGTTACTTGTAGGGTGCCTTTATTGAAGAAATGGACTAAATTAATAATGATTATGGATATAGAAAAATATTTTTGTTCGCCCAAGCATGATTGAATACAAACAAATTTTAAAAGTGTGAATGTATTTTGTACACTATTTGAAATGAATTTGTACAAACTACGATTTTGGTGAAGCACCTCCTGTCCCCCAGTTTCGGGCAGCTCGATTTGTTACATGACATCTTTGTAATCCCTGCACTAGTGTCTCAAAATACATTTATTTTTCATGGACACACATAATCGATCATGGTATCAAACATGCAATGAAAATAAGAAGAATGAAAATACAGAAAGTGTGTGTTCTTTTCATCATACACTACCCATCATAAATGCGGACTCACTAAAAAAAGTATTGCAACACCCAGTTGAATATTGAATTACCCCCAAAAAGTTTAGCATCACCTAAAAATAGGTAAATTTACATTGTAATATCTCGAGATCCTTATAATATGCGAACACGGCCTTCAGTATAGTTGTTCAGCGGATCAAGGACATCCGGAAGGTAAATAGTTTGGTTCGCAATTCTGCAGCTAGGTGGCGCTAGTGAGCATGTAAAATTGAGCATTTTAAGCATGTTCTATCTTGTGATCTACATGAGATAAAAAGTTCGAGTCTTTGGCAAAGGTGTTCAACAGGTCAAAATTGAGCGTGCTTAACTAGTTCTCTCTTGTGATCGACAAGAGATAGAAAGCTCGAGTCTTTGAGAAAGTTTTTCAGAACGTCATGGACATCCGATAGCAGACTTTTAATTAAAAAAAAAATCTGTTGGTGTCACTAGCAAGCAAATAAAATTAAGGATTTCAAAGGAGTTATATCTTCTGATCCAAATAAGATAGAAAATTGGAGTCTTGAATATCCAATGATTTAAACCTGAATCAGTAGGAAATTAAGTGAATCAGGACTGGATCATTGGAATTTATATTCAGACCTGAAACTATTGAATATGATGCCATACCCGAATCTCTTTAATATGAGGTGAATCTGACATGATTTGTTAAAAATTAGGTAGACCAATCCAGAATCTCTGGAAAATGAAGTGAATCAGTTTTAAATTATTCGAACATGAAGTGAATCAGACCTGAATCATTAGCAAATGAGGTGAATTAGTCCTAAACTGTTTGGTTTCCGGCTGACTTTCAGAATTAAAACGGTATATCAGAAGCGTAATTGCGGAGTGAAAACGACGAAAATCCTCCAAAAATTATACTATTGATTTGAGAACTGTCGATCGTTAGCGTACATGCCGAGCGATCCATTATTCGTACAGCGAAGTTTGTTGTGATGATTTGACGACAAAGGTTTATCGTTGTTCTATGCCTTCACGATAAAGAACAACCTCGATGCATCGTATGTACCTCGGATTTTTTTCCGTTTGAGTTCAGTAATTGGGTTATATTTTCATAATTAGAAAGTTTTAAAATATTCCATCGGTGAAATTTAGAATTTTCCACTTTTTATCTTTTTTTTCATATACAGACTATGAAAATCAATTAAAATCACATTTTCCTACATATTTCAGCCCATACAAAATGTATGGGAAAAATTTCACCGATAGAATATTTTGTAGCCTTCCGATTATGAAATTGTAGATCAAATACTGATATCTAGCGGTAAAAAATCCGAGGTACATTCGATCTTTATAATCTGCTGGTTTAGACAGCGGGGCCGGTGTTATGAAATGCGATTTACGATGACGTTCTGAGGCTATCCCTTGCGACGAGTATTAAGATTGTGAGCTTGGACGATAATATCAGTGCTCTATGGCAAATCAACAGAATAAGAAGATTTGACGGCAACGCACTGTATCTCCATAGTTGAGGAATGGATAAGGTCTAGGAAACTGGAGACTAACCCACCATAAAACAGTTAGGGGTGGTCAACAACCACAAGTCTGACCAAAGGGCGCTATTTGCGGTAGGTGATTGTATCAAAGATTTCAAGAGATTTCTGAAGCATCTCGGGATGATGGTTGATGACAAGCTCAGTTTCACTAATAACGTTGAATATGCCTGTAAAAGGTCTCAACTGTTAATGCAGCGGGTACAAAACGAACAAATCATTTGGTCGAATGTCATCTGGCCGAACAAGTTAACATTAACGTCCCCACTGGGACAGAGCCGGCTACTCAACTTAGTGTTCTCATGAGCACTTCCACATTTATTAACTAAGAGCTTTCTTTGCCAAAGTTGCCATTTTTGCATTCGTATATCGTGTGGCAGGTACGATGATGTTATGCCCTCGGAAGTCAAGGAAATTTCCATTACGAAAAGATCCTGGACCGACCGGGATTCGAATCCAGACACCTTTAGCATGGAAGGCTGAACAGAGGCTTAGCATGCGCTTATCCAAGCTCCCTTGAATAATTATTACTAGGGTAGGTGTACCAGTTATGGAAATAGTGGTTCCCTATTTCGCCATACGTGATTACTTTAATTCCTTCAAATTTTGAAAATTGTTGTGTGTTGTAGAAGTTAGATTTAAGATGTATCCTGATGTTAAAATATTCAAAAATATTGAAAATGTGAAAGTTGACAAAATTTCCCATATGGCCAAATAGGGAACCACTATGGCCATAACTAATACACTTTCCCTATAGTTCTATTTCTAGAGCAGATGTCAACCTTTGAAAGCTTATCGATCGCTTATTGATCCTCTATTCAACAATAAACCATAAAAGAGTAAACATATTTACAGGTTCATGGTTTAGGTGTGTATCAATGCCACTAACAATTTCAAACGCATAGTGGATATTATTTAAAGTGGTGTTATTTAAAGACAAAGATAATTAATTATGAACAGTTGAGAATTGAACTGGTGTCCACCGATTAATAACCACTTACCTTGACATCTGCTCCATATGAGACTGCATGAACATTACTCAAAGCAAGAGAATAACTTATAGACTTCTCTGAATAAGGGTTACATTGAAGGTTGCTTTGAGGCTGGAGAAATGATACTATGCAAAAACTGTTAGCTGTCAAAGGTGTGTAGTGATTTTTGTTTTTAAACAGAATCCCCGATAACTTTCGATTATCGTTGTTTGATTGTTGTCAACGCAAGTTGATAATGATTACGGTTAATGTGGATAATAAGTTATTTGTACCGTTTCGCTTAGTAAACTAAAAGTGTGACGAGGACAATTTCGTGCTCCTCGAGTGTAGGGGAATTAGGGGCATAATGGACACGTTAAGCAAATGTTCGTTTTAAGACCCTTAAATGGCAATGTTTTTAATTTACCCCCGGCTAGTTTTCAAGTTTGATGTTAGTACGACGTGCCACATTCATTCATAGTGATAAAAATCATATCATATGTCAGAAAAGCGAGATAGAAAATTGGGTCGAAAACAAGGCTGGTAAAAAGGTATCGGGGCGAAATGAACACCTGTATGAAATTTAGGTATTCCAACATATTCAATGGCTGTCAGTCATTCCGATATGCAAAAGGACTCTCCCTCAATCATAATAGCTAAAAAGAACCTTTCTGGGTTCGTTACTTTGCTCAAAAATTAGATTCTTCCATGGTCTTGCTTATATGCCAATTTGAAACTGAGAAAAATTTTAAGTCAAATTTTAAGAACAATTGAAGCAAAAAATATTTTTTTTTTACCGTCAAGCATTTCAAATGCATTACAGATTTCATGCAGTGAATGAAATTTTGATGAAATATGTGTATTATCAGATATTGAGAGGGTGTCCATTTCGCCCCGTATGTTCATTATGCCCCTAATCCCCCTAGTTATTTCATTTATTATCCTACATGCTCATCGATGCCGAAGTCAGATGTTTTTACTAACGACAGTCCTGTTGGCGTTCAAAACATTTAAGTGACTGTGTGCTGTTCGAAATACAAATTAATAAACCAATTGATGGTTTGGGTTCTATCACCATACTTGTCCGCTTCGTGATTTGCAGATTTGTTATTCGAAGAATTTGTTGAAACTTTTTTTTTCAAAAATTCGTATACGATCCATACCTTCGGGTGTTGTATATTATTGTTGACCTACGGCGGTTAGATTATGGATGATGATTTTATTATATTTCAAATAACCTTAATTCCATTTCATTCAGGTTGGCTGAACAAAAGTGGAAAACTATTGATGAAAAATAGTTTATTCAGCTTGATATTCAGCTTTGAGCGTACTGCTGAATAAGAGCGCTTTATAAGCTCTTCTTCATACTAGTGATTAGCTATCAAACTGTTCAGCCTTGTACACCATTAATCAGCCAATGTTCAGCAAATACTCTTGCTGTTCAGCTTTCATTGTTAATGGGGTTTTTCGAGGTTTACTGGTTTCATTACTATTGACAATAGTTTCGATTCTACCTATATGATTAGAACATCATAAGCAGTTCTTTTTAGTTATACTGATATAACGATGATACCGTAATTTCGGGTGAAATTGATCATTTTTCACTGTTTTCTTGGTATGCTTTCTAAAATGTTATCAATATCATACAACTAAATGCAGGAAAACAAGTACGACGGTGAACCTCATTGGCTCATGCACCGAAATTTTTGAACAAGTGTGATGTTAGTGGCAAAAATCTGGTCTAAAATTAAAAATCGGGGAATCCCATTTCGGGGTGAAATTGATCACTTATCATTGTTATTATTGTTAGTTTCGAAATCGACTTTACATACTTAATTTGGGCCTCCTGAATCCAAATATGCTTGCCAAATTCTTAACGAGACAATATTTATGGAAATAATGAATAATTAAATTTCAAGAATACCGTGAAAAACGCCTAAATGTAGGCAATTTCCAAAGGATTTTCCTACTTTGTTGCAGAAAATTGAATTTTTCAACAAAACGAGCAAATTGGTAAGAGTTTTGATAGTAAAATCTATTTTGGAGATACAGTGGGATTCCGTTTTTGGCAACAAAGTTGAAATTTTCAGTTGCCAAAAACGGAACCGTGCCAAAATCGGAACCCATATTACAAATTTTATTTTTCGACTATTGGTTTTGAAAGCATCATTACAATGTTAATACATCATTTTTATGGAATCATAAGGCGTTGAGACTTCGAAAAGGTTCACTTCGAAGCATTTACCCGAAGGGTTATACTATGCTATGAATCTATAGCTCCGTAATATTAAATCTGGCAAACGATTTTCTGGTCGCGTTTTTACGCCTCAACGTCTTCAATTGTTTTTTAGAAGCTTTATGCATAATTTTTGTATAAGAGGGCCTTGTAAAACCAATAATCGCATAAGTGACTTTTATTGAAGAACTGGACATTTTCTTAAAACTATGAGAGAAAACGAAAACAAAAATCAAAAAAGACGTATTTGCGAATCAAAAGCGCTGGGTATTGCAAAACGGTATGGCCTTTTTTTCTAATTAAATGAACATTTAAAATCAGTTTAACTTTTGGACTTTAGCATAAAATCTGAAAAATTCGGTTAGTTTAGAATTGCTCCTTCAATTCTGATAAAGTAAAGCATTTTATAATGAATGGTTGACTGTATCAAAAGGGTAAACACAAAAATGAGAAGATGCATAAATGTCTTGTAATTGTGTAGAATTTAATTTTTACTTGAAATAATTTTTAATTCAGCTTGATATATGTTGTACTCCTGCCTTATGAAATCAACTGAAATTTACAGGATCCTGTTATGAAACCTCAACCTTATAGGAATCTTCAGGTTCTCATAAAAAATCTACAGGAAAAACGCTTGAGCTCTGAAGCATCTTGCCAAGCATCCGTAGGATCTCGCATAGAGTTCTCAGGATCTAGCTAAGGATTTTGCTATTCTGGATCGTCTCTTAACAAATTTACCGCCTTATAGAGTCTATAGAAAAGAGAGAACGTAGCTGTAAATAGTTGACGCAGAAAGATCAATATACACACCAATACCACAGACGAAAAGTAAAAACACTCTCAGTCGTATTTATCGCACGCTCCAATAGTATTATTGAAAACAAATTGTAGTTTGGACTGTATTCGCATTTGTCATGTTATTTAATGAAATTTAAAAAAGTTATGATACACGACATTTTGCTGTATATACTTGTATCTATTATTGCGGTGTGTTTTTACATACGCAATGTATATAAATCCTTAATAATAAAGACAGCGAGACAAAATGTATGATTGTAACTCTGTGTGAGTCATAGATTTTTCGTTGCTCTTATGTCGGTGCTGGTGCTTTGTTCGAACAAGCTGTTCCAAATCTGAAGAACAGTGTTTTTTTTATTGTATCACCTACTGGCAGACTCAAGTGGGCTGGTCACACAATATGAATGCTTATGAAAAAAGAATGATCTTAAGTTGAGATACTGGTGGAGATTATTGGTCTCATGAAACGTTGCCTATGTATGACCAATGACCATTCTGGAGTAAATAAGCGCGTACGCGAGTCCCTAGTAGTTGGTGAGATTTGGGGAAACATCGACGAAAATGGAGATCTGGAAGGTAATCGGTGTGGAGTTGACATGCTATTCAAGTGACTAAAGCAACAGACACGATAATATTTACAAAAATTTACAAATTTTAATGGTATTGAAAAAATGTTGCCAAAAACGGATCCATTTTGTTGCCAAAATCGGGGGGTGCCAAAATCGGAGCATGCCAAAAACGGAGCATGCCAAAAACGGAATCCTACTGTATATTGTTAGCATCCTCACAAACTTTCAGGTTTACACCATATCCAAATCCTTGATTAGAACTAGAAGTTTATAGATGATGATCAAGTCCACACTAAACTTGATTCTAGAATTTTACATTAATTTCATAGAAATAAACATTCTGTGGCACAAAAAACTTCACAATACACAATTAGACATTATTTAAGACAAACAACGTTCATTTACTATAGGTTGCAATGAGCTTGGTGCATTATTAGTAGGAAATAAAATCACGTGACATGGTGATCAATTTCACCCTACTGATCAATTACACCCGAATTTACGGTACTTAGATTTTCATAGAAATTTTTTCCTTCTTTTTACCAAAGGCTGTTCTTTCAAGAGTATTGCTCATGCTTATTGGCCATAAATTCGTTTATATTTTAATTGAGAATTTTACCTTCTTTAAATCATCGGCAGTTCTTTGTAGTTATACCACGGTGTACAAAGAAAGTTAACACTTCAGTCGTCGCGCTGTTGTATTTTGTACAACAATGTTGAAAAAACCTCGCTTATCGTATCGGATTTTAATGGGTCGCGACGTTCTCAAGCCCACACAATAGAAACCTCAGCCAGCACAGTTGCTGGCTAGTGTAGTGTGCTGTTTCAATACCTAAAAAATAATGCGCTAACGGGCTAGGCATTGGATTTAAATAGAAAGCGTTGTGTTTGGATGGGCATCTAATTCTTCCGAAAGAGGTGCACTTTTCGAAAAAGTACCACGTGATTATTGAGCTGAAATCGAATTCAGGTTAACTTCTGCGTTCATGAGTCCTGTCATGACGTAGGGGTAACGCGCCCTAACTAGAGATCAGGGAGTCGTGAGTTCGATTCTCACTGAGAAGACGTGTAACTTTTTCGCAAAACTTCACATCAATTTGTCCATTTAATCCAATTACAAAGTATATACCATGACCCCACAGTTATGGATCAAATAGTGTGGGCCCAGATAGCCGTAGCGGTAAACGCGCAGCTATTCAGCTAGACCAAGCTGAGGGTCGTGGGTTCGAATCCCACCGGTCGAGGATCTTTTCGGGTTGGAAATTTTCTCGACTTCCCAGGGCATAGAGTATCATCGTACCTGCCACACGATATACGCATGCAAAAATGGTCATTGGCATAGTAAGCTCTCAGTTAATAACTGTGGAAGTGCTCACAAGAACACTAAGCTGAGAAGCAGGCTCTGTCCCAGTGGGGACGTAACGCCAGAAAGAAGAAGAAGAAGTGTGGAGTCTAACCAATAAAATTCAATAAAACGACATGGGAAACGTAAAATTGTAATTTAAAAGCACAAATCGAATCGTTTCAAAATGGAACTTCGGTTAGTAAACTGTTTTGTGTGTAATATATACATAGAATTGCATAAAAATTAAAAATTGTGTCGGTTCCTGAAAACCATATTATGGATCAATTTTCATATTATGGATCAAATTGTGACATATTACGGATCAGTGCGCAAAATCAAGAGATTTTCAACTCAATGCATCGGTATTGCATAGTATGGCGAAAGTTAACAATGTGTCATATATTACTGCAAAAAATAGCAGTGTTAGAGCTGGAAACAAGGGTAAAATGCCCTTTTTATTGTGATACTGCATTGTAGTAACTGAGACATGAACTGTTTTCGCTCCACACCAAGTTTGCCACCCATTTTTGTCTGCTAAAACATGAAATTTACAAACCTTCATGTTTTATGAGTTTTATCCTTAGTGCTATTGTCTGAAAATGTCGAATCCAATGCATAAAATAGCAGAAATCTACATTTTTCTTAAAGTGATCCATAACCGTGGTAAACAATCATTTCCTGGTCCATATTATGGATCACTAGTTAGGAGTGCTAATATTCGGTATTTTGAATAAAAAATCAAGTAAAATGTTTTCCAAAGATGAATTTATACTAAAACGAAGCGAATGAGCATAAAACATGCTATAACATTTGAATTTTACCCCCTGTGGGAGCTTATGAATGCTGACGGCACTTCTTACAGAAAACGACCATATGATGATAGCTGTGTGCTACCAACTAAACATTTGTCAAATACACCGTTATTTAGCGGTTGAATGTTGTGCTTAACATTACAAATGGTAAAAGACAAATAGTATAGCATGCAAAAAATATGTTTTACTTCAACGTTTATGTTTTGAGCGAGTTATCCGATATTGAACGTCAAAGTGATCCGTCACTGTGGGTGATCCGTAACTGTGTGGGCATGGTATAATGATTAGCTTTCGGTAGTTGTTAAACTTCCACTCGGCTGATTAGCCGTAAACCACGATTCATAATTAAAAACAAGTACGTTTCAATCAGTTACTCTCGACGTTTTTGTACCAGTGTAAAATCGACTCAAGTAGGGTTTTGTTTTGATTCGTGGTTAGGTAACTTTGTCTCCCATACAACAGAGCGGCGAAAGTAGCGGTTAGGTAACGAATGTGGAGAATCTTACTTTCGTCGTTTTGTAAATCCGGAAATTAAACGTTCTAAAAGTGAAAAATCGAGTTGGTTTAGAGCGGAACGTGTAGCGGAACGTCTGCGAAACACGTAGGATTGATAAAGTAAGTTTGTTAACTTTTTTTACTTGAGTTTGTTTGAATAAGTCGCTGACCCATTCTCATTCTGATCAAGAAACAGAGGCGAATATTTTTTTTTATTTTCTGGGATATGTTTGCAATCAAAGGGGTGTTCAATGATCCAACAGATTATAATTAGGTTGTTAAAGGCGGCATTAAAGGGTGTACACGATGAAATTGCCACACTATGAAATTGCTCCAACTTTTTAACCGTTGGGTAGAATTTAATGCAAATTTGGGTGAATTTAGTTCATAGTGCATTATTTACATCCTGCAAGCTTCAAAGTCCTGTGATCAAAACTCGCGGAAATGGAGTGGAGTGATTAGGCGGTTCGAGGAACGATCGACCACCGATCGGAAGCCCAGAAGTGAAGGAAAAAGTATTCCGTACAACACCAAAAATCACAACCGCGTAGTTGGTGCCGTCAACCGAAACCCGAACGCCTCCGTTGGGGATGTGGCTAAGAACCTGCACCTTAGCCGAAGTTTTGTCCAGAAGGCCAAAACTAAGGCTGGGCTTCGAACGTTCAAGGTACAGAAGGCTCCTAATCGCGACGAGAAGCAGAACAAGTCCGCCAAAACCCGTGCCAGGAAGTTGTACCTCAACATGCTGACGAAAGTTGAATACTGCATCATGGACGACGAAACATATGTGAAGGCCGACTTCAAACAGATCCCTGGCAACCTGTTTTTCACCGCCAAGGATAAGTTCAGCGTTCCGGAGCATGTCCGCATTCAGAAGATGTAAGAAATAAATAAATTTGCGAAGAAATTCCTGGTTTGGCAAGCCATCTGCACGTGCGGGAAGCGGAGTGCACCTTTCGTGACCCACGACACGATGAACGGACCGGTGTACATGAACGAGTGCCGCCAGAAGCGGCTGCTTCCTCTCCTGAAGGCCCACAACGTCCCAACAATCTTCTGGCCGGATTTGGCCTCATGCCACTACTCCAAGGACGTGCTGAAGTGGTATGCGTACAATAAGGTCAATTTCGTGCCGAAAATGTTTAACCCTCCCAACACTCCGGAGCTCCGCCCCATCGAGAAGTACTGGGCGATTATGACGCAGCACCTTCTTAAACGACCTAAGGTAGTGAAGACAGTCAAGGAACTGAAGGAAGTATGGGTTTACATGCAAAAAACGGTTGATTCACAGGTTGTGCAGAATCTTATGGCCGGGGTTAAGGCCAAGGTGCGGGCATTTGCGTATGGACTGTAAATAAAATACGAGTAAAATGGTAAAATGAAGTTTAATAGTTATTTTTCAATCTCTGAAAATTTGATGGCAATCGGATGAACACTCGAATTTTGCGAATCAATTTTGTGTGTGGCAATTTCATCGTGGACACCCTTTACCAGAATATATGAAATTTATTACCAATTTCATGCAAAACATAAATCACCCGAAAGGCTCGATACTGTTGCAGTCTGTGAGAGTTGCTGCTCTTGAACGCTCTCGTGCCACGTACCAAACGAGAGAGTGAATGTTTACATTCATAGGGCTCTCCGAATGCGATGTGCCACGAACTGTTATGGTTCGCGAACTGTAACACTCTCCGAATATGGTTCGTTCGGCTTATTCGGATCAAAATCCAAACACTGGTTAGCATTCACTTCTAGCAGGTGTGATGCTATCCATATGGGAACCAATTTGGTCAAAAGAGCTTAGAACGAACGTAACCTAATGCGGTTGGAAAGGACGAGCTTAAGAGCAGCAAGCGCATACCGAACGGTTTCCAAAGAAGCAGTGTACATCATAGGGCTCAACATCAAGGAAGTTCCGAAGACTTATTCAAACAGACTCAAGTCAGAAAACTTAACAAACTTACTTTATCAATCCTACGTGTTTCGCAGACGAAATTCTACACGTTCCGCTCTAAACCAACTCGATTTTCCACTTTTAGAACGTTTAATTTCCGAATTAACAAAACGACGAAAGTAAGATTCTCAACTTTTGCAACCTAACCGCTACTTTCGCCGCTCCGTTGTATAGGAGACAAAGTGACTTAACCACGAATCAAAACAAAACACTACTTGAGTCGATTTAACACTGGTACAAAAACGTCGTAAGTAACTGATTGAAACGGCTTATCATTTTTTCATACAATTTTTGTGGGAAGTATTAGAAACTACTTCGAGTTTTAACGCGAGTTGATTGCATGCAAAATTTAAGCGATGTACACGGTAAAAAATATGTTAAAAAGGGGATTCTTTAAAATCAGTTTTAGAAAAAAGGTAGTGATTCTTCTTAATTAAATTTCTCAAAACCGTATGAAAGCTACTTACGTCTATGACGGATTCCATGTCAAATCGGTCAGTCACAGAACTCGACCATCTTCGATTTGGATCAAATTTTGCACATGTTTTTAATATGGTAAAATAAGTGTTCTCCATAGAAAAATTGATTATTTTGACTCAAGCGTAACTTTTAAAAATGGCCTATAATTTTTTGCATGCAACTTATTTGAAAAATTCCAACTCCAAAACGGTTGGTTTTAGAGAAAAATGTTCCATGAAGAAGTTGTAGTAAACCGTTTGGACTATAAGAAAAAAATATACACTGAAAAATAATTTATTTATTTTCATAGAAAAATAAAAAATAAAACTTGAATTTTAAATTACACAAAAACCCCATTTTTAATATTTTTTAAATTTTCACCATAGAATCTTGATAGTTAAAAGATGTTTGGGACAAAGTTTCATGATGGAGAAATTTTTAATAAAAAAGTTTTTCTAAGAACAACTTATGGTCGTATTTCAAAATTTTGATTTTATGTCAAAATAAATTCGTTCTGATGATACAGTAAGCATTTTGAAATGATTCTAAGCCGTAATGATTATATGAAAAAATTCTCTATAAGTAGCCATTTTCGAATTATAACGAGTTTAATGCAAAAAATATTGTTTAAATATTAAAATAGGCCATTTTCATTAGTTATTCGCGTTTCTCCATTAATAATAATACGTTTTCGAGAGTAAAGACTATATTTCTTTCCACTTACTTATTTTACTTGATGGAGAATCACGAATAACTAATGAATATGACCTATTTTAATATTTAAATAATATTTTTTGCATTAAACTCGATATAATTCGAAAATGGCTACTTATAGAGAAATTATTCATATAATCATCATGGCTTAGAATCATTTCAAGATGCTTACTGTATCATCAGAACGTATTTATTTTGACAAAAAATCAAAATTTTGAAAATCGATCAAAAGTTGTTCTTAGAAAAACTTTTTTATTAATAATTTCTCCATCATGAAACTTTGTCCCAAACATCTGTTTACTATCAGGATTCTATGGTAAAAATTAAAAAAATATTAAAAATGGGGTTTTTGTGTAATTTAAAATTCAAGTTTTATTTTTAAGTTTTCTATGAAAATAAATAAAATATTTTTTCAGTGTATATTTTTTTATTATAGTCCAAACGGTTTACTACAACTTCTTCATAGAACATTTTTCTCTAAAATCAACAGTTTTGGAGTTAGAATTTTTCAAATAAGTTGCATGTAAAAATGTATAGGCCATTTTCAAAAGTTACGCTTGAGTCAAAATGATCAATTTTTCTATGGAAAACACTTATTTTACCATACCAAAAACATGTGCAAAATTTTATCCAAATCGAAGACTATCGGGCACGATTTTTATTTTTTTCGACTCATTCTGGATGGAATTCGTCCTATTTGAAAAAAGTAATCGAGAATTATCAATGCTTCATCCAAGAGGTTATTAGATGATTCCCCAACTCGTTTAAAGAGATAACGCTTAGAGGTTGGCAGTAGGAATGGGATAACTTCACTGAAGGTGGATTGGCCCATACCAAATATTAAAGAATCCATGGGGAACTTTGACCTGACGCCGGTCCTGTCAGCACATGATTGCCATAGGTACCGAATGTCTGAACGTAATGTTTTCCTATTTCAGAATCAAGGGGGCAAAAGTCCGTAAAAAAAGTTTGAGAAACACTGGTTTAAATCATACTGTTAAGCAAATACAGCGCTATGTCATTCACAATTCAATCGCCAGGCGGATAAATTCGTCGACATTTTGAACCGATTACCACTGAAGATTAACGAGGGGACAAAGATTTCCAAACGTACCGATCATCACCAATGATGGGTATCAAAATGCTAATCAATGCCAAGCTTGATTCTGCCAATGAATGAAGTTGTCCAACAGGAGTTGTGATTGAGGCATTCACACGTGTGAACTACAACGTGTTGCTCAAATACGGAAGCTTATATGATCACATGCAAAACAGATGATACGACGTGAATCATAACCACCATCATAACGTTAGTGTACTAGTCTACACATTTGGGCTACAATCAGAACCTATTTACGACCAAGAACTTTTGAACTCAAGTCTTGTTGAAGTTGCTTCTCCGTTTGAAACAGTTGAAGATCCGAAACCATCAAACATTACAACATTACTATGACAAGCTGTTAAGGAAGAGTTGCCAATCAGGATCTGAAGCTAATCAACATAAACCAACACTAATGTTTCCAATTACTCCAGAGATACAAATTTGTCCAACACGAACCAGTAGAATGCCGTCAAGATATGAACCATGGTGGATTAAACAAAATACATCTTTTATTCATACCAACGGATAAATGAACTTTGTGGAATCCTGAGCAGATATTTCAAAAAGTTAAGTTGACGACTTTTCGTTCATTTCGCCCATTGCATTCCAAACGAACCCTCATCAACGGTACCGCAATACGGCTCGCCGAAAAATCTCAATACAGTTACCGGTGATGTTGTTGCAACGGTTTGAGTCTCTCCCGGCCTCGTAGGTGTGTGTTGTGTGCTGCGAACCCGGAGAAATAAGCTGACGGCGCACTTGTGTACTTGTAGTGATGTTGGTTGGCCATCGTCGCCGCCGGTCGGGCCGGAGCGAGAGCAACAGCAGCAACTAAGGAAAAGTTCCGCAAGCCCGCTTTCAGTTTAGCGTCGTCCCCGGTTGAGTTCGTGAGCGTTGGTTGTTTGGTCTGGTGCGCGCGCATAGTAGCCTAGCTTGCTGGAGGAGAGAATTTCAGTGTGTACTGTGGAAAGCGACAAAAGGTCACCACCGAAGGGTGACCCCCAATCCCCAATCAATCACGCCGTGCTCGAGTGTTACGATACAGGGCACTTCCGGACAGTGAAAGCCTGGGATTTTCGCTTTTTGGTGGACCCATGTTTGGAGGATTGCTTAGCAAGGACAATACATCCAAGGAACCGTGAAAAATTGATGGTGGATAATAGCAACGCTTGGTAATTTCGCTTGCTTGGATTAGTGTCCAGTGTTTCAGTGTGCGGTAGCGAAACAAGAAAACTGATATGATAAGCGTAATATAAACCATTTCCACATTTATTGCAAAGTGGCTGACTTTCTGAAAGCTCTAAGAAGAGTATTGAACCGATCGAGTGCTGTGTGTTTGAGCGCGATTGTATTTGCTTTAATTAAATCGTCAAGAGGCGGACATGGAACATGGACACATGTGTGCGGGATTGTGGTGTGATGGCGCGCGATGGTGGAAACGGCAACGGCCCCGGCGTCGATGACCTCGGATTGAATGATTTCGACGAAGGAAAAAGATCGCGGTCGCCGGCCGCTGGAACAACGCTGATGACGACTCTGGCGTTGACGGTTTGATTCTAATTACCAAGGGGGATGTGCGTCGTCTTGTAAGTCCCGGAGTAAAAAGTGTGTATTGTTGATCGGCGCATGCGCCCAGCGCGCGCAAAATAATGGAGAAAAACCGTTCCATGTGAACAATCCAAACGCTCTATAGAACGCATGCGCACGCGCTTCAGATTGTACAAAGAGAGTGTAATCTACATACAGCTGGTATACGATGTCGTTTATCGTCTCGGTCACAGTTCCAGAGCCATCAAAGCAAACCTGGCGCGAACACACATTGCAATCCTCATATGTGCCTCACGCGGCCTGCTTCGTTCTGTTCTAGAGTTCCAAAGTGCGCGACGACGAAGACGATAGACGCGTTCCTCGTTGGTTTTGCATCAAACGTCGCCTACTGTGCCTGTGTCGGTCGCACTGCCGTATGTTTATATTTGATATGACACTTGTTGATCGTTCCAGTGAAATACGGTGATAATTTTTCGTTTCGCTCGGCAAAAGACGTGCTAGAGTACAGTTTCATTGAATGTTGAACGTTGGACTGAATCAAAGCAGTTCTTTAAGGCATCAACGTTCGTCTATGTCTACATTCAGGCTGTCCGATCGACTTAAGGGGAAGCAACGAACTTTTCAAAAAGACACACACTTAGCAGAATTGTATGAAAAAACAGCCAAGGAGAACGTGCAGAATAAGATATCTCCCGAGCCCGACAGTAGTGTGCCATTTTGAAAAGAAAAAAGAAACCTTCAGAATATACAGCACCAGGGAGAGACGTACACCGTACGGAGGGAACTCTCAGCGGCAACGAAGCTGCTGGTGGCGGTCAGCTTTATTAGGCCGAAAAAGGAAGAAAAAGAGCAATTGTCGTCATCATCAGCATCGTCATCAGCCAAACAGCATCATTTCAGTCAGTCAGTCATCAGTCATCGGACGTCATTAATCTTCCGTCTCTTTCGTCGGCGTCGATCGTCAAAACAAAACGAAGAAGCCTATGTACGATCAGCAGAGTGGCAAGGCAACGGCAGAACCACCTGGAGGGAAAGAGTACCTGACTTATACAACAGAATTGCGGCACATGTGCTTGGTTTGGAGGAATGACCGACAACGACGGCGCGGAAAGCTGTATCGTGGATGATAAAACAAGGTAAACTTAACAATCCCAGTAGGCCTAACGGAGGAAATCTTGAACTTTATCTCTTGTTGTACTGAAGATGAATTTGGAAGGGGACTGAAAAGGGAGTTGAGTTTTAGCGCCAAATGTGTAACTCTTTGAGGCGCGATCACTTTGTATATCATTAGGATAATTTTGGTTCTAGTCTTCTCAATTACAAATATAATCTTCTCGTTTTGGGGACTTGGCAGATCAAATATAGAGAGGTTACGGACATTAATGAAATTGAAGACTAGTTTGAAGGCTATTCTATTTCTGTCGGATTACACAACATTTTGCAAGGGCTATAAAAACAAGCGAAGACTGATGCTCTACACTTTTTAGCATTTTACCAAATAATTTTCACATGAAACGTTTAAAAATCTGTGGGCTAATCCTGAACATAAATTTCAATTTGGTTCTTGACGTTATAAGAACAAATGGCTTTTGTGTCTAATGCGTCTAAAATCTATATAAATCTATATAAATAAACATGTAATGGTGTTTGTATGTCACGAAATGGCTCGAGAACGGGTCAACGGACCTAATGCCAAAAAAGAAGATTATTTGATAATAGTGATTTTAACCTTGCGGTAGTGGTACTGTATAGGTACCAGTGTTGATAGACTCACACTCAAATTTCAATCAATACGCTCTCCCGTGAGAGCAAACTCTTTAAAGATCTGCTTTGCAAATCTTACGCTTGAGATTTTGATGCAAAATCATTCGATCAACTCAAACCGTAAAAAATGATTCAGTCGCAAACCCCGTCAAAAACTCGTTAAAACCGAATGTTGTTGTTTACGTTAGAAAGGATTACTATTATTTTACCAGACTAACAAGAAATTATTGCCGTGTGTGAATAAATTGTGGAATACGAAACAATGAGTCAAATAAGTGAGCCAACTCACCCATGATTTTTTGACTGCTGAGTTGCGTGATTGACAACTCACGCATGAAAAATATCAAGCGTGAGTTATGAGAAATTGAGTTTTTCACAACACTGATAGGTACAATACTTCTTATGAAAACTTTATGCCTGAGATGTATTGTCGAAAATTTACGAAAGAAATGGTTTCAGATACACATTTCTTGCGATACCTTGATTTTTGAGGCAATCCTCGACAGCATTGCACTCAAAGGTGGTGGGCGGCTGGAAAATGCGAACAAAATTGAAAAGCCAACTATCTAGGTCCAGAATATGTCTTAATGTGGATAGCAGGTGAAGTTAGCAGATTTGGTTACGCTTTCCCTCGTCACGGAAAGGCAATATTATAGAACTATGTTCAAACTTGAATTGTACGTCAAAACATAGCTTCCTAACAGTGTTGAAGATAAGTCAGTATCTGTTTTTGTAAATCAACAACTTAAATAACTATTTCAGGCAGAGCAAACGTGTTCCATTAACTTATATACTTTTAACAGCTAGCGCTGGTCTGATCTATCATTTGTTTCCAAAAGTTTACAGTACACCACTGTTGTTCATTACAAGAGACTAAACTCCCAGTGAAATAATTAATAACAAAATACAGTCAACCCTCCATGAGTCGATATTAGTACCATCAATCCCATCATCAATCGAGCCATAAAACTGAAAACTCTTCCACGGGACCATCGCAGAAGCCATGAAATTTTATGTTAGCGTGGTTCCATGAGTCGACAACGAGTCAGAACATTAACTCATGCAGGGGCAGAATCTAACATTAAAAAAAGCTTTCTGTGATCTAAAAACTGGGTATTCAAACTCAGTATAGGTACCACTTCTAGTACAGCAAACTCTCCCTAACTCGATATTTCGTATTTCGATATCGAGTTATGGAACCATATTAAAAGTTGGCTTCCATGGCTACTTCCCTTGAATCGCAGTTGCACTGATTTTGTGTTTTATAACTCGATGGTCCCTTCAATATCGAGTAATAGATACTTGATTACACTATACGGTGCCTCGCAAGGTACCACGCTACCAACATTTTATAGAACGCAGTGGTACTTTCCTCAACATTCTGAGAAGTAATGGTCGAGGCCAAAATGTCCATTGGCACATTGTTTTGTATCTGCTTTCGGCTTTGTGCTTCCCAATCCTGGGCACACTTGGATATGTTTTACAAAATGTAGTTTGACAACAGTCGACTTTTTTTTACTGAATCCTACGCTTCCTCAACTAATCCCCTGCTTACAAATTCCAACAAGGCCTTACTGAAATGGGCATCAACCGCTCTTCCGCCTTTCCTTTTCCTACTCGTACAATATCGTCACCTAGAGACGTTCCGATACTTTCTATATATCGGAATATCGATATTTTGCTTTCGATATTCGATATTTCCTATTCAATATATATATCAGTGGTATCGATATTTCCTTCCGATATATCGTAAACCAATATTTGGATAACAATTGTGGGGGTTTCTCGTAGTACAATTTTTTTTTAAATATTTGAAAGCAATCCACATACCAATTGGGTCCTAAAATGTTTAATGAAATCTTGTTTTTATTTAATAACACGAAAGAGCATGTTACTGCAACTACTTTAGCAATTTTTCCCGCTCAAATGACGGCTATATCATATTTAAACTATAATTTAAAAATTGGGTTCATACAACCTTGACACTTTTGATCATGTTTGGCGTTCGCTTAGTCGACAAAAACACCACAGGGCTTTTAGTTTTAATACTGGGGCTGTTCCTATCTGACATTTCGAAAGGGACACGGAAAACAAAATACACCCAAAATTTGAGTTTAAGCCAAGAGGTACGACAAAATCTAAAAAAAAGCATAACAAAATGTTTTTTGGACTTAAACAAACGAAAAACATTAAAAAATTGAGTAAACATGTGTTTTTTGGCATAAGCTTAAGCGTTTGGCACTAAAATTGGGACAGGACTTTAGGACCTTATTGTTATATGATTTATAAAAAAAAAGTAGATATTCATGTCCATATCAATCAAAATGCCGGTCATATTGAGGGTTCAAAAAAATGTTTGCGAATCGTAGGAAACTAAACGTTAGATAACCAAGCGATACAAGAATTTTGCGCCTTTCAAATATATCAAATGATGTTGCGATATATCGATATTTTGATTCAATATATCGGTGGTATCGATACTTCGATTCGATAATCGTATCGAATCAAATATCGATGCTTCGCAATATCGGAACGTCCCTATCGTCACCTAGATATACAATTGAACCATGATTACACATTATATTTATGATTCCCGAATTCAGACGACTTCGAATTAGATGAATTGTACGGTGCCATACGAATGATGCGGGAATCATATCCAATTCACAGTTCCGATTCAAAATGAGGGTTTCGGTCTCAAGAAATGCTTAACTGTTCTGGTTTCTTTTCCATCGAACATGAAATCAGCCTTATTGCAAGAGTTCAATGCAACTCTTGCAAACAACCTTTGGTATATGACCCAAAGCCATTAAAAAACGTCAGTCGTGATTTAGCGACTTTTTCTCGTTATGAAAATTTGTTCTCACGCTCTCATCCGCAGTCAGTTCGTTCGTCAGACGTCGCCCCGCATCGTAGTAGACTGCGGCTGGCTGCACTTTCCCTCCAAACTCCCATCCTTTGTCACGCTCGCTGCGCCGCTCTAGCTCTTCACCACTCTCGAAAATTCAAGGGGCCCAAGAAACGGCGGCTTTCGTAGAGCCGGCAACATGCAATTCATCACTCGCAATAACAAACACTCATCCAGGGGTCGGTCGGTTCTCGCCGGTGGTGAGGGTGCCACGGTAGGTTCCGGAAGGAGGGGGGGCAAAGCCGCTGGAAATGGTGCAATGCACTGCGCTGGCGCGTGAAGCTCTCGAACTCCAGCTACAGCCACTAGGGTGATTCAAAATATAGTTTTTCGTCCACACAGCTTATCTGATTCCGAAAATTGAGGCCTTATTAGATTCCGAAAATTGAGGCATTTGGATGAAAACGGAGATTGCACAAGCCCTTCAAAGTTTTGTATAGCTTGTGCAGTCTCAGTTTTCATCCAAATGAGTTCAAATTTTGGAAGGACACTTAGAATTCGATCGAGAATTGAATGAACGGTGTTGAAAAACCATATTTTGAGCTACCCTAATAGCCACACACCGTGCGCCGATGTCTTTATAGTGTTGTTTTCGTCGTCAGTCGGTAGCTAACGAAGCGATTATTCTGCTTTTATGAAATTCTGCAGAAAACGGTTTGGAAGTTATGTCCCGTAGGGCGGGAACATTGGATGATCCTAAAGAACGAAATTCGAACGTAGTAGTCGGGCCAATATCGGGTACCACTTCTAGTACTGAATTCTGTCCCTCGGTACTCATATCAGTATCTGCACTTTATTTAACATTCTAGGTTGCTATTTTACAAGCCATTTCAGTACCGCTAGCTGATCGATCGAATGATAGCAATTTTAACATTGTGTGTTTGTAATTCGACAGAATGTGTGAAATTGTCTGCAATTTAGCAATAAATAAGATGTATTTTTATGCAAAGAACATCATTACAAATTGTATGCCCATTAAGTTTTAGAAAACCACCCCATTCAACCTCCCGTGATACCTAAGAGATGATGTATAAGTCTCGGTAACTCTCATACACTATACAGAAAATGTCAGATCGTTAAGGCTAAGCAGAACTTCAGTCGTTTTGGCAGCCATCTTGACTTTGCAGCTTTAAATTTAAAAGTAATAAAACTCAGTCCTTATAATCAACATCAATTCGAAAAAGTATCATATACGTGCTTACATTCAGGAAGTAACCTGATACCTTTTCAGTTTGATTGACGCGAAGTTAACTGATTTTCATTACTTTGAAAAAAATAATCAATTATTGACGCGTAAAAATTTAAATGGCGGCCTTAAAAAATATCTGCGTACGCAGGTTTTGCGTAACAGGCGATTTTTTAATTGGATGTAAGAAGGTGTCCAACCAACTATCCTTTTCCAATTTTCGACTGTTAGAGCGTCAATTTCGTCTAAGAGGCAGTCTGTTGTCCCAAATTTTTGTCTATGATAACGGAGGGGAAGGGTGCAACCCTGCAATACTATCCACCGGAGTTCACTGAAATTCCTTCAATAAAATTTCGTTTTCTGGCCTTAATACGCCACAAAACATGCCAGAAGGGTCATAGGAATTCATCAAGAATTCTCCTTAGATCTTGTTTAAAATTGCCGAAAATGTTGCTAATATCCAATTTATTTAGCCGTCGCTAGAGGCAGGTCAGTGTAGTAGGGAATTGGCTGGGGTAAACTTGGGGCACAACATGAACATACTTTTATTCTGAGTCTTAGGATAGGATATTTGTGGGAATACGTTACCTGGGTATTTAAGTATTTTGTTGGGGTTGTACCATCTAAGAAATTGTGCAAACTGCTTAATGCTAATGCAATAAGTTTTAGAAAACCACCCTGAATACAGAGTGGTAGAACAAGTTCTACTACTCGTTGTAATATGATCATCTCACTAAATAAAGACGTAATATCGTCAGTACCTCAGCATTCTAGATTTTGCTCTATTACCTCATGCGTCATCAATATTTAGGCAACTGCAAGAACTTTTTTATTTCATCTTTGATCTCAACATGAAGTAAAAAGTCGTAACCGGTTTTAATGCATTCTGAAAACAATTCCTATGCACAATTCAACCACCGTAAGGGGCCTTCCTTAGCCGGAGTGGTTAGAGTCTGGGTTCGATTCCCGATCGGTCCAGGATCTTTTCGTGATGGCAATTTCTTTGACTTCCCTGGGCATAGAGTATCATCGTACCTTCCGCCACACGATCTACGAATGCGAAAATGACAACTTTGCCAAAAAAAAGCTCTCAGTTAATAACTGTGGAAGTGCTCATAAGAATACTAAACTGAGAAGTAGGCTCTGTCCCAGTGAGGACGTAATGCCAAGAAGAAGAAGAAGGGGCTGTCCATTTATTACGTAAGACATTTTTGGGGTTTTAATGGTAAGATTTCTTGTTTAAAAAATAAAAATAAATTGTATCGCGCGTAAGAAATCGTAAGTAACGTAATTAATGGACCACCCTTTAAATGAAGTTGGTTTTAGATCTTTAAAATGAATAAAAATAATCATCATACTATGAGTTCGTGAAAGTAATAAAGCGCAGCGTTGGATCCGTATTCTACCCATTAAATCTTGGATTGCCTGAAAACCGCGGTGGTGAACCAAATTACCTCCTTCATTCTGACGCTCGACGATCAATGGATTTCACTGACTGACCGCAAAAGAATTGGACTAAAAAGTAATCAACAAGTAGGCGGTTGCTGCGTGCAACCAAGTGGACATCCTCAACTGGACATTGAAATGAAGCAGCCTACTTGGACGATCAACGGTTGTCTAACGCAGTAATGTTTTTGCTAAGGGAACGCTTTTTCAAGATTCTAAAGTAATTTCCCGTTCATGAGGACGCATGCTACCAAATGCTGAACAAACACTGAAGTTGATGACTATGGTGGTCATCATAAAAAACGGGTAAATCCCCGAAATCTCACACGCTTGGATCAAATTTTGAGTACAATCACGTCGATTACATATCAAACTTCTTGCAGCTACAAGCAGTTCTTGTACATAACATAACCATTAACAACTTACGAGACTGGTGGTGGTGGTGGATCGAAGGCCGTTGACGTCCCCGGTGATTCCTACACTCAACGCGCTTTGCGCCAGAGAAGATTTATGGCCGACCGGCCGGGATCAACATCGTTTCACATCAGCGTGCGTAAATCCCGCACGATCCATCGAATCGAGTCTCATCGGAGGCGTGGAAGAAAGAATGACGGTCAGTTACCCGTGCGCGTCGGCTATGAGGATCTAGTACTGCTCGCCTCCTCCCGCCGAGTACCAAACATCCCAACGGTTGTCGATGGGTGTGAATCTAGTGTTTCACATGATTTTCGATAGCCTGTGACTAGATCCACACTCATTAACAAAAGTTGCCGGAAAGCATCCACTTCCATCATCGTAGCAGGCGGCGGCAGCGGTGCGGTGGCCAAGTGGTATTCTAGTACTTCTTGTGGCGGTAAGACGTCTGCGTCTCCTTTGTTTCGGTTTCTTTGTGTTATTGTTTTGCTTCGCGATCTTCATTTGCATATACAAGTGCGCGCGAGACTATCGACTTTCGGCGGAAACACAAGTCTATTGTTGCTCTCGCTGTTACGAACAGCGTCCGAATTGAAAAGCAGCTTATAAACATATTTACCAACGATTTAAATAATTCCACTTTGTCCGTTTTCGTTTCCTTTGAGTTTCATAAATTCACCGTTTGCGATTTGCGCCCTTTTGAAGATTTAAATTTCGAATGAGCCTCTTCACCGTTTTATTTGTGTTCGAGAGAGGACGGTGATGGTACTCCAACAATTTGAGCGAAGCTAGAGCAGGTGTTGTGCAGAGCATCGCTCACCATAAGATCGTGGCTGGGGGGATCTTCCGCTTGACCTGACAAGATGACGCCCGACGAGGCTCGAATCGTATACCGGAATGTGTTACTTTACTACTTACCTTAACAAGGGATATGGAGAGCAGCTTTTCTGCAGTAAAAAAAAAGAAAACATACCATTGAACGAAGGCATCGCAAGCTGTCAATAGGAACTCGAGAGCTTGTCAGGGAGCCGGTATGAAGCTGGTTGAAAACGGAGCAGGTGTTTTGCCAATCTTGTCACCAGTTACAATAATGATGTGTCATGTAGGCACGTTTTTTAGGTTTATAATTTGATAAACACAGTCAACTCGATATAGAGTTGTAGGACCACACAAAAATTGGTTTTCATAGCTACCTCGATGGTCCCTTGAACCAAAGTAGGACTGGTTTCGTGTTTTTGGCAACACTGTTGCCTGTTCAACAGTTTCACAGACAAAACCGTCTAATAGTTAGGTTTTCCATGGTTGTTTTTGAAACCTTTATAGGATACAAATCAGAATGTCTCTATTCGACGAATGCTTATATAATCTAGTCAAATGCCTCTAACAGGATGCACATATTTGAACTATTTTTATTCAATTCGGAAGCGTCCGGTCTCATTCAGAGCGAATGGTTTTCGCAAAGATGTTGAATTGCGCCTAGCATTAGTTCTAACAATAGCCTTTTCCCCTAAAGCGCACACAATCGATTCATCATCAATTAAGACCGATGTCAAAACAATCATCTTTCATTTGTGGCGGGCTCGCCTTGGCTATGGCAATGGTGGAAGATGTTCACGGGTAGACGATCTATGTTGAACTGGCTAAGTAAACTGTTCTTCAAATGCCATTTACCATACAATCTGCCTAAGAACATCATCTCGTCATACATAATTCGTTGTAATAATATTTCTCACATTGTTGAAAAAATCACGAAAAGTCAGTCCCTTCCCCGACATACTCACTTATAATCATAAGAGTATAGTGACGACTTCCTTCGGAAAGGAAGTAAAGTCGTTGGTCCCGAGATGAACTAGCCCATGGCTAAAAATCTCGTCAATAAAGATAAAAAAGCATCTACCGTTTTGTCTCAAATTCCGAACAGACTCATATTCCGAACACTCGGTTTTTGTATGTCAATTTGGTTAAAATGTTTCACTGAAATATGTCATCAAATTACAATGAAATGGCAGTCAATTTTAATTCAATTTTAACGTTCTTCTTCTTTCTGGCGTTACGTCCCCACTGGGACAGAGCCTGCTTCTCAGATTAGTGTTCTTATGAGCACTTCCACAGTTATTAACTGAGAGCTTTCTATGCCAATTGACCATTTTTGCATGTGTATATCGTGTGGCAGGTACGAAGATACTCTATGCCCTGGGATGTCGAGAAAATTTCCAACCCGAAAAAATTCTCGACCGGTGAGATTCGAACCCACGACCCTCAGCTTGGTCTTGCTGAATAGCTGCGCGTTTACCGCTACGGCTATCTGGGCCCCTAGATTTTAACGTATTCAAATCTATTTTATACCTCGGGAGTAAAGATGATTATCTAGTTCGAGACCAGTAAAACTAGCTCAAAAAAAATTGTTTGCAAAATTATTAATTTAAATACGATTTATTCGTGGTGTTTGGAATATGAAACAGAATGAACAACAGTGTTCGAAATTTGAATAAAAATGTTGTTTTCAACCTTTACGGAAAAACAATACTGAACAAATTCAAATGAACGATTTTATTGACACGCCCAACAGTTAACTGTTAAACTTTGCAAAGAAATGAAACCATCACAAATGTCAGCTAAATTATACCTATTAGATGCATTTGAACTCACTGTTAGCCTTAAGTGTTCGGAATATGAGTCAAAACGGTATCTTTATGAAGAGATTTGTACGAGATTCTCACAGAATCCTGAATAACATTTCCACAAAAGGACAGTATTTCGAGGATTATTCTCAGTTAAATGTATAGGTACCAATAAACCAGCAACTTGAAAATGGATATCCCTAACAAAGAAAATATATTTTGAAACAGCTTTCGTTACTACACCTGTACGCGAATTCCGGCGCGCCATTTCTTCGAAGCGAAGAAATTTTCTTTCATTACTGTCTAGCAAGAAATTTTTCTTTTCTTCGAAGAAAATACACGCCGGAATTCAACCTACTGTAGGCAAATTCCGGCGCGTATTTTCTTCGAAGAAAAGAAAATTTTCTTGCTGGTGGATTATGGAAGAAATTTTCTTCTCTTCGAAGAAAATGTGCGCCGGAATTCACCTGCTGGTTTTGTTTCAGTTGTGACAGTACGCATTGGCCCTTTTTCATACAGAATGGTTAAATTCTGAGGCCTAGATTTCAGCTTTTAGAGCTCTGATTGTGTCCAATTTTTGTACATACATATATACAATACATACATTGGTAGAATTTCACTCAACAAAAATAAAATGAAATAATAGATTGCATTGAATTGGACTGATCTGCTGAACAAAGCATTTAAGAGGTCTATTTATGCATTTGCAAAAACTAAAGAAGGCAGTTTTCTTCCGAAAAAACAATCAATCCAAAAAACGAAGAACACTGCTTTTAAAATTTTGACAATTGCTGTATTCTTACCTTAAGTATTCTTTAATTTTCGAAAAGTGAGTGCTCTGAAGACATCGACTAGATATGATGCAATCGCGCACTTTCATTTTTTTTCCTTGTCTACTTATAAAAAAATACTGCGATAGTCCTATGGTGAATAAAATGCGTAATAGTGTTCTGGAGTTTGATTCAAAGGTACCAATATGATCAAATTGGTTCCGTTTGACGGTTATTCACGATGTGCGCACGACGAACCAGACAGACTTCCGCTTTGTCTCAATCTGTATGGAGGAAACAGATGCTCTTTGCTATAGCTAAATCGTTTCATTTCATATCGTGCACGGAACTGGTGATAAGGTGTCTTAGTTTAACAAACGATCGTTTGTTGTTCCACTGACTCCATAAGGCAATAGTTATGTTGCTTGACCTGGAGCGGAATTACGCTAGAAAGTAGAGTACAACTCGTCTGGCCGTACTTCGATGTCATAATCGATTAATTGGTTGCAACATATGTATTGCGTGCAATAGAATGGTGTTTTGTCCTCTGTTAATCGATTTGTGATGAAATAATTTAAATGAAATAATAACACATGCACACTTAGCTCATTTTACCGGAAATCGGTGAATTTCACCGTAATCTCAGCAGCTGAACAGTTCGGTGAAATGTAACACCGTATTTCGTCGGAATTTAACGGATTACGGTGATTTTTTACCGAATACTGTTAAAATTTACCGTACTTCGTTAATTTATTCCACCGAACTGTTCTGCTGTTAAGATTTCACAAGAATCCGTAAAATAATTTAAGTGTGTGGTCCAAGTAGGCGTTTATGGTCAGTACAATATCAGACAACCGCATAAGAATATACGTAAAAAGTCATTTATTTGTACAAATTTCATCATATCCGCACAACAACGTTCGTGAAATCGTTAGACTCACAAGATACTTAGTTACACTTAGACTTTGATCGCAACAAAAAAAATGATTGATTTTATCAAGATAACAACAAAATCTTTGCGCATCATTTTGTAGCATTTGTGTTGAGCTTTGAGGGAAACATATATGAAAACATATTTGTCTGCTTTTCAGTTGAGTTTTCTAACTTTTTCCACCTATAAATTCTTACACAGTAACATAGCTTATCCATAGATACGCTTGATGATTCCCTAAAATATTTTGATTTAGTGAATATATGGACAATCTGGTGGACTGATACTTTTCTCAATAAAATCGACAGGAAACACAATTGTCCTGTTACTGAAAGGGAGTAACGTTCCAACCGTCTCTAGAAATAAAATGCTGCACGTTTTTCCAATCCGTCGATTCTCGTCGGATGGCGGTAAACTTAGTCTGCAAGTAACAGTTTATGTTCATTATAAATAATAGAAAGAAGGGGCAATCATTGAGATGCAGTTTTCAAGCGGGTGGCTCCGGGGGCGACGGTGTGGGAAGAAATCGTCGTGACCGCGTGTGAAACAGCAAAGAACCATTCATGTGCCATCCCGGCGGTTGTCAGTTTCTCGGCGCGGCAGATCCGAAAGTGTTCAACGCACAACCGATGGTGGTGACCAGAGAAAAGTGAAGAAGATGCTGCGGCACAAACGGAACCCGCGGAGGAAGAAACTCAATTTTCGTCGGCGTGCATGAATCTGGTGCACGGTTTTCCAGTTGTAATATCGCTTCGTGACTAGATTACATGCTCGTCTATGAAGTTGAGATCCGGCAACGCTACCAAGGATGTGGAAGGCGTGTGGTGGAAAAAATGTGAAGTGTTAGAAATTATGGAAAATGTGAGTGATTTTTTGTGAATTGATATCAAATTTAGGATCTTTGAACCAGTTAAAAAGTATGCTCCAAGGCCCATTCAAAAAAAAAAACATAATTAGACCAGAAGCAAAATTATACCATCTTCTGTTATTTTTAACTGCTGTTGATAGAAAAGTGTTATATTTTTGTTATGTGATTCTGGTCGGGAACGGGTAAAGGGTGGGTATTGTTAGGATGTCACAGATCATGTAAATTTTTTAGATTACTCATACAAAAAGCATTACGAGGAATGCGCGGTTGTCGAAAATGGTCATTTTAGGGCTTTAGGCGTTATGGAAATTGTGAAAGAACCCTGAAAAAAATTCGAGTTTGATAGATACTTAAAGCTGAATGATTTTCACAACTAAACTCATGGTAGACAGCTTGAAGATGTCTTACCAGAAACCATTAAGGCTAAGTAGGCCGTCATTCGTTTTGGCAACAATGATGACTTTTCAGTATGCATTTCGAAGTGATAAAATCAGTCTTGACAGTTGACTTGAAAAAGAATCACTGTACGCGCTAACATGCATAAAGTATGCTGATACTTTTTCAGCTGTGTCAGTGCAAAATCAACTGATTTTCTTTGATTCGAAATCGTGAGATGAATTAGCAACAATCATTAACGACGCGTACAAATTTCAATGACGGCCTACTTCGCCTTAATTTAAAGATTAGAGTGGTTCAAAAAATCGTTTTTGCTCCACACCGCTCATTCGATTCTAGATCAAATTCTGGATGTCCTCCTAAAATTTGTGCTCATTCGGACGAAAACTGAGCCCATCAAAGTTTATATGGGAATCATCATGGGAAAAGCAAGCAATTCATTCAATCGGTCATAGTGTTTGCCCATGTGCTCTTGGGGATTAGAGCTACGTTGATACAGTGAGATACATTCATCAGCTACAACTTTGCTGAAGTTCGTTTTCAAATCGGACGCCTCAGTAATTAGTTATTGATTTATATCCAGTCACTAATTCTTCAGCAGTGCTCATTTAACTTCTTAACAGGCAACATCGCTGCACCTGTTGCGAAAGATAGTACGCACAAATCTCGCATAACAATTCAAAAGGGCCAATCCTCAGATCGTTGACTCTGAGAAAATTCGATTTGAATATTATTCACCACATTTTCGATTCCTATTTCTCGGTATTCAAATCAATCAATGTGATTTCTTGCTCGTTGAGTGACGATTTACTATTACTACACGCTAATAATCGATTTTATTCTGAAAACTGACAAAAATGTGGAATCAGACGATTTGATCAACATTGACTCCGCCCCCAAGTTAGTCAAACCGAGTTATGTTCGTACGACCGGTTGACGAACCGTCAGTTTTGGTTGCACTAACATTAGTCATCATATTTCGAGTGATATCTGCTCATATAGTACAGATGTGATTATGGAATGGAAGATATTTTCGATAGTTTCGTGAATGCACTGCAGCAGAAAAAAAACATCGAATTTTCATAAAACAGTGGCTCTTGAACAAGCTTGAACAATTTAACGCGCGATTGTTGTGGCTCGCCATCAAACACCGATATTTGATTATTGGAAACATGTAGGGAGCTGCATTTAAGTCAATTCGGCCGATAAAAACCCCAAAGCGCCAAATGAATCAAAATGTAATCAAGTAGTTCTTTACCCCAGTTGGACTTACTGAGGCTTTTCCCGAAAGCAAGTTTCTGCAGAAATTACGCCTTAGGAAGTTCTACCACGAGTGACCATCAGAGATTCCTTTAGAATTTCTTCCAGATATGACACCAGGAATGCATTCACAATTCTACCAGAAATTCCCCAGGAAAATCCTCCAGCATTTCTGTCAATGATTCCTAAAGAAAATCCTTTAGAGATTCCTTCAGAAAATTCTCCAGCGATGCCTACCGAAAATCTTTCGAGAGTTTTCTAGAGGTATTCTTTCTTCAGGAATTCTTCCTAAAAAATCTTAGGGGATTCCTCCAGAAAATATTTCCTTTCTCAATTATTTCAGGGATTTTATCAGAAGTATTTCCGGATATTTCTACAGTATATATTGCAGTGATTACTCCAAGAATATTCTTTTTTTTTATTTTTCAGGTATTCCAAGTAATTCTTCAGAAATTTCTCCTGATTTTTTCATGGATTCCACAATAAATCTCACCAACAATTTCTCAGTAATTCCTTCATGGTTTCAACAAGGAAATCTTCAATAGATTTTTCCAGGGAATCCTGCAGGTTTTCCATCAGGTAGTCCTCCAGTGGTATTTGCAAAATTTTGTTCATTGTTTCAGAAACATATTAAGCAACTCATCAAGAATTCCTCCAGGTATAGCACCGCCAGGATTTCCCCAGGAAATTACTTCGAAAATTCTTCCAGAGATTCCATCCAGAATATTTGCAAAGATTTCTTAAAGATTTTTTGGGCATTGCGTCAAGTGTTCTTTATTGGATTCTTACAGTGATACTTCCAAGAAATGTCTGGAGGAATTCCTAGAGGATTTCCTGGAAGAATACACAGATTAACAGCTAAAGGATTGTTGTTCAAATTTCTGAAATAATTTCTGGAGCGATATCTAAACGAATTTCTTCAGAAATGCATTTATCCTTAGAGGTATACCTAAATGAACTACCGCAGAAATTTTTAGGAGTACCTTCAATGTTATTCTGAAAGAGTAACTACATGAGTTTCTAGATGAAACTCTGGCGTAATTTTTCTCCACAAAAATATATATTTTTAAACTATATTTGAGCGTTTTCTCAAGGGTCCATTCACAAATTTACGGCTCATACAAAATTTGTAGAGTACCAATACAAAAAGCGTCACGAGGGGTTGAGTGGACACCAATTTAAGCGTTATGAAATATATGAACAAGCCCTTAGTAAAACCTAGAGCATTATAAAAAAAATAATCTTTAGAGTAATTTCTGGAAAAGTGGAATTCCTGAAATATCCATGGAGGAATACGTAAAATTTTTGTAAGGTTTATCCAGACAAATGTCTGAAAATCTCTGGGGTATTTCCTGGAGAAATTCATGTAGGATTTTTCTTATGAATATTTTGAGACATTTCTGTAGAGATTACTAGAGGAGTTTCTGAGGGAATATTTTCAGGATCTCTGGAGGATTTTGTTAAGAGATGTTTGAAGAAAAACTTGAAAGAATTTCAAGAGATATTCCTGATAGTAACTGGATAGTGATATTTCTTGAAGATTTCATAAAGAAATTATTAGGGAAATTTAAGAAATACTGCTTGCACGAATTCCTGGAGTTATTTCTAGATAAATTTCTGGAGGTATAACCAAGGATCCTTTCAGAAACTTTGTGCTGCTGCTGTTTCTTGCATTTGCAATTGCAATTGTTCTTGCGACCGCGAACAATATCGAAAATATTCTAGGTCATGACCAGCAGAGCATAAACAAACTTAAATTTAACGATTTGTTCGTGCATCATCCCTACAGACGGTACGATCAGTTCGTCAAACATTTGGCTCCGCCCACCGGTGGTTTGAGCTAAATCAAACTTGTTTGATTTTGGCATACCGATTCGCCAACCGTCAAATAAGTTTCACAAACTGTCAATTTGGTTCATCAAGCAGCATCACACACGGTCAAACATAGCGCCAACATGAGCACCAACCTGGGGGCTGAGGCAATGTTGGTCAAATCGTCTGAGCGTCTGTGGGCTGCATTAGACATTCCCTTCTTCTTAAACAAAGACAACAGTGAAGCTAGGAACATTTTGATAATTTATACCAGTCGTATGGTCCTAACTTTCCCTATAAGCTTTTGTTGATTCAGAGTGGCACCTGAATATAAGGTAAACAAATATTAACACACATTTGACTCTTCACATTTGGATATTCAAGAAACCATCGTAATGTAGAACTCGGATCCGTTTATTAAAATAACGACGTAACTGACAATTGTAAACAAACTGATTTACCTGACAGTTTATTTAATAATTAAATTGCATATTACACTTTTTTTTTAAGAAATAACGTTTTACACAAAATAAGTGAGAATCTGAACTGGACCAAATGGCATTAGGGTTTTATGCATCAGGTAACTTGGCATAATGTACATTTCTCATTAATAAAAAAAATTGGGTACATTTGCCATAACCAAAATAATATCTTTTCTTTCTAAAGAAGGCTGTTGATGATAAATGGTTATGCCAAATGACCCAGACCCTATTATACATTGTGTAAGAAGTTTGTGATGAAAAAAACATTAATGGTTGATAAGCCCACTATGCCCCGCCTACCCCTAATAGTTAATAGAATATGATTTAAAGCCAACCCCCTGAAGAAAGCGCTAGTTCTTGAAGCCAGCAACCATCTGCGTGGCGCTAGTGCTGAGTAAACAAATTTTAGGCTTTGCCCTCATCAAACCCCTCGCGGAAGTGACAAATGTCGTATGAGAAAAAAAATATACTAAAATAATCGTTTATCATTTAAAACTCATTCAATCAATCCAATTGTCAACTAACTGTTACAGTAGTAACTTCTAATAAACAATCAATTTACTATTAAAAAACAACTATTTTTCAAATTATTATTATTATTATGTATTAGCTTTTTGTTCAATATTGAAGCAATGTTCAAAAAAATCTATCATTGCATTGCACTTGCTATCAGTGTTGATAGACTCACACTAAAAACTCTATCAATACTCTCTCCCGTGCGAGCAACCTCATTATAGATCTGCTTCGCATATCTCACGCTTGAGATTTTGATGTAAAATCACTCAATCAACTCAGAAAATGATTCAGTCGTAAAACCCGTCAAAAACTCGTGAAACCCGAATGTTGTTGTTTACGTTAGAAAGGATTATCATAATTTTACCAGCCTAACAAAAAAATTATTGCTGTGTGTGAATAAACTGTGAAAATACGGGGCGGTATGAATAAAAATGTAGTAAAGTTGAGTTTACTACATTATCGGTAGTAAACGTTATATGTGGAACACGAGTGGAACATGTTTGTGTCATTTCTCTTTCTACACCTTTCGAACATACTACAAACAATGCGAGATTCCAGTAATAAAATTTGAAATTATTTGAGAGATCTGGTATTCTTTCTGGCGTTACGTCCCAACCGGGACAGAGCCTAATTCTCAGCTTAGTGTTTTTATGAGTACTTACACAGTTATTAACTGAGAGTTTTCAATGTCAATTGACCATTTTGCATGTGAATATCGTGTGGCAGGTACGAAGATACTCATTACGATAATTATATTGTTTCTTATGAATTCTCGGATGTCGGATGGATTTCAACTAATTATAAAGTAATACTTATTTTTTGTGAGCATTCTGACATCCCGGATTCTCTGATTTCCTTTGGAATTCTGGAATACCTATAGTAATTCAGGGTTTCCGATAGTCATTCTAGATTTGTTATAACAAATCTGGGATTCTTTTGGGAATATTGTAAATCCTGTATTTGATCTGGCTATTATTTTTTGAAATTATTCGGGTATCTTTAAGACAGTATTTCTGTAAGAATCTCTGAGATTTGTGGTCCGAATGTTTGGAATTCTTGTAAACTTTAGATCCCTATGATTGCCAGTTCCGTTGGGATTTCAGAGGAAATCTTCAACTATAGTATAAACCTTTGAGTGTCTGAATGTAAAAATGTAAAAGAAAATCCTTAATTCAACCACTATTGTGAGAATTTATTTTCTATTTCTAAGAACTCCAGGGATAATACCAGGAAACCTACCGAAATAACGAAAATACCACAGACATACTAAGAATCCCATATCCATCATCGGAATTCAACATGCTGTTTTTTTTTTAATTCACAGAGGATGCTTAAAATTCTACTGCTATTTCATCAAATTCTCAGTACTGGAATCTTGAAAATGTTAGGAACCTTACAATTACTGTAATCTCAGGATTCCTTCATAGGATACAGATTTCTAGCTAAAATTCCAAAATTCTCAGAAAAATCCTTGTTGTCAAATCATTATAAAATTCACATGCATATAAAGGGAATGGTTATCGCAAATTTCCAAACCGTGTTAAGTTACATAACCTACAATGGATTTGTGTTCATGATCGATTACGTGATGCATAGCGGGAATGTAGTAATATTCATATTTTCACATGATTTGTCGTGTGAATAAGCGTCAAATTTGGCATATATGCATGATTTTATTGATTTTAAGTGTAACTCTGAATGGAATCTTCTTTACGTGAAGCATCACTCTGCAGGTTTTTATTCATACCAAAAGTGTAGTAAACTTTGTGGATTTTGTTTTTGAGCAGATGCTACATGTAGTAAAGTTCAACGCTTTTTATCCATACCGCCCAATGAGTCAAAAAGGTGAGCCAACCCATCCATGAATTTTTGACTGCTGAGTTGCGTGATTAACAATTCACGCATGAAAAATCTCATGCGCGAGTTATGAGACATTGGGCCGTATGAATAAAATGCAGTAAAGTTCAGTTTACTACATTCTCGGTAGTAAACGCTATATGTGGAACACGAGTGGAACATGGTTGTGTCATTTTCCTTTCTACACCTTTCGAACATACTACAAACAACGCATTGCTATGAATAAAGGTAGCATTTACAGTGCTGTTCTGAATAATAGCAGCGCATGTCGATTTTCATACAAAATGCTCAACTTTGACATGCTGTAGTTTTGTTCCCTTTCAAGCAATCGAGCTGAAATTTTCTCCACAGAACTACAAATATGATCAATTTTGTAACTACAAAATTTCAGTTTTTTCTGAGTCCCTGCCGAAAAGTGAGACACTAGGTGAAATTTTTCGAAAAAAAAGCAGTTTTTCATTTTAAAATTTTTCTTCTACAAATATTTTAAACATTTTCGGTTTATATGTAGGTTTGATAAGTAGAAGGAGATTGTTCCAATGGTAAGTGATATACAATTTAAAACTATAATGTCAAGCCGAAATTCAAATTTTTAAAACTGCTATTTTTTCGAACAATTTCACCTAGTATCTCACTTTCCGGCAGGGGCTTAGAAAATTTTGAAATTTTGTGTTTACAAAATTGGGCATATTTGTAGTTCTGTGGAGAAAATTTCAACTCGATTGCTTGAAAGGGAACAAAACTACAGCATGTCAAAGTTGAGCATTTTGTATGAAAATCGACATGCGCTGCTATTATTCAGAACAGCACTGTACTACAAAGCTACTGGTAGTTAGCTTCAGAGGTTGCTACACATGCTTTGAGTTTGCGGAATTTAATGGAATAATTTACTTTTGAGTAAAAATCATGGGAAAACGATATGAGTTTCGATATATCGGAAGGTATTTTGAGTTTTGCAAAGGAATTCTGAGGTTACGAAAACTTTCGCTCCGCCAATTCTGAGATTTCGGTAAGATTACCGGCAGTAGCGATTTGTAATATCCGTGTGAATTCTGGCATTACGATAATTATGTTATTTTCTAGCAATTTTAGGATGTCGGTAGGAATTCAGATATTGATAAAGTAATTCTGAATTTTACGTGTAAATTCTGACATCTCAGATTTCCTTTTGAATTCCGGAATTCCTGTAGGAACTTTGAGATTCCGATAGGGATGTCGGATTTTTTATGATAATTCTGAAAATTTAAATACCATTCTAGGAATATTGCGGAAACATTAGGAATCTGGTAAAAACTCTAGAATTGGGGTGGGAATGGATTCCGAATATTAATCTCTTGGAATTCTGTGGGTATCTTTGAGACGGTATTTCTGTAAGAATCTATGAGATTGCGGTGGGATTCCTGCGAATTATTGTGTGAATATTTGTAATTCCGAAAATCAATCTTTGTAATTATTGTAAACACCTTTAAGATTCCGTTGATCTCCAGTTCCGTTGGAATTTCAAAGTAAAGCTTTAATATAAACGTTTTGAATGTCGGTAAATATTTTATAGATTTCAATGGAATTTTTTGTGGAATCGTTAAGAATTTTAATAATTTCGAAGGGAACCCTGGTGTTTTAGGGGAGATCCTCATTGAATTCTAACGACTACCAATGGAATCACTACAATTCTCATAAAAATCTCTACATTCTAAGTTCTAGACATTCCAAGGATACTATCAGAAACCCCACCAAAATAACGAGAATATCACAGAAACACTTAGAACATCGGAATTCAACATGCTGTTAAGAAAACACACGGGGAGCATCAAAATTCTACCGCAATTTCACCAGAATCTCAGTACTGGTGCTAGAAAATATGTGGTTCAAATTTTGATAACTGTAATCTCAAGATCTCTTCATAAATGTTAAGCTAGTATTTAAAAAATCATCGGCGTTGGCGAAGGCCGAAAACCACCCAGAAAATTCTTTGATGTACCATCATCATAAAATCATAGACACAGAGAGAATACCATACTAATCGCAAAATTACACTACAAATCTTGTCAAATAACAGCACCTTCATGATTTGTGCAAATTGTCGCGTAATCGATTATGTTCCGTCCCAACGTCACAAGAACCAATTTGAGAAGCGGTGGCAGCAGGCAACAGAGGAATATTCCATCATCACCCTTGCATTTCGCTACCCGGTTTGCGGCATCAGGATAGGGAGCGGAAAATACCCCACTGTTGCCATATTGTCGCATCCCCTTTGAGCTTATTCGTTTCACCCTCCATCCAGCCTGCTATGTACAGCGAACGCACCACCACAACCGTCCCCATCGTTGAGCGCACCCCATTGCAGCATCGTTCAGCAATACATAAGAGAGTGGAAGTTTCCATCGCAACCCACCGCTGCGCATCCAATGTTTTGCATCTACCTGTAACATATATAAGTGGCTTGCATGCGCAAGCAATTCATTCAGTTTGTTTTCAACTTTTGTGCGATAAGTATCAAGTAAGAATACAGTACAGTTAAAGTTCCAAACCGCCTTTCTCTCCTCCGGAAGCCAAAACAGTCTTTTTCAAGACTTGAGTTGTTGTTAGTCCATTCCTGTGGAGCCATCGGTCCTTAAGCAAGCAAACCTAGTTGCAAGCCGCAACATATGGTCCAATCGAACCGGATAAGGAGATTCATCGTATGTGTCGCCATCGTCGCTTCTGGAGAGGATAACAAGGATGTCGCCAAGAAAAACCCCGATCAAGACTCCGGCTGAAAAGCAGTCAACCGAGAACAACGACGAAGATGACATCAGTGCCCTGATCCATTCTCGTGGTCAGGTGGAAGCGAAAGTTACCAGGCTGAAGTCAACGTTGGTACAAGCCGAGTTAGATGAGACTGAGTTAACACCCCCACAAGTGAGACTGTTCATGAAAAAGTTGGAGTCAGCAAACGCGGAATTTTCATCCATCCACCAGCGAATAATGGAGAAGGTTCCTGCCGCCATCAGGGAGGAACAAGACGAATGCTATCTCCACTTCGACAACCTTCACGATGAGGTAGCAATGTTTCTCGAAACTAGGCTCGAGAGATTTTCATCATCCCCAGGTGCTGTGCCAACAGGACAGCACACCGCCAGTCAGCCAATGATTGTGCAACAGCCGCTTCCACGTGCCATACCTACGTTCGATGGAAGGTATGAGCATTGGGAGAAATTCAAGATGATGTTCCGGGATGTGGTGGACAAGACCAACGAGTCCGACCGCATGAAGCTGTATCATCTGGAGAAGTCGCTAGTAGGAGATGCAGCCGGCCTGATAGACGCCAAAACTATCAGCGACGGCAATTATCAACGAGCATGGCAACTTCTGGAGGAACGTTTCGAGGACAAGAGACGTATCATTCATCTGCACATCAAAGAAATCTTCAACACGCAGAAACTGACCAGTACCAGCTACAGCGAGTTGCGCAAACTCGTCGAATCATTTTCCAACCACGTGGAAAACCTGAAGTTCCTAGGACAGCAGTTCAACGATGCTTCTGAGCAATTCCTGGTGTACATCCTATCGGAGGCATTAGACGATGCCACCAAGATGCACTGGGAGTCAACGGTGCAGCGTGGAGTATTACCAGCATACGATGACATGATCAAGTTCCTGAAAGATCGTGTTTCCGTTTTGGAAAGGTGCCAGCATCAAGGACACGATCCAAATCCGAAACAACGAAACAAGCCATCATCATCCATCGGCAAGATGCCGGTGCAGAAAAGCAACGCAGTTACCACCAGTTCCAGTTCATCCAAAGGTCCATGCCACATTTGTGGCAACGGTCATTTCAGTTATCATTGCCCGATGTTTAAGCAGCTATCAGCATCCCAGATGAGCGACAAGGTGCGATCCGCAGGATTGTGCTACAATTGCCTCCGCAAGGGACATCAAGTCAGAGAGTGCACATCGAGCAAGACGTGTCGCAAGTGCAACAAGCGGCACAACACTCTTCTCCACGAAGACAGCAATCGGAACAACGACCAAGAAGTGAAGCCAGCCATGTCTGGTATTAAGCATCCTGATCAATCACAACCACCAGCTGATGTTCATCCGTCCACTTCGGTGGTGGACCGTCCCGTGTCCACTACATGCGCCAGCAAACATGTCCAAGCAGCAAAGACAGTCTTGTTGCTTACTGCCGTCGTCCGTGTTATCGATCGAAACAATCGATCTCATCAGTGCCGTGTTTTGCTCGACAGTGGGTCACAAGTCAACTTCGTTACTGAGGAAATGGCCAATCGCCTCGGTATGCCGAAGACATCAGCTAACGTTTCAATCACCGGAATCAACGCCCTGCGAAGCCTTGCCAGAGACAAAGTATTAATCAAGATGCAATCATCCGACGGACATTACCACGCCAACATCGAGTGCCTGGTTACACCAAAGGTAACAGGTACTATTCCCAGTACACGGATTGAAGTCAGCCACTGGAAGCTTCCGCAAGGCATCCAACTCGCCGATCCAGAATTCTTCAAACCTGGAAAAATCGACATGCTGATCGGAGGAGAACACTTCTTCGACATCCTCAAGCCCGCTCACATCTACATGGGTGACAACGAACCGCAACTTCGAGACACGCATCTAGGATGGGTGGTGGCAGGAGTAATCAACGAGCCACACATGTTAAGCGCTACCATTCAACACACGAACCTCGCATCGCTCGATTCCATCGAAGAGTTGATACATCAATTTTGGAAGGTGGAGGAAGTACCAAACGCTTCTCCACTATCATCCGAGCAACAAGCATGTGAGGCGCACTTTCAATCAACGTATCAGCGTGATTCAATGGGTAGGTTTATTGTGAATCTGCCATTCAAGGACAACATGGACCAGCTGGACAACTGTCGGTCACTGGCTCTCAAACGATTCTTCATGTTGGAGAAACGGTTTGAACGCAATCCCGTGCTCAAACAGCAATATGTCGATTTCATCAAGGAGTACGAGGATCTCGGCCACTGCCGGGAAATCAAGGAAGCTGATGACCCTCCAAATCACAGCTCCTACTATTTGCCACATCATGCGGTTCTTCGTCCATCGAGTTCAACAACTAAATGCCGTGTTGTCTTCGACGCCAGTGCCAAATCGGAGCCATCAAAAATGTCACTCAACGATGTCCTACAAGTCGGTCCAGTGGTGCAAAACGGAATTTTCCAAATAACCCTACGATTCAGAAAGCATGCCTACGCTTTCTCAGCAGACATCTCGAAGATGTATCGCCAGGTCCTCGTGGCTCAACCAGACAGACGATTCCTGCGCATCTTCTGGCGATCAGACCGATCGCATCCAATGAAGGTACTCGAGCTGAACACCGTAACATATGGCACAGCATGTGCACCATACCAAGCAACAAGGTGTTTGGTTCAGCTTGCCAAGGACGACGGACCAGAGTTTCCCATCGGCGCCCAGATTCTCACAGATGACTTCTACGTTGACGATACTTTATCTGGTGCCAACACAATCGAGCAAGCCATCGAGTGCCAGTGTCAGTTGAAAACCTTGCTGGCCAAAGGAGGTTTTCACATCCACAAATGGTGCTCCAATTCCGAGGAATTCATCCAACGCATACCAATCGAAGATCATGAGCAGCAAGTACCACTCAACGAGTACGGTCCGAACAAAGTCATCAAGGTACTCGGAATTCTGTGGGACCCAAACATCGACACCTTTATGATCGCTAATCCACCAAGCATTCCGCCATCATCGAGTCAACCAACTACAAAGCGAATCATCTATTCCGAGGTGGCAAAACTATTCGACCCTCTCGGATTGTTCGCTCCTGTTATTGTCATCGCTAAACTACTGGTACAACAGCTGTGGCGCACGTCAGCCGGTTGGGACGATCCCATTGATGATGAAATCCAGGACAGATGGTCAACGCTGCAGTCAACATTACCCGAGCTAGGTCGTATTCACGTTCCAAGATGTGTCACGTTTCCTGATACGATCGCACACGAAGTACATGGATTCGCCGATGCATCGAACGTTGCGTATGGTGCATGCATTTATCTGAGGAGTATTTTCACTGACGGATCAGCATGCCTTCGCCTCCTGTGCAGCAAGTCAAAGGTTGCTCCCTTACACGAACTGTCCATCCCACGAAAGGAACTTTGTGCAGCGCTCCTTCTGGTAAATTTGGTCGTCCAAGTCATCAAAACGCTTCAGATGCCTTTTCGTGAAGTTGTGCTTTGGTCGGATAGCACAATAGTTCTGGCATGGCTGAAAAAACCTTTGGATCAACTACAAACGTTCGTGAGAAATCGTGTGGCCACGATACAGTCAGCATCCAGTGAGTATCAGTGGAGATACATCCGTTCAGCTGACAATCCTGCCGATATCGTTTCCCGTGGACAACTACCGGAGGAATTAAGAAAAAACAGCCTCTGGTGGAACGGCCCAAGGTTCTTGACATCAGCCGATTACAACATCGAAGTCACCGAAGAAATTCCTGAATTTGAACTTCCGGAGTTGAAATCCAATATAGCAGCACCAGCCGTCAGATGCGAACCATTCCAGTTCTTCGACCGCTTCAGTTCGTTCCACAAAATTCAACGCATTATGGGCTACGTTTTGCGTTTCATCAGCAGATGTTGCAAATCACGGTCAACCGATCTTGGTCAGGGAACCAATCTCTCCGTCCAAGAGCTACGTCGATCAACCGAAGCAGTCATCAAGGTGATACAACAGAAACACTTTGGTGATGAAATTCAACGTGTGATCTCCAATCAACCATGCAAGCGACTGGGTAACCTGAATCCAGTATACGAAAACGGGCTGTTACGAGTGGGTGGACGATTGGATCACTCAAAATTGCCGTACGCAGCAATACGACCTTCCGGCGTTCAATCAACAAGGTTTCCATCCTTCCCATCGAGGACAACCTCAACCCTTCGCTGGAAGAAAATGTTGATACGAGGTCTCAACCGGGGGGAGAATGTTCCGTCCCAACGTCACAAGAACCAATTTGAGAAGCGGTGGCAGCAGGCAACAGAGGAATATTCCATCATCACCCTTGCATTTCGCTACCCGGTTTGCGGCATCAGGATAGGGAGCGGAAAATACCCCACTGTTGCCATATTGTCGCATCCCCTTTGAGCTTATTCGTTTCACCCTCCATCCAGCCTGCTATGTACAGCGAACGCACCACCACAACCGTCCCCATCGTTGAGCGCACCCCATTGCAGCATCGTTCAGCAATACATAAGAGAGTGGAAGTTTCCATCGCAACCCACCGCTGCGCATCCAATGTTTTGCATCTACCTGTAACATATATAAGTGGCTTGCATGCGCAAGCAATTCATTCAGTTTGTTTTCAACTTTTGTGCGATAAGTATCAAGTAAGAATACAGTACAGTTAAAGTTCCAAACCGCCTTTCTCTCCTCCGGAAGCCAAAACAGTCTTTTTCAAGACTTGAGTTGTTGTTAGTCCATTCCTGTGGAGCCATCGGTCCTTAAGCAAGCAAACCTAGTTGCAAGCCGCAACAGATTAGATTCCATGCATTTTCTTCATATGCATGATTGTATTAATTTTAAGCGTCACTCTGAATAGATTATTCTTTACGTGCAGAATCACTATGCACTCTGAATGGAAATTTCTTAACGTGCAGCTTCAGTCACTGCTCATGTTCGAAAGTAGTAAGTACTACATGTTTGAAAAGTTTTTTATTCATACCAAAAGTGTAGTAAACTTTGTGGATTTTGTTTTTGAGTAGATGCTACATGTAGTAAAGTTCAAAGTTTTTCATTCATATCACCCATTGAGTTTTTCGCAAAAATGCTTGCTGTCTTTAACGCAATGATAGATTTTTATGCGGATTCATGGAAATTTGAAAAAAAAAGTTTGATGGATTCTTGAGCCTTAAGAGCCACATTTTTTTTTCAGAGTTATTTGAAATTGAACTGACTACGACTTTGCTAAAGCATGTATATCATAATGTCTAGTAATCCTTTCTAAGAAAGATTCGCGGAAGGTGACATTTCTGTCTATGTGTGAGCCAAACGAACATGCGTTATGTTTGTTTTGAACTCTTCTTGAGTAATGTAGTCCGCTTGAAATTATTTCGGTAAAAGTAATTTTGCATGACGCAATAAATATGAAATATTTTTCTTTTTAAATTTTTGTCAATGCGATTTTTAGCTGTTGATTTTTTTTTTTGGCTGTTTATTAGTTTGGATATGTAGCTCAAAGATCTATAACAAAACAAAATACACTTTTTAGCAATGAGGAAGTCATGTCCGTGTTACAATATTATTCTCGACGCCGAGCAAAATCAGCACTGCTGGTCTGTTGCCAAATTATTCCATTTAACTTCCGCTTATCTCTCTATAAAGGAGCACTAATAATGTCTACAAACAAGACAGTTCTTTTTTTTCCAATGTGGTCCACACTTATTTTGATTGACTCCAAACTCCAAAATCTTCTAAGCTTAGTGTTCTTATGAGCACTTCAATAGGAAGGGGTGGTAAAACGAACACCTAAAGAGGATATCATCTTTTTTTATGGAAAACAATGAATTTGTTCTATCACACAACATAAAAATAGGGATAATATCTAAAGCACCGACACGAATTCAGACTAAAATAGCTAAATTTTCACATATATTTAACGTTAGACAGTAGTTAGTAGTAGCCTCCCCTCCCAGGTCGGACCTAATATACATATAGGGAGTTCAGTTGCCAATATATGATAAATTATAAACTAACATCCCTTAAACTCAGGCCTGTTCTTGCTCTTGTATTAGGTATTACTTTCTGTTCCCGATACATAACATACCAAATCAAAGAACAAATAAATAAACCATTTTTTTGTTTTTCTCATCCTATTACAGTCACAGAGATCGGTATCCAGCTTGCACGGATCAACTCCCGACCGAAAAGTTGTATTGTCCCCTGCCAGCTACTCTCCGATGTAAGTACCCAACATTGTCGACTCAATAATTGGGTCTACCCCGTTTGGCATAATGCCATTTGGCATAATGCCGTTTGGCATACAGTCGTTTGGCATAAAGTCGTTTGGCATAATAGTCGTTTGGCATAACAGTCGTTTGGCATAATAGTCGTTTGGCATAATGGTCGTTTGGCATAATTTGAAAAAGGAAGATACTGCAGTGGTACAGTCATATGCCGTATCATAAGAAGCGTCATAAAATTCCATGTTCCTTTATTTTTTCAAATGACATCGAATAACTTAGGCGTTGGATATATTTTTGTTAAAGATGCGCCATAATATCCTGGACTTAATGACCCCGGAAGTCATGTATGATGCAATTCCAAAAGAGCTTTATTGGATATTGGTTTCCTTGAAAAATGATAATTAGAAGTATGTCCTATCACTAACTGACAACGGAATGTACGATCGTGAGCAGTTTATACACACCCCTTTGCTTAATGGAAGGAATCAAATGATCAAATTCAATGTTTTTCACAATTATGCCAAACGGCTATTATGCCAAATGGCGATTATGCCAAACGACCGTTATGCCAAATGACATTATGCCAAACAGCTATTATGCCAAACGACTGTATGCCAAACGGCATTATGCCATACGGCATTATGCCAAACGGGGTAGACCCCAATAATTATCCCACCATTTTGTAATTCACATTTTCCTTTTCCCCACAGATCTTCCAAGCGACCACAGGACCAGGATGAACCGAATAACTCCGGAAATGTGGTTTACACCTTCGGCAACGGTCAGCTGCTCAAGCAAATCAATTGGTCGTCGACGGACGTTGACCAACGCGTTCCGTTATCCATTGAAGTTCCTACCTTCGCCGGTGATAACCTGGAAGAAGGTGCATCCGAAGCTGGCGTGGGAGAGTTCATGAACGACGACTGCCAGTACATGTTCGACTCCAGCTACCTGCGAACTCTCATCCTCGGAGATCGGATTCACGAAGGCGGCAAGCGAATTTGCCGCAGGTTGGCCTCTCTTCGACAGGAAGAAGAGAGTGGTCTGCCTCAGCAGCTTGATGAGGCTGCAGGCGAAGAGCTCCCGGTTCCTAAGCATGATAGAGGCGCAATCCTTGAAAAGATTGCAATTCATCATGTTGATTATCTCTCCACAGAACCGGTACACGTCTTGGGAAGGATCGTCGTATATCCCGAGAAGAAACACGATCGCGTGTCAATCGTGGATTTCGATGAGCACAATTTGCGATGCATGAAGCTGGACTTTAGCAAGATGAAGGACTGGTCCGTATTTCCGGGGGAAACCGTTGTGTTGAAGGGTGCCAATCCTCGCGGAAATGCATTTGAAGTTCAAAAAGTTCACTACGAGATAAACCTAGAGCTTCCCAAAGCGCCGATGGAACTCGGAAAGGAACTAAGCATGGTGATCGCGTCAGGTCCTTACACTGCTAAGGATGATCTCTTGTATGAAAAGCTATCGGATTTGCTGACATACTGTAAGAACAATTGTCCCGATGTATTGATCCTGACGGGTCCGTTCGGTGATATCAGTAATCCCTTGTTTAGTACCATCGCCGAAACCTACGATGAGTACTTCGAAAAACTGATCATCAACATCATGAGTTCTGTATCGACCAACACCGAGGTGTTGATCGTGTCGCATCATGATGACCTTATGTCCATGTTCGTTTACCCTTCCTTGCCGTACCAACTTTACTCAGCAACCTTCCCCAACCTGCGTTTCTTGCCGGACCCCTGCATTGTTTCGATCAACGGACTGGAAATCGGCATCACAACCGCGGACATCATCAAGGATTTGTCCGATGATGAAGAGAGCGGTGGTCCGAAGGGCGATATAATCAAGCGTGCGTTCAACTACATGTTCCACCACAAAACGTTCTATCCGTTGAATCCTCCGTCGGTAAACCTGCCGCTTGATATGGACCTGTTGAGCGTATTCGGCAATATTCCGCGGGTACCCAATATTATGATTTGCCCGGGAGATCTGAAGTGCTACGTTAAGGTAAGTTTATTTCTTTTTCTTATTGCTGATATGCACTCTTCAAAGTATACTCAAGTGGTTCAAAATATCGTTTTTGCTCCTCATAGCTCATTCGATTCTAGGCCAAATTCTGAGTGCCCTTCCTAAATTTGAACTCATTAGGATGAAAACTGAGATTGTACAAGCTCTTCAAAGTTTGTACGGGAATTACTATGGGAAAAGCAAGAAATTCATCCATGCGTTTTTTTCAATTGTCCTTTAGAGTAAGTACTATTGGGCGATCCATTAAGGCTAAACAATCCATCATTCAATCATCAGCAATCTTCAAAAACGAAAAACCAGTTTTTTCGTTCGAATTCAAAGAAATCCTCATGAAAATCTATCATTGCATAGGATAGGAAGTGCAATGCAATGATAGATTTTCATGAACATTGCTACGACTTTGAGCAAAAAAAAAACTGGTTTTGAAAATTTGTAAAACGATGATGGTTATTTTCCTCTTAATTACGTAAGACAATTTTCGGGGTTTTTCGATACCACCACCCTCTCCTCCCAAAGTAGGATTTATTGAATGAAAAAAAAAAATGTACGGTGTGTAAGAAATTTTAAACCCCTCTCCCCTGATAAACCCTTATGTAATTAATGGACGGCCTCTATGCTGAAATTGTTCGGCACCTTCGTTAGCAACAACTTTGTTCGAGACCGTTTTGAAAACGGACGTGGCAGTAATTCATTATCGATTTCTATCCAAACGGAGAATCTGAAATAGTAGTCTCTTATCCTTTAAACAGGCATCATTGCTCATGCTGCCCGACAGACTGTTATTATTGAAAAAAAAAAAAATGTCATTCAAAACCGAGTACACCGTACACGGCACAAATCCTGATTCCTGAGGTTATTCTGCACCACTGGGTCAATTAAAAAACCCTAGGAGGGAGCTGAAGAAATCTTGATTTGAAGTTTTTAGTTTAAAATTTCAAAATAATCTATATTAGAGTTATTCAATAGCACCGAAAACCTACAAAAACGCCCAAAAAGTTTAGCGTAACAGTTATTTTCGTATGTAAGTCAAAAAGAAAATATACAAATTAATTCCTAGACAAAACTGCTTTGGAAGGTAAACCAAAGTTTAATTAATTTGAATCAAAGCATACATTAAAAATTTGTTGAACTTACGCCTAAATTTTATTTAGGGGTTAAATAGGAAATTCGTTCAGTAATTTCGATAGACATAATTTTAGGAATTGGTCTAGTCATTCCAAAAAAGTGGTCCATACTTTCCTTCCAACGAATTTGAAAACGAATCGATTACTTTTATACCAAAAATGCAATTCTATAACGAATGCCACACAATTCTTCTACAGATTCTTTTTATTTGTTTTTAAATTATGGATTCTTCCATAAATCCCACCAGAATCGTCCGAAATTATTCCATATTTTTTGCCGCTGAATAGTTGTTTAGAATCACTATCGATAATTTATCCTCAAAATTCTCCAAGAGTTTGTTCAAGAAAAGTTAGTAAATTTGTCATACACAGGAATTTTGTCAGATATTCCCTACAGTTTATTCGTTTAGAGTTCGTGGGGATTTGGTATTCTGTACTACGAGTACTCTACTGATCAACATCAGAGATTTAAAATAGTAGCCCAATATGCTTATCTCATATTCGTCCCATAAAAATGATGAGTAAGATTTCTCCAGCTTATTGGCAAAATCTTTTCCTTTCATAATGCTTATTACATATTATAATTAGGTGAATTGGTTTCTAAATAAAAACTATTTATGATTACCATGCCTTATCCAGGACAGATAACTGTTAAGAAATATGTCAAATTTAAATCGTTCACTGCATTCCAATTTCCGTTTTTGTTATTATGTATTTTTTGGACTATTATTAGTTATTTTGAAGTAAGTTTTCAATCACTAAAGCCACTATTATTTTGTGGTCTGGCCGCTACCAACCCATGACTCAACTTAACAAACAGACTTAACCCGTATAGTCCTGAGTGAAAGCAAAAACACTGAAACCCTCAACGCTCACAGAATTCTTAAAGGATTCAAATGATTTTTGTCAGTTAACTGACAAAAGACATATCTAGTTTCTAGGCATGGCCAGAGGAACTCGGAAATATTCCTATGGCCGGAGTTATTTCGGTGGGTCAAGTCGGGTAAAAAAGGGCTATTTTTTGGAACTTGCCAAGTTAGGTACCTTTATTTATTTGCAATGACAATCATTTTAATTTGCATAAATCATTAAGATCTGATATTCAACATTATAAATGAAGAATTTTCTTCTTCGTATTCTTCTTCTTGGAATTAACGTCCTCACTGGGACAGAGCCTGCTTCTCAACTTAGTGTTCTTACGAGCACTTCCACCACTTCCACAGTTATTAACTGAGAGCTTTCTTTGCCAAAGTTGCCATTTTCGCATTCGTTTATCGTGTGGCAGGTACGATGATACTTTATGCCCAGGGAAGTCAAGGAAATTGCCATTACGAGAAGATCCTGGACCGACCGGAAATTGAACCCAGACACCCTCCCGCATGGCTTTGCTTTGTAGCCGCGGACTTTAACCACTCGGCTAAGGAAAGCCCCGAAGAGTTGAAGAGTTTTGCACCGTTTAAAATATACCGGATGTGACCATTCGGACATAATTCCCGGAAGAATCGGCTATACATTTGTTGGATACTAAACCGTTTCGATTCTCGAAAAGTAGAAATCAAACATAACTGTGCACTAAAATTCATTCCCATAAGCTTGGCACAGATGTTCAGATACAAATTGGCCACTCTATCGTAAGTTTGTGGCGTCCCGGGACCCGAAACGGATCATTTGTAGGATTAACAAATGGAAAATTCATAGTTATCCAATTCAATCGTTTCTCAAAAGGTTTACACTGATGCAATTTTTTAAAATTCCGTCATGTAGTGGCCACATTATAACCGAAATTATCTGTGACTTGAAATTTGCCTACCTCCAAACAAACAAACGCACAATACCCTTCTCACCCGACTTGACCCAGTGATCCACCGGAAAAACTCCGACCACAGGAATATTTCCGCGTTCCTCTGTCCACTGCTAGAAATTAGATATGTCTGCCAGTATACTGACAAAAAATCATTTGAGTCCATTAAGAATTCGCTGAGCGATGAAGGATTTAGAATTTTCGCTCTCTACGAACTTTTTTCACAAGCATTTGTAGTCTTCGGCAATGTTTTTCATCGTACACTCAAAATAATCCAAACGTCATAACTACGTGAAAAATCACGTAGATCCTTATAATGAACTTTGCCCTGTCTTTATTTGGCAAAGGTAACAATTGCCAACCCAAAGATAAACACCAAATGAGGCTCTAGTAATTTTCACTGTGGTTAACCTATCGAACTTACGTGAAAAAATACGTACACGGTTCAATTCATTCCGATCGTGTTCATTTCTCGAGTCATTTTGTGTTGTGAAGTTGGCGTCAGTTGTAAATAAACATCGAGAGGTAGACGGTGAATTGAAATAATTTCCCATTCTTGCAATTGTGAAAATAAAGCGTGAGTAAAACATTTATTCTGTGTGATAATAGGCTTATGAATGTTAGCTGTTACTATCTTTTGCGGTAATATTTTTCTGAAACAGGAACGTTGCCAATGGCTATGCAGTGGAGGGTTCCGTGCTCTTTGACTTCTGTTGGTACACGCCAAGGCCAGACGAAGGCCATCAACTTTAATATACAGCTGTGTTCTGATACCTAACCACCTTGATTGATACTGTACATCGAAGAGTAAAATAAAATAAAAAAAAAACATCTAAATACAAAGTAAAACTAAACGTAATACATCTAAACGAAATTCTATTGAAATTTATCGGAAACATTCTGTAGGAATCATCTAATTCCATGGTAAGAAGAATGGGAAAATCACGTAGCTATTACGCGGTTCTTCGGTAGAGTGAAATAAGTTCATTCATTCATTGGTTCATTCTTCGTCACCTATGATTCCCGTGAGAGCTACGTGAAAAGTACGATCGAAAAAAAAAAAACACGTATGTTTTCACGTCACAATGACGTTTGGATTATTTTGAGTGTAGGAATGCCTATCGAGAGCTGTGTTCAGATTTTTTATGGAAGACAATGGACGACCTCTGGCGATTTTTCTTTGCGAAAGTAGGTTTTCCCATAGTAAATCCCATACAAACTTTGAACGGCTGACGCTAAAATATATTTTGCACAGTTGTTATGGGACACAAAAAGTGAACTGGAGCAAGAATTTAATTTTTTCATATAATCGTGTCCCAGGCTAATCCAGGGCTTCTCGCGGGTTTCTCGATTTTCGCGGATTTGGTGTGCCAGGCGCGAAAATCGCGAGCGAATGAAATTCTGTCGCACAAATCGCGGATTTCCCAAATCATGCTACAAAAATCACCAACAAATTGTTTTGAAACGTACAATTGTGCAGTTCATCATTAGAAAATTTGTACAGGTCGGACTCGATTATCCGGAGACTCGATTATCCGGAATTTTAGACTCGATTATCCGGAATTTGTTTTCTGATGTTCTTGTTTTTAATTTTTTATGCATACATCTGGGATAGTTTGGTATTGCAATATACAATATAAATGATATTACATTGATTGCCATTCAATTTATTAATTATAAAAAGAAACTTTTGTATGTTATGAATTTTTGCATTTTTGAACGTATTTAAATAAAGGGGGGGTTTGAAAAAGTGTTTTTTTTTGTGTATCCTGTAGGTGACTGAAATATTAAGTTTTTTGAAGTGTAAGTAATACTGTTGGAAAGGCAGTACCTACTTGAAGCCCAAGTAAAAGTGAACCTATGAAGCAGTATTCTGTTTTAAAATTGGAAATCGAAAAAATAAATAAACAGCAGTTTTATTTTCAAAATAAAATAGCTGTGCGTTTTCCGACTTGTCGATTTTAGAGCAGAAAACTGCTTATTCTGTTTTAACATTTGCTCCACTTTTACTTGAGCCTCAATATTTCCCTAAGTTTAAATGCAAATTTTGATTGTATGAATTGTTTTGTAAGCTTAAATGTGAACGATTGAACTCGTTTTTAAAATCATACTGCATAACTAGTTTTTCAATCAAAAAACCGTTTATTTTCGGGAAACGTGCTTATTACAAAAGAGATTGTCCACATTTAGGCGTATTATGCTGGATTTCAAAGTTTACCTTTGCCAAAAAAAAATATACGAGCTGTAAGAATTTTGACGTTATTTTCTGAATTAGGGGACCCAAATTTAGTACATGAGAAAGTTTCTTACTTTTTAATGTGTTTCAATATTCATTTTTCAAATTTATACACTTCCCCGCATAAGTATGGAATCGTTGCAATACTGAGTATTGCAGCACTTTTAAGTTTAGCATCACCCAAAATCCAGTGATAAAATTTATTTCAACAAAAATAAAAAATCCCAGGGGCTCAAAGACGTATTTTTTAAGATGACCTCAAAAATACATTGATCTAGCATTTTATAATCACGAGATAATATTCATTTTAGGTGATGCTAAACTTTTCGAGGTGCTGCAATATACAGTATGAGTGTTGCAATACGCGATTCCATACTTATGGTGGGTAGTGTATATTCAAGCTAGTTTTTGATACATTTAATATTATTTCCTCAAAAATCAGTTAAATACAATAATAGAGATGGACGAAGTACTAGTTTTGTCGAAATTAAAATAACCTCAATTAACAATACCTCACTTCCCAAGGATAATATAACAGAGAGTTGTAAAATAGTAACAATGTTACGATTTTTTACGATACAAATGATTGGATATTGTGACATGAAGTTTTGTACATGTACATGTTCGTTTTCATCATAATTGAAGATTTCAATGACAATTGCAATCATTTTTGTTTGGCGCGGATTGGTCCTTCCAGGCGCGGATCAATTTTCAGAAGATTTTCGCGGATATGATTTTGATGTTTTTGTAACAGCCCTGCACATGTCACAAGTGTTCCAATATTAATAAGTCTTCAACAACTTTAAACACATAGCCATTAAGAAGGCAGAATCGGTAATTGATTTAGAACTTTCAGAAGCAGTTTTTTCGTTCAAAATCAAGGAAGTTTGCATGAAAATGTGTTCACTGTATTTTATTCTCCAACAGAAACTCAGTGAACACATTTCCATCAAAATAGTTTCAGTTTTGAACAGCAAAACTGCTTTTGAAGTTTCAATGAAGACTGTGATTACGGTGGTGGACTCTTGAACTATCTCAGCATCAACATCATTAGGACTTTCACTCTACATACCTGCAACCATGTACAGTTGTGTTCAGAATAATAGTAGTGAAAGCCGATTTTCATACAAAATGCTCAACTTTGGCATGCTGTAACTTCGTTTCCATATGAGAAATCGGCATGAAATTTTGGCAGTGAACTACAAATGTACTCAATTTCATTATCACAAAATTTGAAAATTTTCACACTACCGGCTAAAAAGTTAAGCACCAGGTGAAATCGCTCAAAATAATAGTAGTTGAGCGTATTTGTAGTTCACTGCCAAAATTTCATGTCGATTGCTCATATGGAAACAAAGTTACAGCATGCCAAAGTTGAACATTTTGTATGAAAATCGGCTTTCACTACTATTATTCTGAACACAACTGTACTTTGGTTGTGTAGAATTCATCGATAGATTTATTGATTTCTAGGTAAGGGAAGATTCGAATATGACGTCCATCGATTTTCGGGATTTCTAGACCCCCTTCCCCCTTTGATCGATTGGTCACCACCAGTGAACTTTCAGCACAAAGGTTCTCCAGATTTGCGCTCTTAAAAAATCAAGGTTTGGCTTCGTTGTAGCTGCACCTTAAGCTGATAAATACCATCAAGTGTAAGAATTGCATACGAGGTTCATCTGACTTCATCGATCCTTTCTTTCGTTAATCAACTTCTTCAAAAAAAAAAAAAAAAAACTTCCGCAATTACCCTATCATTTGATGCAAGACTCGGCGATTGTTTATCGTCCAACAGTAAAGGGTGTTCGAAAAGTAAACATCTAAAAGTAAAGACATCTAATTTCAAAGCGGTCTTCGACAACCTTGTAGCTAATAAATATACCGAACAAATTCACAGTCCATAGTACTAACTCTAAAGGGCATCAGGGGGAGAATTATAAACGAATAAATAAAACACTTGCTTCTCCCATAGTAATAGCAATTCACATACGAACTTTCAAGGGCCTTTGTTCATTTGAACAAATTATGGGAGGGCATTTAGAATTGAATGGGCAGTGTGTGCAGCAAACACAATATTTTAAACCACTCACTATCGCATCTACGACAACGCTAACGCTATGATCTATATTCGTTTCAGGAGCTGCACCGATGTGTTTGTGTCAACCCGCAACACCTTATGGATCAGACCAGCGGGGAAGGCACCTTTGCGCGGGTGGTGATCAAACCACCAACATCAGAAAAGGCCTTGCCAGCCGAATATGTTGTTATTGAGATGGTCAAATCCTGAATCTCGAGTTATCCCAGGACGAAAGTACAAAAGAAGCGCTAAGTTTTTAGCGCATAAGAATTTTTAGCGCATTTGTTATTTTTATTCTTTTTTTTCGGATAAACTTCCTTATCCTTATTATTATTCCTACACGACCAATAAAGTGATTATTTGACCAAACATTATTCAGGCTTATCCTACGCGGCGTGTGAGTCGAGACGAGTCGCTCTCACCTCGGGTTACGTTAATCAAATGGGAGCGAGTCGACCATTGTCACCTCATTCGACTCGTCTTACCTCACACGACAGCACATTTCGCTAAATGAATATAATAAATATCTCTAACAGGGTATGGAATGTTGTGATATGGTTCAAGGTATGATTCAACTCCACTATAAGGTAAAACCTTTTTATAGGTATAAGTACAAAAAGATAATTGGGTTTATTCTACGTGTGGCGTGAGGTTAACAATTGTCGGTGTCATATAGTGAGGTGACAATTCTCGACTCGAGTGAAGTGACTCGCCGTGCAAATCAAATGGAGAGTCATTTCACTCGAGTGGAGAATTATTACCTCGCTATACGAGACCGACAATTCTCACCACACGCCCCCAGTAGAATAAACCCAATTTTAAAGAAAGTTGTCCGATTTCTATAAAATAAACGGGACAAGATGAGTCAAACTCAGAAACAAAGATAGTCAGTAAGAGAAAAAAGTTATTTTATTTTGTTATTATTGATATTGATCAAAGCATATAATAAAGTAAACACAGCATGTATTCATGAGTAAACATAAAAGCTTTAATTTATTTTTAATTGCATATCCAAAAAAAAACAACACCCTTAAGAAAAGATTCCACGATTGAAAAATGGGGTTTGAAGAAACAACTTGGACGTTTCGCTCCCGTTTCACCCCAGGAACTGGAAAAATAGTTGGCCGACCACATCATAAACATACAATATCGTTATTTTTTTCGGATGAACACTGCGGGTGTGAGAAAACTTGCTCTGCGATAAAACCAAACTGGCCGGAAATTACTGGCTAGAGGGCTTTCGCTAAAATAATCCCGAAACTCTACGAATCCCAAAAAAAAAAATGCAACTATCGATTTTCCATACAAAATGATCAACTTTGGTAAGCTAGATCTCAGTTATTTATGGACCGATATGAATGAAATTTTCACAGAGCATCTTTCAACATATATGAATGATTTTACTAGAGTGTAATTTTAGACGAAAAATACAAAATTATTTATCTGAGGTGGGGGTTGCTCATCAAACCTTCCGGTCCGCCTCATAGTTACTTGCTATTTGGTGCTATGTGTTGCTACAGCTTTTCCAACTGTATTGTAAATCATTAACTGTAGTCTTTGGCATGTACCCGAGTCTTTCAAAGAACAGAAGGAATGTCTATCGACAACCAGCAATTGCTAGCAGATACAGCGGGAAAATTGCCTTGAAACGTGTCAATCGTTTCTGACAAAAAAGGGTCCTAAAATGTTTAATGAATTTTTATTTTTATTCAATAATACCAAAGAGCATTGTTCTTGTAACTACTTTAGCAATTCTTCCAGCTCAAATAACGGCTATAACATATTTAAAATGTAATTTAAAAAATTGTTCCAAATATGAACCTTGACACTTTTGATCATGTTTGACGTTCACTTTGTCATCAAAAATACCACAGGGCTTTTAGTTTTAACACTGGGGTCTTTCCTATCTGCACGGAGACGGAATTCAACTCAATTTTGGGTTGTTTCAACGCAATTCCGTAGTTGAGCCCAATAACTCAATTTTTTGCTAAATTTCCAAGGTCCCCACTAGGTAGTTTGGCTTTAATTCCATTAGAAAAATATAGAGTTATCTTCTGACTTGGCTAGAACGGCAGGTGAAACAGGCGGGGGACGAAGTAAAAAATTCGTACGTATGCGCATCGCTTCGGACGGGGTTTTTCCATCGACGACTTGCCGGTTTGTGGTTGTCCGATAAACCAGCAGAAAAACGTCCAAGGCTTCTTGTAGCGAACTCGTACTCTTCCCCTCCTGAATCTTCTTCACCGAACGTTTGAAAGTATCCACGAACCTCTCCGCTTGCCCGGTGGATTGAGGGTGAAACGAAGCCGTGATAACGTGGTGATTTCCGTTGTTGGCACAATATTTCTGGAAGTCTTCACTCGTAAATTGTGTGCCATTGTCGCTGACGAGCACTTCCGGCACCCCAAGACGTGCGAACAAACCTCTCAGAATGCTAATCGTTGCTGCTGTTGTTATTCGTCGTGTTGGAATTATCTCCGGCCATTTGGAGTACGCATCAACGGCCAGAAGAAAATAATCTCCCTCTATCGGTCCCGCATAGTCCACATGGACTCGTTTCCATGGACCTACTGGCTTAGGCCACGGAACTGGCGGCGAATGCGGCGGTGATTTTGCCACAGCAGCGCAATGTTTGCAGGACTTGACGTATGCGACGATCTCTTCATCCAGCGAAGGCCAATCTACAAAACTTCTAGCGATGGCCTTCATTCGTTGGATACCTGGATGTCCCTGATGAAGCTGTCGCAGGCATCGGTTTTGATGTTTCTCAGGTATCACTACACTGAGACAAATATACTTACACACTCAATCACGATTTGCTTGTTCGGTAATTTTTTATACTGGGTACGAATTGTAAACCATAAAAAATACCGAACTTTCAGCTTTTTGATTGAAAACTTCTGAGGTTCAGTAATAATTTTTGCTTTTTACTGAACTACGGTAGCTGTCAGACCCAATTTTGCAACATTACCGAACAGGGCGAAAAGTCAGTAAAAACAATTACCGACTATTCAGTACTGGATGTTTTTTACTGACTTGTCGTCAAAATCAAATCAAAACAAACTGATGCGCATGCGGGAAAGTGTCAAATGAGAATCTCCTGCTGTAGAATCATCCGGCCGGCGCCAGGAGACACGTCCACGGCAACCAAACCTTTCCTGCGCCTATTTTGCGCTTTCGCGTGGTAAGTAGTCGACATTTAGTGACAAACTCAACAATTTTAAGCAACCAAAAAGGCTCAGCACGATTTGAACTGCTCTTACGTTGGTAAATTCGGTTGGTTTCCATACAAGAGGAAAGTACATCTGCATCATTGAGTTTGCCTCCTGTATGCAAACCAACCAAATAATAATGATTTTGTCACACATTTTTCGATTACTTCCACTGAGATACGAGCGTACCGTAGATGTTTATTCACACGAAAAATGCTTAATAATGTGGCTTGGGTTTTTATTTGTATTGTTTTTGAAAAAAAAAATCCGGAGGAGCAAAGCGTGAAGCATGGGCAACTGGAAAGCCAGTAAAAACGCTCTACAATTTTACTGACTAAGTCAGTAATCTCCATCAATCAAAACATGTTTTGCTTTACTGGGTTTTTTCGGTAATCGTAAAAATTACCGAAAAATCCGTAGTTCCAAAACCCAGTAAAATTTTACTGGGGTCGGTAATCTGAATTGGCTGTGTAGGTTTTCCATAAATCAAGACTTATGAACCAGCCAAATTATGGTTTCATTGCACGTGTTCCCGCGGATACGATCCGGTAGGGAATGATTACACGAATAGAGATACGTTCGAATTCACGGTTTATTTCTAACTGCTTTGGTAGAGTTTACCGTGCCCTATTTATACTCCTTTACCCTATTCAATTCTCACACAATATTATGTTTACTTCTTCTTGTATGCAATCTTGTGTTGTGTGTTAATGCCAACCCGGTGCTAGGCGGCCATGTTTTCGTGGTCAGCATCAAACTCAAGAGCAACAACGTACATTGGCCTAATCATATTAGGGAATTTTTCCTCCAATACTAAAATATGTTTCTATCTATTCTATCTATATTCTCATCAACTCAAATTGACTTGCTGTACTACAATCCAATAGTTTGCAACCGTTTATTTGTTCGAATAACTGTTTTTATGCGGGAAAATATTTTTTACGGAGAAAAAGATTTCGCCATCATCGATTGTTATTCCTCAAACGGTTATTTGTTTACACACATTGAGCTGTCAGTGGGAACCAATTCCCAGTGGGTACCATAGATATTTGCTCGTTATTTTTCAATGGGGTTGTATGGGCGGTGTCAGGAGGCTGGTTAATGCAGCTGAATAATATGTATTGAAATGTCATAACAATAACAGGATGTCGACTACCTGGAAAAACCTGGAAAATCAGGGAATGTCAGGGAATTTATTTTTGACCTGGAAAGTCAGGGAAAATCAGGGAATTTCACTTGAGGTCAGGGAAAAAATATCAATACTACAACATCAAACGAGTTTATTGTTTGCAAAGTAATTGATTATGCTAAATCAATACACCTTCAGCATGGCTTTGATTTGCAACCGTGGACTTTAACCACTCGACTAAGGAACCAGGACCCAGAAAATTCTCCAAAAATTCTGAGGATGATTCTCAAAGTTCCTCGATTATTTTTAGTAATCCAGAAAATCATGTAAAAGCAGAAATTTCAGGAATATCATTTGAGATAATCTTGATAATCTATTGACCAGTGCTGGGAATGGTAATAGTAGTAGGCTTGAATTTCACGAAAATCACGTGGCTCTTCCCAGTACAGTAGTTCTAAAACGTTAGTGTCATTGAAGGCTCTAAATGCGGGAAATGCAGCGGAAAATATAACATTTTTCTACAGTAATTTTGGGTTGCCCTTAGCAATGGGTGTTTTGCAATTTTCAAGGCTTTTTGCCTACAGCAGCGATGGAGTTTCACTGGCTGTGATTGGCTTTGTTTGGCTACTGTAGAGTGAATTTCAGAATTTTTCCCAGCCCTGCTATTGACAATTTGTGATATTACTTAGAGATACTCGTAGATGAGTTCTTAGAAGAGTTCCTCGGAGCATTGCTGAAGGTACGACAAGTACAAGAGAAACATTAGAAACCTTCTAATCAGCGCATTGTTCAAGCCCTGAATGCATTCCGTTAAGAATATTTAGATATTTTTTCGTGGAGAAAAGCTAGGGGTAATAGACCATTTCCGTCAGATCTAACCCCCAGTTTTTGTATTTTTCTTCGAAAGACAATCATTTTTAATGAATATTACCGCTTTCAGAATGTGTTTATATACACTCTTGATTTTCTTATAAATTTTTAAAAATATGGATATTCACCACATTTTGAGATAAAAATCGCCGTGCGGCACAGTTGTTTCAACCCTATGGGCATACTAAGTGGAGATTTTTCCACAACGTTCAATAACACCCCTGCATCGAATGTTTGTAGACATGATGAAATGTCAAAACCCACCATGATGGTTTCTGCGCTCGTGTACATACACGTTACATGTCACTAACACCACTTAAAGAGTGCTGGTGGAAAATATAAACAAAGATCAGCTGTTCCCAGCAAAATCAAACGGCAGTATTTTCAACCAGCAAATTTGCACACGTGTTCGTGACACCGCTCGGCGAGAACTTAATTCCCACGCGCCACGCATGCTTGCAAGCAATGAAACTGACTCGCTCGCCCATATTAAAAAAATGAGTAGAAATTATTTTCGTTTGTTGTTCATTGAATTCAAGCCAAACTTTTCAATCCGACGTATCTGCAAAAATAAACAAATCGAGATTTGCTTTGCATGGGCTTGACAAACGCATAATCTACCTATTGTGTCTATAAAAGTATTCCTACATCCATTTTTTGATTTTTAGAAATAAATTAAAATTATACCCTATGTGCACTTTACTCAGTGTTTTTAATTTGGCTACATACACCCTTCGTTTGCAAAGCGACTCAACTGTCAACATTTTTCATGCTAGCACATACACCGTACATATGCTCATAGTAAAGCGACCTATATGTAGAATCAAAACATAAAATTTCGAATACCAGATACGTCATACTGTTTCCAAATCACTAAACATGTTGGAAATCGAGAGAATTGGATTTCCACATTCGAGCGAGCTGACGGGACGGCAAACTCATGTGGAACATCATCAGTATTCGGTTTAAGACAATATTTCTCACCAAATTTCGCACAAGAACTGTTCTCCTCCTGCTTTTGTTATTTACGGCTCCGTCCGGTGCTCCTCTTAGTCGAGTTGAAATTGGAAACATTCGGAAACTAATATTCGTTGTCGTTGAAAGTTGAAACTGACGAATTGGCTAAGTTTAATAAGTTTTATGGGAATTTGCAAACCGGTGTATGTGCAACTTCAAAACAATACTGGTGTATATGACGTGACGGATGTGCAAAACGAACTGTCAAACCGACGCATCAAGCAAGGTGTATGTATCAATCAAGGTATGGTATCGACGAATCATCCATGGTGTATGTGAGCAGCACAAAGCAAAAGGGTTTATTCTCTAATTTTACCTGTTTTTCAATTAAATTCAAAACAAATCGGATTTATTTAATAGTGGTTAGAAACAGTGTTCTTTTTTTCAACTTATAGTAGACATCGCAATAGAAAAAATGCAAAACATTTTAAACAGGATTTAAAATGTTTTACAATATTTTGCATCGCATTTTTCTCGAAACCATCCGAGTGTTAGATACGCCGATTTGAAAAATCATGCTTGAATTGCTATTCATTACATCAAACCGTCACCGGAATGACAAGGACTACCTGAAAAATGGCCATCATCGTAGCAATAAACATCGCCATCATCTCGTTGTCGGAAGCTGCTGTGGTGTTCCGTGATAGTCCTTGAAATGGATTCCGAGTCCTGTTCTCTTCTGTTTGCGAACGACGGAAAATAGCGGCGAAGATTTTACTGTGCGGTAGCTTATTTTTGTTAATAATCGGTAATAGATACACAGGGGGGAATCAGAATCAAACGATATGCCAATCGAGGAGCTCATGCAACCTCGAAACGGGAACTCTTCCGAAATTACAGTTGGGATCTAACAGCTTCAGAAACGATATACCGAAATGCAGTGAAATTTTCGTCGCCATTTTTCCACTGGCCACAAAACCAGGAAAGAGCAGGACCCTTCTTGAGAATCATTCAACCGGAACACCACAGCAGCTTCATGCGAAGGATATGAAGGATCTTGGTCATGAAGGATTTTGTCGATTATTTAGTAAAACTTTGATGATGGCAAAGGTTTTGGGAAGTCTTGATAAAATCCGGGGAAGTATGTATGCTGACGCAATGAAATTTATGGCTCCGCTGAAAAACCAGTTGATATAGAAATTCCGACGACCAGCACCAGCAAGATGGTTTCCGGAATGGAAGTGGGGATTCCAGCCATTGTGGCAGTGGCACTTGCAGTGACATAAACTTCAAATCAAAATAATATCAACGATTCCTAGAGTGAATGTCAACTCCTTATAACAACATGTAAACAATTCCTACAGGGAATGTCAAAGAGCAGGATAGTTAGTTGACCATGATGAAAGAGCAACAGAGATAGCAAACGTCACCATTCATGAATCCGAAGAACAACAAAGTGTAGACCGCGGAGGAACAGCTGATCTAAATTCACCACAACGTGGAGATAAATTCATAGGGGAAAAAGGGGCTCCTTAAAACATCGGAGAGATCTTAATTGTAGGGAACCGTGGGGTTAACTAGTGTGCCGCCAGTTTTTCGTTGTTTTTCAATAGTTAGAGGCTTCAAAACATATGAGTTTGTTGGGAGAGTTTGTCCAGTAAATTAAAAGAAAGCTTATAAGCAAATAAAAAATTTTCACGGAAATGGTCTATTCATATCGAAATCCCAAAATATTAACTGTAACTAATCATCGTGAAGAATTATCAAAGATATTCTAAGGAAAAATAAATAAAAACAATTTGGAAAAAAATATGTTATCCTGAAAAATATTTTTATAAGCAGTCCTGGAATAGTTCTAGGAAATCAAAATGCTATTTTTAGAAATATTTAAGACTGAAAGACATTCTCTAACAATTTTTAGAGAATCTCGGAGATGAGGAGCTTCTGGAGGAAATCTTTCAAGAGTTCATTGAGAAGTATTGAAGGAATATCTGGAAAAAAATCTTAAGAATTTCAAGAAGAATTTCTGAGCAATCTATGTGGAATTCCTTGAAGCAATTCTCCAAGAAAGTTTTATTGCAATGGCTAGAATTTTGACTGGAAGAAGCCAAATTTTTGGATAGCTTTCTTCCACTAAAAAAAAGTATGGTGGATGATCGTAATGGTGTTGCCTCTCATATAAAATAGGAAGGAGGACCAAAATTTTCGTTCATGCCTAAAATTTTAAATTAGGTCTGAGGTAGTTCACTAGCCGAGAACATCTTTGTTCATACGGATTTTCAAGTTTGAAATGTAAATAGATTCTCAATTGTTAAATTGTTGAATAAACGTTCAAGAATGTCATCTGGCAGGTACATATATCTCAATAAAGCAAAAGCCTTTGATCAGTTTATTCATACGAGCTATAACATAACGAATATGTATCTTCTTGTAAAAATCTTACACATTTCGGTTCAAATTAACCAACTCAGTGGTCTGGAACTTTTCTGGAAAATGACTGGAAGGTCAGGGAAAGTCAGGCAATTTTATTTTCGAAATTGAGTCGACACCCTGAATAAATGATTGTGTGTTGTTGTTTACAAAGATCGGATTGGATATACTGATCCACTTTTCAGCTATTTTGTGATTGTTTTACAGTAGCTACATTGGCATGATAAATGGAGAAAAGGTAAGTACAGTATATTATCAAAAAGTGCGAATTCAATATGTGCGGTTTTGGGCCTCAGCATGAGGCATGTTCGTCTGCCGGTGCGGTGTAATGAAAACACCCCGGCAGCTTGCTGATGGCCTCAACAGCACGCTTAAACATTTCGAAAATGGGATCATAAGTTTCATAAGTGGGAGCTTTGAATTCTTTAACAAGAATTACTTAAAATAATTATCATAGCAATCGCTAGAAGAACTACTCCGCTTTCGATCTTGGCTCCAAGTTAATCGAAAACAGGTCACATGTTATCAAAACATGTCAACTTTTGAGCACGCCTGAAATAAAAGGCGAATATTATGATCGATTGATAAATCGAATTAGGTTGATATCATTGCGTTTATTTCCGAATTTTACTGATTGACTTATGAAATTTATTACTGAAATTCTTCACCAAAATCATAAGTAAAACTTAAAAATTTCAATAATAATCGTTGTGGCGCCAAATCATAATTATTCCTTAAGAAATTATTAAGTTTTTTTGCCTCAGTGTAGTCGTTCTCCAAACATAAGGCATCCACCTACTGTGTTTAACGACTCCTGGCAACCATGAAATCACCCTATTTCAGCATCAACAATCTTGGTCCCTTGCGGCCAACCATCTTGCAGGTAACGGTAAACTTTACGAAGCTTCGGATCTGACTGAGTGTCCTTTTTCAATTACCTTGAAACTGAGCGGGAAAACACTGGAAGCTTCATTCACTACTGACCTCATATCTTCTTCTAGAATGACACTGGCGATGGCGTAATCTTCATCCGGCTTGGCGTGGTTATTGATCAACCGCGAGAGGACGTCAGCATTTCCAAACTTATGTGTCGGAACATATCCGATGACGAAATCATACAATAAGAGCGTTAGCGCCCACCGTTGTAGACGATTTGCGGTATACACAGGGATCCCCTTTTTCGATCCAAAAATCCTCAACAAAGGTGCGTGATCCGTCTGGAGCCGAAATTTGCGACCGAAAATCATTTTATGAAATTTTGTCACAGCAAAAATGATTGCCAGTCCTTCGCGGTCCGGCTAACTGTAGCGTTGCTCCGCCTTCGTTAGCGCTCTGGCCGCATGCTGCACCACCTTCACTGAGCCATCAGGAAATTTGTGGCTGATCGTGGCACCTACTCCAACTGATGAGGCATCAGCAGACACTATTATCTCACGCTGTGGATCGTAGTGAGTTAGCAGAAGATCTGAGCGATGTGTGTTCACTGTTAGCAGCTGTCTTGATCCTTCATCAATCTCTACCTGCAGGAATGCATCAGTCAAATCAATCTGACTAAAAACTGTACAGTTAGCCAGACTCGCAAAAATATCCTGCGGCAGAGGCAGCGGGTATTGATTAGGCTGCAATGCATCGTTCAGACCCGTGGAGTAATCGCCACAGATCCGAATGGATCCATTCGCTTTACGAACCACCACTATTGGAGCTGCCCATTCTGCGTAATCTACTGGTGAAATGATTCCATCTTGCTCTAGACGGTCTAGTTCGTCGTTCACAGCTTGACACATAGCGTATGCCACCGGTCGTTTTGGGCGAAATACTGGGGTTTTGCCTGGCTTCAGCTCCAGTTTCACTTTCGTCTTGGAACAGAGACCTAATTGCTCAGAAAACACCTCTGGAAACTTTTGCTTCAACGCATCTACGCACATCGACTTACTGCTCACCTTTCCACAAAGCGTATCGAAGGGCACCGACCACAGTCCAAAAGTTTCTATCGTGTCGGACCCTAGCAGATGGAGATTCTCCTTAGACACTCGAACTAGGCTGCGCATATTCTTCTCACCGATGCTCATATCGCACGAAAACTCTCCCAGCAGCTCGAGGGGCTTGCCAGTAGCGGCCTTCGCTACTATCGATGACGAATTCATCTGAGGACTTCCAATCTTCTTCCACGTTTTGCACGTATCCAACTGCATTCTCACCGTTTTGCCGTTCGCCATCACTGAAATGAACTTCCTACGCTTCTGCACACTGCAAGCATTCACTGTCACCACCTTTGTAGAAGAATTGCCTTTACGCCGACCAAATCTTTCAGTCTTCACTTTCTCGGCACTCCGGCAATATCCTTCTTTGTGGCCGGTCTTAGAACAATCTCCGCACTTATGATTCCTGAACGAACAGTCTCTCGCATAATGCGGTGCTCCACACAGCCAACATAACATTTCCGGACCATTAGCACTATTTCCGTTTCTCTTCTCACTGCTGGAATTCGGCTTGAACTTCGGGGAACTCTTCTTGAATTGCTTCCACGATCGCATTGCGTTCACTGATGCCGGGTTCTCAATCATTTCTGTGTCGTGCCGCAAATTCACTAATCTTTGGCACTCCTCGGAAATCTGCTCCAACGTGACGTCATCACGTTCTTCGATGCGAGTCAACAAGCGTGTCCTTACTTCGGCGTCTCTGTCAGACTTCAGCCCGTAAACGAAAACTAACATTTGAATGGACCATTTCCGTCAGATCTAACCCCCAGTTTTTGTATTTTTCTTCGAAAGACAATCATTTTTAATGAATATGAACGCTTTCAGATTTTGTTTATATGCACTCCTGATTTTCTCACAAATTTTTGAAAACATGGATACTCACCACATTTTGAAAAATAATTCGAGATGCGGCACAGTTTGTTCAACCCTATAGGTATCAGCGTGGTGATTTTGCAACAGTTTTTCGATTCCACCCCTGCATTGGGATGCTTGTTTACATTCGCAAACGTCAAATCAGGTGCGCGCTCAAACTGACCGTGATCCCGGTCAGGGCGCCCCAAACAGGAGCGCCACCGAAACTACTCAAACAAACGTTTTTTAACCAGGTTGGAACTGGCGCAACCCGTTCTGAATCACAGTTCCAACTCTAACCCGATTCAAGTCTTCCTTTAGGAAAATAAATTTTCCTCCACAGATTGAAAATGCAAAACCATCCCCTAACAACAAATCTCTCATCCACCCATCAGTTACGGTACCGCTAGTTCTATTAGAGGCTATTTTTTACTATTCATGCCGACAAATGCCTTAATCTATCTGTTGGCTGTTGATCCGGAAGATTTCCGCCTTGAGGCAGCTATAGCCGCGCAAGGAAATTTTGAGCGGCTGTTGCTGCCTCTAGGCGGGAATCTTCCGGCATATTCAATCCCTTCAATCCTCGTCGGCACAAAGCAGAGAGATCAGGCATCTGTCGACTACAATCCTTGCGTTACAGAACCGTGTAGTGTTCGCCGGGTGCGGTCATAACCGGCCGGCGCGGTGATTACGGAGACTTCAGGAGCCGTGAAGGAAGGAGGGAGCGAAACCGCAACGGAGCCCATTATGATGAATGAAAACATAAACAAAAATCATCTGGTCATGCCAGCTGATCGTAAATTCACCACAACGTGGTGGCAAAACCATAGGGGAAAAAGGGGTTTGCTTTTTTTCGAGGTGAAACAAATTGTAGGGGATCAAGGGGTGCCGCAAGTTTTTCATTGTTTTCTAACAGTTAAAGGCTCCAAAACATATCGGTTCCTTAGGAAAAATCGTTCAGTAAATTGACAGAAAGCATATAAGCCAATAAATTTTTTTCACGGAAATGGTCTATTGTTCCTCCGTTAGTTTCGTGAGCTCGAACTCAACGCACGACTTGTTGATGCGACAAGCGTACGTGACGTAGTCCTCTGTGGGCTGCTTCACAATTTGTAGACAGCGGTATCTCCGGCTGATGATGGACTCCGAGGCACCAAAAAGCGAATTGAGCTTTTTAACAGTTTCCGCGAACGAAAAGTCTTTTGAGGCTTTAGGCAATATGAAGCTCACATACCGCTCGTGCTCGGACATTCCCAGCTTTCTCATGAGCAGACGAACCTTCGCACTCTCATCGAGCCGACTAGCATCCTTCTCGAATAAGTCCTCATACCTCTTGTACCACGCCGAAAACCTTACGCTGCTCTCCGGATCATACCTGAACTCCTTCACATTGCTGGCAAGCAAGTCCAGTATTGCCTCCGGATTCGGCGGCACTTGTACATGGATCGAAGTCATGATGCTCCGAAGTAATTGCTCCTGCTGGTGCATGAACATTTGTTGCTGCTGATTCATGGCTTCTTGCTGTCGACTAATTGCCTCTTGTTGTTGACGAAACAGCTCCGTGACGTATTGCTGTTGTTGCTGTTGAAACCACTGGATACACGGATCGGTAGGCGGTGGCAGACGCGGTGGGACTTGTTGAAGTAGCGGAGGACGAATGAACGGCTGCTGTTGTCTAAAATCGCCATTTCCCAACGGCTGTTGGTCATTACCGACCATTGTCTCCGGACGACATTCTCCGTCTCTTGCGTGGGGGGTACGTTTTGCTTGAATTTTGCAGCGCAAAACTACACTAGTGCTCCACTTCCGAAGTCGCCACTTTTATGATTTCGGACCTAAGGTGGCCGAAACTCGCGAACGGAATACTAGGCGCGAAACCACAATAAATAGGCGCAGATATCTAACAAATTAAAACGCGCGTCGTTACAATAAAACCTTCTAAAAACGACATCTTTATTCATCTGGCTATTACGTAACACAATACAATACAAAACGACACATATGGCTTAGGATGTATTTATAGGTACAGGAACATACATACGGGAACGATGGCATCATAGTGTGGTAGCTCACGCTGCCAACTTGAGCTCAGCGGCGTGCTTGGTTGGGCACCCCACATATTTCGTTAGCACTCCAACACTATGTGTTCCACATCTATCGCAGGAAAGTTCAACTGGAAAATTCTGACGGATTCCTCACAGCCAATTCAGATTACCGACCCCAGTAAAATTTTACTGGGTTTTGGAACTACGGATTTTTCGGTAATTTTTACGATTACCGAAAAAACCCAGTAAAGCAAAACATGTTTTGATTGATGGAGATTACTGACTTAGTCAGTAAAATTGTAGAGCGTTTTTACTGGCTTTCCAGTTGCCCATGCTTCACGCTTTGCTCCTCCGGATTTTTTTTTTCAAAAACAATACAAATAAAAACCCAAGCCACATTATTAAGCATTTTTCGTGTGAATAAACATCTACGGTACGCTCGTATCTCAGTGGAAGTAATCGAAAAATGTGTGACAAAATCATTATTATTTGGTTGGTTTGCATACAGGAGGCAAACTCAATGATGCAGATGTACTTTCCTCTTGTATGGAAACCAACCGAATTTACCAACGTAAGAGCAGTTCAAATCGTGCTGAGCCTTTTTGGTTGCTTAAAATTGTTGAGTTTGTCACTAAATGTCGACTACTTACCACGCGAAAGCGCAAAATAGGCGCAGGAAAGGTTTGGTTGCCGTGGACGTGTCTCCTGGCGCCGGCCGGATGATTCTACAGCAGGAGATTCTCATTTGACACTTTCCCGCATGCGCATCAGTTTGTTTTGATTTGATTTTGACGACAAGTCAGTAAAAAACATCCAGTACTGAATAGTCGGTAATTGTTTTTACTGACTTTTCGCCCTGTTCGGTAATGTTGCAAAATTGGGTCTGACAGCTACCGTAGTTCAGTAAAAAGCAAAAATTATTACTGAACCTCAGAAGTTTTCAATCAAAAAGCTGAAAGTTCGGTATTTTTTATGGTTTACAATTCGTACCCAGTATAAAAAATTACCGAACAAGCAAATCGTGATTGAGTGTGCTCGGACAGCGACCATCTACCGATCCTAATCAACACGCTCGACGTCTCAAACGAACCACTAACCCAGGCATAATGGATTTATACCAAAGCCGATTGGAAATGCTTCGAAGAACTCACAAGGAACACTCTACGCCCTGGAAACGTATTGACAGTAGAGGAATAGACCATTTCCGTGAAAAAAATTTATTTGCTCATAAGCTTTCTTTTAATTTACTGGACAAACTCTCCCAAGAAACTTTTATGTTTTGAAGCCTCTAACTATTGAAAAACAACGAAAAACTGGTGGCACACTAGTTCATCCCGCGGTCCCCTACAATTTATATCTCTCCGATGTTTTAATGCACCCCTTTTTCCCCTATGAATTTATCTCCACGCTGTGGTGAATTTTGATCAGCTGTTCCTCCGCGGTCTACACTTTGTTGTTCTTCGAATTCGTGCAATATTACGTTACGAAAAATATTGCTATCTCTGTTGCTCTTTCATCATGGTCAACTAACTATCCTGCTATTTGACATTCCTTGCAGGAATTGTTTACATTTTGTTATAAGGAGTTGACGTTCACTGCAGGAATCGTCGATATTATTTTTATTTCTAGTTTCGAGGTTATGTATAGCAACATCTATCTCCTCATATTATGCAACTTCCACAGTGGCTGGAATCCCCACATCCATCCCGAAAACCATCTTGCTTGTGCTCGCCGACGGAATTTGTATGTTAACAGTTTCTTACTTACTTACTTATTTGGCTTTACATCAATTATCTTGATAAAGCCTCGCCAACAATATTTCGCCAATTCCCTCGGTTCATGGCCGCTTCTCTCCATCCTCGACTGTGACCCACGCTCTCCAGGTCCTGGTGTACCTGGTCAATCCACCTAGCTCGCTGCGCCCCACGCCTTCTTGTTCCGACCGGATTCGTGGCGAACACCATCTTTACACACAGCCAATTCAAATTACCGACCCCAGTAAAATTTTACTGGGTTTTGGAACTACGGAGTTTTCGGTAATTTTTACGATACTGAAAAAACCCAGTAAACCAAAATATGTTTTGATTGATGGAAATTACTGACTTAGCCAGTAAAATTGTAGAGCGTTTTTACTGGTTTTCAGTAACCCATGCTTCACGCTTTGCTCCTCAGGATTCTGTTTTTTTTTTGTTTCAGCAATCAACACAAATAAAAACCCAATCGGCATGGACATGTCCCTTATTAAGCATTTTTCGAGAGAATAAACAGCTACGGTATGCTCATATCTCAGTAGAAGTTATCGAAACATGTGTGACAAAATCATTATTATTTGGTTGGTTTGCACACAAGAGGCAAACTCAATGATGCCAGATGAATTTACCTCTTGTATGGAAACTAACCGAATTTACCAACGTAAGCAGTTAAAATCGTGCTGAGCCTTTTTGGTTGCTTAAAATAGTAGAGTTTGTCACTAAATTTCAACAACTTACCACGAGAATGCGCAAAATAGGAGCAAGAAAAGTTTGTGTCTCCTGGCGCCGGATGATTCTACAGCAGGAGATTCTCATTTGACACATTCCCGCATGCGCATCAGTTTGTTTTGATTTGATGTTGACGACAAGTCAGTAAAAAACATCAACTACTGAATAGTCGGTAATTGTTTTTACTAACTTTTCGGCCTGTTCGGCAATGTTGCAAAATTGGGTCTGACAGCTACCGTAGTTCAGTAAAAAGTAAAAAATATTACTGAACCTCAGAAGTTTTCAATCAAAAAGCTGAAAGTTCGGTATTTTTTATGATTTACAATTCGTACCCAGTATAAAAAATTACCGAACAAGCAAATCGTGATTGAGTGTGCAGGGTTGTTGTCCGGCATTCTTGCAACATGCCCTGCCCAGCGTATCCTTCCAGCTTTAGCTACCTTCACGATACTGGGTTCGCCGTAGAGTTGAGCGAGCTCGTGGTTCATCCTTCGCCGCCACACGCCGTTCTCCTGCACGCCGCCGAAGATCGTCCTTAGCACTCGGCGTTCGAAAACCCCAAGAGCTTGCAAGTCCTCCTCGAGCATAGTCCACGCCTCATGCCCATAGAGGACTACCGGTCTTATGAGCGTTTTGTACATCGTGCATTTGGTGCGGGGGTGAATCTTTCTTGACCGCAGTTTCTTCTGGAGCCCATAGTAGGCACGACTTCCGCTGATGATGCGCCTTCGTATTTCCCGACTAACATTGTTGTCAGCCGTCAACAAGGATCCAAGGTAGACGAACTCGTCCACCACCTCGAAGGTATCCCCGTCTATCGTAACACTGCTTCCTAGGCGGGCCCTGTCGCGCTCAGTTCCGCCAACCAGCATGTACTTTGTTTTCGACGCATTCACCATTAGCCCGACTCTTGTTGCTTCGCGTTTCAGGCGGGTGAACAAATCTGCCACCGTTTCAAATTTTCTCCCAATAATATCCATGTCGTCCGCGAAGCAAACAAATTGTCCGGATCTCGTGAAAATCGTGCCTCGACTGTTAAGTCCGGCTCTCCGCATGACACCTTCAAGCGCAATATTGAATAACAGGCACGAAAGTCCGTCGCCCTGTCGTAGTCCCCGCCGAGACTCGAACGAACTGGAGTGTTCGCCCGAGATCTTCACGCAGTTTTGCACACCGTCCATCGTTGCTCTGATCAATCTTGTGAGCTTCCCGGGAAAGCTGTTCTCGTCCATGATTTTCCATAGCTCTATGCGGTCGATACTATCGTATGCCGCCTTGAAATCGATGAACAAATGGTGCGTAGGGACCTGGTACTCACGGCATTTCTGGAGGATTTGCCGCACGGAAAAGATCTGGTCCGTTGTCGAGCGGCCGTCGATGAAACCTGCTTGATAACTTCCCACGAACTCGTTTGCTATAGGTGATAGACGACGGAAGAGAATCTGGGATAGCACTTTATAGGCGGCGTTTAGGATGGTGATTGCACGATAATTTTCACACTCCAGTTTGTCGCCCTTTTTGTAGATAGGGCATATAACGCCTTGCTTCCACTCCTCCGGTAGCTGTTCCGTTTCCCAGATTCTGACTATCAGCCGATGCAGACAAGCGGTCAACCTGTCCGGGCCCATCTTGATGAGTTCGGCTCCGATACCATCCTTGCCAGCGGCTTTGTTGTTCTTGAGCTGTTGAATGGCATCCTTAACTTCCCCCATCGTGGGAGCTGGTTGATTTCCGCTGTCCGCTGTGCTGACGTAGCCATCGCCTTCGCTGTCCTGACCTTCTGTGCCTGTGTTCTCTGCGCCATTCAGGTGTTCATCGTAGTGCTGCTTCCACCTTTCGATCACCTCGCGTCCGTCCGTCAAGATGCTCCCATCCTTATCCCGGCACATCTCAGCTCGCGGCACGAAGCCTTTGCGGGATGTGTTGAGCTTCTGATAGAACTTCCGCGTTTCTTGAGAACGGTACAGCAACTCCATCTCTTGGCATTCCACCTCTTCCAGGCGGCGCTTTTTGTCCCGGAATAGGCGGGTTTGCTGTTTCCGCTTCAGTCTGTATCGTTCCACGTTTTGCCGCGTACCATGCTGCAGCATTGCAGCCCGCGCTGCATTCTTCTCCTCTAAAACCTCCTGGCACTCCTCGTCGAACCAATCGTTTCTTGAGCTCCGTTCCACATATCCGACAACGCTTTCGGCAGCGTCGTTAATGGCTGCTTTGACTGTCCTCCAGCAGTCCTCAAGAGGGGCCCTATCGAGCTCGCCCTCATCCGGCAACGCTGCCTCAAGATGCTGCGCGTACGCATTGGCAGTTAACAGTTTCTTCAACGGAGCAATAATTTTCATTCCACCAGCAAATATTTCCCCGTTTTTGATTTTATTAAGACTTCCCAAAACATTTGCCATCATCAAAATCCTTCACGACCAAGATCCTCCATATCCGTCGAAGCTGCTGTGGTGTTCAGTTGAATGGTTCTCAAGAAGGGTCCTGCTCTCTCCTGGTATTGTGGCCAGTGGAAAAATGGCGACGAAAATTTCACTGCGTTTCAGTATATCTTTTTTGAAGGTGTTTGACCTCAGCTGTAAATCCGGAGGAGTTCCCGTTTCGAGGCTGCAAGAGCTCCTCGACTGGTATTTCATTTGATCCGGATTCTCTCTGAATATCTATTACCGATCAATAACAATATGCTACCGCACTGTAAAATCTTCGCCAGTATTTTCCGCCGGTCGCGAAACCGGAAACGAGTAGGACCCTTCTCGGAATCCATTTCGAGGACTATAGCGGAGCACCACAGCAGTTTCAGGCAACGAGATGAAGGCGATGTAAATTGTGGTCGTGTAGGATTTTGTACTGGAATGCAGCTACGATGACGGCCATTTATCGGATAGTCCTTAATTCCGATGACGAATGTTTGAGGCAATGAATATCAAACAAACAAAATTGCTTCTCATTTTTTCATGGGTGAGCGAGTCAGTTTTGTTGCTGGTGCTGGTGGGATCAATTTTGACATTTCATCATGTCTACAAACATTCAATGCAGGGGTGTTATTGAACGTTGTGGAAAAATCTCCACTTTGAATGCCCATAGGGTTGAAACAGCTGTGCCGCACGACGATTTTTATCTGAAAATGTGGTGAATATCCACACGGAGAAATATTTTTACCTAATTTTTGAGTTTACTTTACCCAAAATTAAGTATATCGATTATAGTTTCAACCCAAAATCTCTCGGTTTTCTCTTTCTCCCACACGAATGTTGTCAAAAATAGAGAGAGCTGCATCTACCCAATGGGGGTACCACAGACAAACAGACGTCACACTCTCATCACTGTCCATCGACCACCTTTTTAACGGTCGATTCAAATATATTGTAGTTGGTCAATCCACCATCCGCAGCGCTCGCATAGTTTTTGTTCGCGTTTGACGTTTACACACTACCGCCATCTGTTGGTCCATCGGCCAAAAACAACGATTTTATCATTGGACGTACATGTTTTCTCGACTATGATTTTGATCGCGATTTGTTCTAAGTGTTACGTCTGTTTCTCTGTGGGGGTACTTTGGCCCAATAAGCCAAATTTGGGTAAATGCAACTTTTCTTATGTTTGGGTCGAAAGAACTCAATTTTGCGTTAAATCAACCCAAAATTGAGTATATTTTTCTAATGGAACTAAAGCCAAACTACCTAGTGGGGGCCTTGGAAATTTAGCCAAAATTGAGTTATTGGGCTCAACTACGGAATTGCGTTGAAACAACCCAAAATTGAGTTGAATTCCATCTCCGTGCATGTTTTCAAAAATTTATAAGAAAATTAGGAGTGTATATAAACAAAATCTGAAAGCGTTAATATTCATTAAAAATGATTGTCTTTCGAAGAAAAATACAAAAAACTAGGGGTTAGATCTGACGGAAATGGTCTATTCTCAGACAAGGTCATCTCGGGGGCGGCAGCATCCATTCCAAAAACTTACGGAAGAAGGGGAACGAAATCTGTCGCATGGTGGAACGATGACGTCAAATCAGCAGTGAAGCAAAGACGGAAGCGGTTACGTGCTCTCCGATGGTTAAGTGACGAAGATCCCCAAAAGCTCGATGCACTTCGACAGTTTCAAGTTGCCCGGACTAAAGCTCGAAAAATCGTCAAAGAAGCAAAGCAAAAATGCTGGAAAGATTTCGTCGAAAGCATTAATCCTAATAGTCCAGCCAGCGAAGTGTGGAGTAAGATTAACAGACTCCAAGGCAAAAAATCCACCACCACAATCACACTTAATCTACCAACTGGCCTGACTAACAATGGTAGGGATGTATCGGAAGCTTTAGCTGATGAATACGAAAGTAAATCCTCCAATGCTACTTACCCTGATAAGTTTAGACGGCAACATAAATCTTACTGGAATGCGTTCAGGCAAACTCAGCGACCGCATCTCTATAAAAAATACAACCAAGACTTTACTTTGGAGGAACTCTTATGGGCCTTAGAGCGCAAAGCAGGTTCGTCGATAGGCGCAGACAACATTGGATACCCAATGCTGCAACGGCTACCAATATCATCGAAAGTTGCAATGCTGGAGCTTTTTAATCGTATCTGGGACAACGGTACATTCCCCGATCAGTGGAAGCTAGGAACAATAATGCCAATTCCCAAACCTGATTCGGACCGTAGCAGAGCGGATGGCTATAGACCAATAGCTCTTCTGAGCTGCTTGGGTAAAGTTTTCGAGAGAATAGTCAACCGTCGGCTCATCACTGAGCTCGAAACAAACCCACGTCAACACGCCTTCCGGTCGGGAAAAGGTGTTTGTTGGCGCGTTAACCCGTGGCCAACTCCGGTCGGGTCAGAATGGACTGTATTTCGGATGAAAATATTCGACACCACTGGTCTACTAATCACTACACTTTATTCACTACTTCACTTTCACTATGGACCGATGCACGAGTTCACTATTTGACGTTTGAGCGATGCCGTGTTATTTACGTGGCCATGGAAACTAGTGAACTCGGCACCACTCAAACGTCAAATTAGCGAACTCGTGCATTGGTCCATTACACTACTTAACACTTGGATCACTTTTCACTCGGATATAATCACGCGGTGGATAAAATACAAACTGAGTCTGCTACGCATACGGCTCGCGTATATATATGGACCAATGCACGAGTTCATTATTTGACGTTAGAGCGGTGCCGTGTTATTTATGTCACCATGGAAACTAGTGAAATCGGCACCGCTAAAACGTCAAATTAGTGAACTCGTGCATCGGTCCATAGCACCGCGCTCGCAATCTAGAAACACGCGCAAGCTTCATGAAGCGCGTGGAAGCGTCGCGATGCGTGTGCTGCTACCGTCACTGCCACTGTACGATGAACTCCCGGATGAACCATGCAATGAGTGCCACGATGACGATGATGCTGATTGTGGGACACTCACTGTTGGCACTCACACTCGATGTGGGAACTCTCTCTCTCAGTGACGTAGGCAGTGTGGGTCGTATCAGGGGCTGCAATTGGGTGAGTTCATCGTGTGGTTCAGTGACGATAGAATGTGTGTCGTTGTTTTTCATGCTATTGCGGCAGTGATTTGGGACACTCGTTCCGTACGGAACAGTGTTGATTCCCACTTGGCTGCACTCGAATCTTTGCTCAGCTTTGAAAAAGACGAGCATGTTGAGATTGTGACTCTGGACATATCCAAGGCCTACGAGGGACGAAAATACTCAATCTACCCTCGCCTACATTGATACTTGCTGGGTAGAATCTTCGTTGATTTTTATTTGTTTTTATCCTCGCCTTGACAACACAACAAAGATTGGCAGAGCGCTTGCGCAAGATTGTCAATTTCCTTTTAACCTGCTGCCACTCAACCGCTTTTTGATAATCGGATACAAAAAATGATATTCATTCTAATCAGCTTGACTTTTTTACATTCCGCTTCGGGAAGTTGTAATTTTTGCACGAGGCACACTAAAGACGCGTCAATATAATCCATTCCGTGCATCGGATCCGTCATTACCCGTAAAGCAGCATATTTTTTAATTAATATGAACCTCATTGATAATCAATTTTCTAAAACTGATACTCTTCTGCTTCTGATAATCAAAAACACCAACGACATATGGGCATCGATGTTTGTTTTGCCCATCTACTTTTGTGCCATCTTCATTGGTACAATCATATTGGTGGTGGTGCGGTTACTTTGATGATGGCATAAATTCAGTGAATTGAGTCTAGTGAGCAAGATTTTTTTCGTCCCTGCCTACGACACCACCTGGAAACCTGGCATCCTCCACACACTGAAAGAATGGAAAATCTCTGGTCGAATGATGAACATGCTATCCAGTTTCCTTGCAAACAGACGTTTCCAGGTGTTCGCCAATGGATCTACATCAAGCTTCAGAAAAGCGGACAATGGCGTGCCACAAGGATCTATTTTGTCAGTTACGCTGTTCTTGGTAGCCATGCACTGCCCATACTCGCATAACAGTCCCATTTGAATTTTCATCACTTTTTAGTTTTCTTCGTGAATCGTACTTATTATTAGTGTACTTCTTGGTAGCATACCCACAGAGAACAGACATGGAGGCTCGAACAAAATTTCATCTGAACCATGTGTAAAGGTTCGAATCAAACATCAGCGCCGCCAACGCAGACAGCCCGACATACAAACTCGTTTCGACAACACGATGTCACTAGTGAACATCAAAATGCATTAGCACACAAATCAACGCTAGCGACAAGTGGCAATTTTTGTTATCGACACTAGCGCCAAAGTGTAAAAAGCGGCAAATTTGTAGCGTTCTCAATTTGACGACAGCGCCGCGTAACAGGAGCATAACGACATACTTTGAAATGACCAGTACAATGCTTTACACACGCTGACGAAAAAAGATGAACGTCTGTTCTCTGTGGCATACCTAATATTGTATTTTTGTATGGACAAAATGCGAAAAAAATACCAAACTATGTGCGTCCTATATTGAAAGTACCCGCATAACAGTCCTACTAGTAGATTACGATGAAATTCAAGCCAACCCTTTCCTGTAATGGTTCCTGTAATCTTGCATCGTAGTTATCATTTCAAAAGAAAAAGAAATACTACTGATTTGAGTGTTTTAAGTCACCTTTATTCCATAAAAATCGCGCATAATCTGGGATAACGCCCTAAAAGCCATTGGTAACCAAGTGTGTAGCTCGTTGCTTCTGGGCAAATGAATGGATAAGCATCCAAACCAACACCATTGGCAAGTAGAGAATGACTCTTTCTTCCCCATAACGTTGTGTAAATAACGTGCAACTCCATAGGCCAGGGGAAGTGGTTCACCTAGAGTGAATTTCTGTCAGAGAAAAAGTAGATTTTGTATGAGATTTGACAGAAAAATGAATGACAAGTTCATCCACTTCTCCTGGCCTATTCAAATGCTCAGAAACAAGGAGCTACACACATGGTTACAATTGGCTTTTAGGGCGAGATCAAAAGTTATGCGAGAAATGTAGTTTTTGCTTGACATGACTGGTGATATTAATGGTTGAAACATATTAATTTTTAATTCTTGCGAAAGTCTAAACAATAAATAAGATGAACAGCATTCCTCCAAGTCAAAGCTATACCTGTCACATCTCTCATCCTCTAGCCAATAAGTAACAAAATTTTCACCTCCGGTAGGTTCATCTTCCATTGACGTGGAGTAGAAAGCTTTTCCCACTGGTATCGTCGAAGGGTCAAACTGTGTTTTAGCGATAACTAGATATGAGAAATAATAAGGCATATCTTAGAAATTTGTAACAACTTTGCCGAACTCAGGCTTACCAAAGCTTTATTTTTTTCCAACCCAACATAAACGTACTGCTGATGAATCCAAGGTACTATTCATATTGGCTGGCTGCAACACTACCATCTAGCCCAGGAATGTCTTGAACACTGTCACTATCACCACCGTATAGTTTATTATTTTAAGGAACTATTGTAATTAAAATATAATAACACTTGTGGTAGTTGAGCATTACACTGAGCAGGCCGTGCTTTTAAAAGAGTTTATTATTATTATTCAAGCTGTCAAGTCAAGAAGTACCACATTGGCGACAAGTAAGAACCCACAGCCGGAATCTATATAGGAACGGAACGGACCTCAAGTTGTTTCTGGACTCATCGATTAAGGGTAACTATAAGGTATACCTGCATTTCCGACGGATAGCATCTGATCGGATCAGGTATGAGGGAAAACGAAAAGTCTCGCCTAAAAATAGGGAGACGCCTTAACGGCGGATGAAAATCCGACCGGAGAGGGCAAGAGAAATGTCTCGCCTAATGGTAGGGAGACGCCTTAACGGTGAAAAAAAAACCGGAGAAGGCAAGAATGTCTCGCCTTAAATAAGGGAGACGCCGAAATGGTGGATGAAAATCCGACCAGAGAAGGCAATAAGTATGTTTCGCCTCATGAGAGGGAGACGCCTTAACGACGGTTGAAAAATCAGTCGGAGAAGGCAAGGAAAATGGCCGGTAAAGCAAAACTGTTTTTCATAATGAAAGCGACAAGTGAATTATAATCCAATCGAAAATGCAGATCTGAGGGAAAGGCCATATTATTAAAATAATTAAATCCTGAATACTGATCTGAAAAGACAGACATAAGGGATCATCAGTGGCTGATTAATTCAGCTGGGAAGGCAAGTGTAATTAACATAAAAAAATGTGCCTAAAAGATCGCTTTTGAAGGGAGCAGTTCTAAAGACAGTTTTCAGCTGTCGTGTCATACGATCCATTGTGTCTAGCAAAACCAAATGCTCGCTTCAACAGGAAGCGCTCTTAGTGAATCCAACCAATATAAATAGTCAAAAACAAATTTGAGGCCAATTTCCGATAGAAACGTTAAATGGCGCCAGACCACCAGACCAGACTAGAATTGTGAATTTAATTGTATAAAAGTTGTCTACTTAGAGCAAAAAAGCGATCCTATATGGTCGCTGCTCAGATAGACTGGACCAAGTGTTTTTCAATGGTTTCAGAAAAACGTACCCCAGGCATCAGAATAGCATTAGAAAGATCAGAACTGATGGAGTTCTTAATGTCTTTAACACGCCAAAATATCATCTAGTCCATTTAGAGTAAAAGCACATCTTCTGTCGAAGAAAAGGAGATGTGGTAGTTGAGCATTACACTGAGCAGGCCGTGCTTTTAAAAGAGTTTATTATTATTATTCAAGCTGTCAAGTCAAGAAGTACCACAACACTAATTTTAGCAAAAGGAAAAATGTTTTGGAAGATTTGCCAACAAATGTGTCAAGGTGCGCGATAACAAAGTAAGCGAGTCCCAAGTAATGGGACTGGTATGCGGGCAGGGCAGGCAATCGTCACCGTCAAATGGAAAAAGTCGTCGACGAAACTAAAAAAAGAATCGTCATCGTCACTCAACCAGCGTTGGATGACGATTTGCTGCAGTTGTCCGCCACAAAGGCTCGGCGTAATGACGATCAAAGAAGCCTACTTCGTTATGGTCGAATCTTCGGTCGGGAGCTCTGAGCCGACTAAAAATATGAACCGTAGCGTCGATAGATTATGAGCTTTTTTTGAAAAAATAATACAAAAACAAAACAACAAAACGTGTCTGGAATTGAACAAACGAGCTCTGGATCGTCAACGTCACGCGCTTACCAACAGAGCTATTGTTGAAGCTTGAGAAATACGGGTTAAATCGCCAATACAAGCAGTTCTGGGATGGCATTCGCCGTTTTGTGCATAGCAAGCGAATATACAATAAACGCCTCCTTCGTTTGAGAGAGTAGAGCGAACGGAATGAAGACAAAGTGGTTCGTTGACGATTTTGGATTGGCGTTCGTCGTGCATTCTTTCGTCGATGACGAGACGACGACCTGCCAGAGTTATTATACTGGATGACGATGCCTTTTTATATTTCTTCATCGCACTGTGACGAATCTGACGATTGCCTGCCCTGTATGCGGGTATTTATTTATTTATTTATTTCAGGGCAGGCAATCGTCAGATTCGTCACAGTGCGATGAAGAAATATAAAAAGGCATCGTCATCCAGTATAATAACTCTGGCAGGTCGTCGTCTCGTCATCGACGAAAGAATGCACGACGAACGCCAATCCAAAATCGTCAACGAACCACTTTGTCTTCATTCCGTTCGCTCTACTCTCTCAAACGAAGGAGGCGTTTATTGTATATTCGCTTGCTATGCACAAAACGGCGAATGCCATCCCAGAACTGCTTGTATTGGCGATTTAACCCGTATTTCTCAAGCTTCAACAATAGCTCTGTTGGTAAGCGCGTGACGTTGACGATCCAGAGCTCGTTTGTTCAATTCCAGACACGTTTTGTTGTTTTGTTTTTGTATTATTTTTTCAAAAAAAGCTCATAATCTATCGACGCTACGGTTCATATTTTTAGTCGGCTCAGAGCTCCCGACCGAAGATTCGACCATAACGAAGTAGGCTTCTTTGATCGTCATTACGCCGAGCCTTTGTGGCGGACAACTGCAGCAAATCGTCATCCAACGCTGGTTGAGTGACGATGACGATTCTTTTTTTAGTTTCGTCGACGACTTTTTCCATTTGACGGTGACGATTGCCTGCCCTGATTTATTTATTTAATTGCTACGTCTTGGATCAATACCTTAATCCGCCAGACTGTTAATTTAAATACTTAATTCTATGTTTAAAAGTACATTTGGACACATTAAAATCAAAATAACATCCTACATCATTGAATGCCCGCAAACAACTAGACATTGGGCAGTTCTGTCCATATGTCGTTCTACGCGGTCGTATAACCAGCAACTGCCTCTCGCGGAGCTGCCTTGTCGGTGCGTAAAACCTCAGTTCGTTGGTCAATTCCGAGCAGTCGATGTTATTGGACAACAAGTCATACACAAATAATCGCTGAATCTTAGTTCGTCTGGACGTCAATGTTTCCAAATCTATCAGCCTACAACGACTTACTTAGTCGGGAAGATTCGTTGGATCGTTCCACGGTAACTGCCTTAAACAATAGTGGATGAAACAGCGCTGCACCTTCTCAATTCTGAGCATATGCGTTGCATGGTATGGAGACCAGACGCACACTGCATATTCCATGACGCTCCTGACCAGCGAGCAATACAGAGCCTTCAGCGTGTACACATCGCGAAACGACTGCAAGTTTCGTCGGATAAATCCCAACACAGCAAATCCTTTCGCTGTCACGGTGCTTATGTGTTCAGTGAACTTCAACTTACTATCTATTATTACGCCAAGATCACGAATGGAAAACACGCGCTCGATGATGTTGTTACCGATTGCGCAGTCGTGAGTTACGTATGTTTGGCGCCGCGTGAAGGTAATAGTTTTGCACTTGTCTATGTTCAGTTCCATACCATTCTCTGTACACCACGAAATCAGCTCATTTACGTCAGATTGTAATGCACAGCAATCGAGAGTCGAAGATATTTCTCTATAGATCTTAAGATCATCCGCATACATCAGTAGGGTGGGGCTTATTTCCAAAAATCTTCCGTAGTCAGGATTTACAAAGTGGAAAATGATCATCGGTCCCAAAATAACATCCTGTGAAAAAATGAGAATTTTCGGTGAAGGTTTAGAGGTGGCGCAAAGGGCGTAAGTGCAATTTTACCATTTTAGTGAACTCTGAAAAAATTTGGTATGCTTTTCAGCTTGTTTTGGTGATTTTAGGACCCTTAAGGGCAAACAATCACCTCAAAATTGCGATATCTCTACTCCTTTAGATGATATTTGACGAAATATATTTATGCATGCGATTTTTGGGTCTTGTATAGGTTACGCTGACTGATCACTATGAACCCGAATAAGCATATGATTAACTGGGGAGAATTCCTATTCTAGTAAAATGGAGCGAAGTGCAAAGAAGAATGAGAGAAAAAACAAAGAACACAGAAGAATGTAAGGTGGGATGGGTTAAACAGTTGGGAGGGTGAAACTAGTGATGTGTTGAGTGTAACTGAGGAATCTTGTAAAATCTCGATTTTACGCAATGGAGAAAAGTTCCAGTAGAAAACGATGATTATATTGGCTTCTATTTAATATTACCTACTTCAGAAATATTTCGAGCAATGTTTCTTCAAGTAGGGAAAGAGCACCAATTTTTGACCCATCTCTAGTTTTCGACCCATGCATACGATTTTAGATTACTCTTAATAGAAAAATAGTAACGGCTGAAATGTCCTCAACTCCATGCGAAGTTTCATCATTATTCTCCTGGTAGGTATAGATAAATGCATGTCCACTTCAATGCTTTAGTTCAATAATCGTTCGTTTTTTTTCCCCTGGATGTGGATAGCAATTTATCGATATGGACCGTTGCAAAATATACATCCTGGAAATTCAGCCTCACACAGTATTAATTAAATTCATAACAAATTTATATAAGCGTTTATATATACATAGGACATCCTGTGAAAATTCCTTCATGTAGCTCTGTCGCAATTCCTAAAAAAATATGTTTCAGAACTGGGAAGCTTTAATTTTGTTGTAATTCGAGAGGTTTTCAACCTGAAGTGCTTTATCTCTTGCACCCTATAGAAGCTCGTGCAGTAATTTGAATTTTGACTACCAATTTTTTCCTTCTGTTGTTGTTTATATACATCGATTTCATATACCGATATAGAACGATGTATTGAACTTCAACTGCATTTTCGTTTGTCCGAAGTTATGTTGAAGGTGTTGTGGCAAAAGTGAAGTATTGGAAGCCCAAATGCAATTAATTGTTGAAATGGCATCATAATCCAGAAATTCCTGTGGAAATACTAAGAGGAAGTGTTACTGCTAGAAAGCAGAAAGGATATATCGTGCGGGATCAAAATCCGAACACTTATGAAATGAATCTAAACCCATCCACTTCATATAAAACTCCTTCTATTTGTATGAAGTGTACGGATTTTGAGCCTGTATGGGTTTAGGCCCCTCTGTACTTTCTTTCAGATTATAAAAGCAATTGCTGAAGTTATATCAAACGGGCATTCTAAAACACAAATTTAGTGTTAAACTTGCATATAATCACATCTCATACATCCAACCGAGATATTTTCACGGTTCCGGAGTTCATTCTAATATAATATCATCAGTTACACCTTTTTTGTTTAACTCACCCCACCTTACATTCTTCTGTGTCCTTTGTTCTTTCTCTCGTTCTTCTTTGCTCTTTGTTCCATTCTACTTGCATAGGAATCCTCCCCAGCTATTCATATGCTTATTCGGGTTCATAGTAATCAGTCAGCGTAACCTATACAAGGGCCAAAAATCGCATGTATAAAATATATTTCGTCAAATATCATCTAAAGGAGTGGAGATATCGCAATTTTGAGGTGATTGTTTGCCCTTAAGGGTCCTAAAATCACCAAAACAAGTTGAAAAGCATACCAAATTTTTTCTGAGTTCACTAAAATGGGAAAATTGCACTTACGCCCTTTGCGCCACCTCTAAACCTTCACCAAAAAATCTCATTTTTTCACAGGATGTTATTTTGGGACCGGTGATCATTTTCCACTTTGTAAATCCTGACTACGGAAGATTTTTGGAAATAAGCCCCACCCTAATACATCAGCTTTCCAGATTTTAGACGGACGGCGAGATCGTTTATGAATAAGATGAATATTAGCGGGCCGAGAACACTTCCCTGCGGAACACCGGATGATATATCATATGAATGAGAACGTGCACGGCCGACTTTCACATGAGCTTTTCGATCGGTCAGGTATAGGATCTAAGCCATTCGGTTATCCAGTCAGGAAGCCCAATATGCTTAAGCTTGCTGATTACAAGTTCGTGAGGAGCTTTATCGAAGGCTTTCGCAAAGTCGAAATAAATTGCATCCACTTGACGCCATTCGACAGAACATTTGTGAAACTCATCAGATTCGAAACTGTCGATCTTTTCTTTACGAAACCATGCTGAACATCGGAGATTATTGGACGAACTGCGCTGTAGAGACTCCTGTGTATAATCTCTTCGAATACCTTTACGATACAGCACAGTATTGAGATGCCTCGATAATTTTCGACAGAGTTAACACTACCGGATTTGTGAATCGGAGTGATTGAAGCCACTTTCCAAATCTCAGGAAAAACTTGTTCATGTAGAGAGCGATTGAAAATTACACTAATTGGTGTCTTCAATGAGTCTGCACACTCTTTTTGAGGAATGTCGGAGGTAAGCAGTCTGTGCCTGCACCTTTAGAGACGTCAAGCTTTTTCAACGCAGATGAGACTTCGTGTTGAGAGATCGTTATCATTGGTAGACTTACGTTAAAAGATTGAATATTCTGCCTCGCCGATGATGAGAACGTAGGGGAGTGGTTGTTATGCACGCTGCTGAAGAAGTCTGCAAATAAATTAGCGGAAGCTTCTGCAGTTTCGGCTGTCGTTCCGTTGTAAGACAATTCTTCAGGAATACGGTTGATGTTTTTCAGCTTCTTGATGTACGTCCAAAAAGATTTCGGATCCCGTTTTAAGTTGGATTCCATACGGTTTGTATAGCTCCGAAAAGCGTTTTCTTGGCATACATTGTATCGCGTTTCGAGGGACTTGAGATTCTTTCTGTTGTCGTGAGATTTATTCCGGAAGTAACGCTTTCGTGCTTTGCGAACGAGGTTCTGGAGGTGTCGTAACTCTGGTGTCCACCATGGAAGCTTCGAATGCACGGCAGAGCACCTCCGTCTACGTGGTACGTGATGGCGAATGATGTCGAAAACCTTGTCGTAAAACAATACAGTGATTCGGTCGAGAGGTGCATCGCCAAACGTTTCATTCCAGTCAACTGCCACTAGCATATCATTCAGTGCTGCGAAATCACAACGGTTAAAATCGAAGTCGTCTACATCAGCCTCTTCAACAGGGGCGCGAGTTCTGGTTTCAATTTCGATTCGGAGAACAAACGGCTTGTGATGAGAGTCAATTTTCAACAGAGAAGATGGAGGATCGATGAGCTCCACCAAACCAGCTTCACTCACGAATGCTAGGTTAAGAATACGTCCATTCATATTACGAAGTGAGTTTATTTGATGTAGTCCAGAACCGATCATGGATTGGGTGAACATTATTTCCGATTCTGAAGAAGCATTTCGCGGCAAGTAACTGTTGCAATCATCATCGAAATGCCATGTCAGATGCGGTAGATTGTAATCGCCAACGACGACAATGGAGTGATGATAAGTTGCAAATCTCCTGTACTGCAGATGCGTGCGAATCATATTTGCATTTGGTGTGAAAAGTACTCGGATAACGAGTCCCACCTGCTATTATCTTGAATTTGTACAGCAAAATCAACTGCATTAACAATATTTTATTTGTTGAGCATTTTCTTATACTGTAATGATAATGTGTTGAGTAATGACACTAGAATTTTATGTTGCCACCTGCGGCGTTACGAAAAATTTTGCAGTAAGGTTCAGATGCGTTTTTCTCGACATGATGATTTTCCTAATGGGACTGTATTGGCAAGTATGGGCAGTGCAGCCTATTTTCAAAAAAATTCCGGCGGGTGCTGAAATTCTTTTATACGCTGATGATGTTCTCGTAGTGAAGGGAAACGACCGTCGATTAGTTCGCCAGAGCATGAGGAAAACCGTTGGAATCGTAACGGATTGGGCAGCCAGTGTAGGCTTCTCCATTGCTCCAGCTAAATCCAAGCTTATGCACTGTTGTCGTCAACGCCACCGTAAACGAGGTCGAGCGATCAATATTAACAGCATTCCCATCCCACAAGTTCGGAAAATTAAAATCCTGGGAATTCTGGTTGACTCGAAACTTAATTTCAAACAGCACCTAGCAACTATCAAGAAAAGCTGTAACAGATCAACCTTACTGAGCACAGGTCCAGCACTGATCTTTTCAAAATTATTTTACGGCCTAGGGCTAACAAGTACTAACACCGAGGATATGGAGCAAATGTTAGGGCCAACATACAACGAAGTTGTGCGCCTATCTTCTTGAGCATTTGTATCTAGCCCCACTACTTCTATTATGGCTGAAGCTGGCTGCCTACCTTTCCGCCTTGCAATAACTCTACGACTAGCTAAATTAGCTGTACGACTTCTGGAGAAAGATCTGTTATCTTCCAAATACCCAGTGGTCTCAAGGGCTAAGGCTATCCTCCAGCAAACAACAGGCTACTCCCTACTGAACATTTGCATTATTCTTAGAAACAACGACCGAGAATGGTACACCCTTCCTCCACGCATTGATAACTTTTTTAGAAATAGCGTTAAAGCTGGCACGAATAGTAGGATCGTGATACCACCCAGCCAACCAGAAATCGCATGAAAGTTCACATTATAACTCGTTTATTCATACTAATCACATCAAACCCGCAAACCACCATGGATAAACTCGCCAGATTGATGAGTTTTCTCGCCTAAAACACTTTTTTCTGAGTTCATTTGTACATTTTGCTTCGTCCCGTACACTCGTACAAAGTAAGTCGAATCAATCCGTAGCAGCTGTCAAATCAACATTTATTATCATAAGTTGAGTCGCATAAGATCACTGGTTAGTTCGGTAGAATATTTATACACTCGCAATGTATGTTATTATTCATCACATAATATATGCACGCATATCGCCTCCAATTTTGTACGTAGAAGGCCTCTTCGCGACATCTTATAAGTGAAATTTTGCACATATAAAGCCTCCAGGTGATTTCGTTCGTGTATTTTGGTTGTCTGGGCAATGTTCCAGGACTTTACAACAAATCGTTACAGGCACTACGTGAAATCCTTTACTGACGGCTCCAAAGATGGCTCCTTTAAGGGCTATTCTCATTACGCCGTGCCGGGTTCGGGCCGGGGCCGGGAAGTTTGCATTTCGCGACGGGGATTTTTCGCTCAGTTCACACTGCGGCCGTGCTCACCGGGCGTGCACCAGCTTTTGATGATGCGAGATAGCACGCACACTACGACGCAACTGTCAGATGATTTTGTTTGTTTTCAATTGATACTGATTTTGATGTTCTATAGGCGAATTCCGGCGCGTGTTTTCTTCTAATAGAAGAAAAAATTCTTTCTGGTGAGAATTGGTGGAAATTTCTTCTCTTCGACGAAATTGTTCGGCGGAATTCACCTACTGGTATGAATAATTTTGATAGAATTTGGAAACAACAGAATTGCGTCAGGGTTTTCATAGGATTCCAGAACATTTTATTTGTTCTTCGGTAATGCACTGCAAGGTGACAAGCAAAAGTGTAAATTTTCGATTCGGTTAGGAGTTTGGAGATGTTGAACAACCTCAAACGTTATTCCATACATTTCTCACCAAAGTACCAGTTGGCGGCAATTTACGCCCAGCCCAGTAAGAAATCCGAAGTCAGTCTGAGTTCCTCACGGTATGCAACGATTCTACCAGCCAATATATTTTTTAATACATTCATCTAGCTATAGCTAGAGGTATACCTTTCCTCTTCCTGCAATTCTCTGAGCCTTTTTTCTAGGATATTGCATACAAAACCCAACTTTATGAATCGATCCAAAATTTCTTGCAAAATAAATTTTCAAATGTTTTTTTTAAATATTTATCTTACAAACAACACCGACATGACTGATTTTAAAAAAGCATAAAAAAATCAATCGGTCTTGGTATTTATTAATGACTTACATGCTGACTCTTCAGAATTATTCTAGGAAAACTTCATATTAAGAATCACTTCAATGTATTTTTAATAAACGTTTACCATAAGTTTATTTATATTTTCCCCAATATTTTTCCGGTATTTTTCTTTAAAGTATTTGTTTCATAAAGGATGAAGAGAATTAAGGATTAACTTGAATAATTCATCCATAGATTATAACATATATTTAAAAAAAAATTCAAGTTACTTCTAAAATTTATTTATGCAAAATTTTAGGGACTACTTCTGAAAAAGTTAAGGAAACATTTTCAAAGATTCGTTAATTGATTCTTTACAGACTCTTCGTTAAATAACATAGAAATTCTTTAGGGGATTTCAAAAAGTTTATCCGTAATTTGAATGTTTGAACTAATATCTTCGAGGATTTGTTTAAGTAAACATTTGAAATTTTTGAAGCGTGGTGTTCGCACATGCCTGTCGATCGTAATAATCTTGGTTCGATTCCAAGTTGCCATGGATGCTATTTTGTTTTCAAATTTTAGTGTCTTTGGACAAATTTAGGAAATTCAACTCAACTTCTTTTGGTGATCTATTTGGCTGAGTGTTGATATGCTATCGAAAAATTCTTCGCAAAAAATGCTGTTGGTTTTTTTTTTTTCAGAAATCCTTGTTGGATGTTCTATTGAACAACCTAAAGCAGTTCTGGTGATATGTTTAGGGAGAATATCTGGAGTATTTCCGAAGAAGTTTTGTGGGGCATTCCTGAAGATGCTATTCGAATGATTAATGCTCGAGATTTACAAGAAATCCTTAGAAAAAAATGGAATAAATATTCAACCCTAGAATGATACATTAATGAATGTTTGCCCTTTACTGGCATATACCAGATTTTGCTAGTATGTCCGAAACGTAGTTTTGGGAACTTGTAATCAGAAGACACAGTGTGTTTGTTTGACAAATTGAGACATGAACTTGCGAAAAAATACGCGTTCTAGTGAGACTCGAACTCACAACTCCGTGTACGCTAGACCGACGCTTCAACCAACTAAGCTACAGAACACCTTATGATTCTGCGGAATAGAAAGCCAAACTGAATCCGGGAACGTGCCTTTGGAGCCTGCCTTCTGATACCTGATACCTGATTGGAATAAATTAAAACTTTTCTTTTAATATTTTTTTCAGGTTATGCAATCTTTCAATTATGAATTTTTTGAAAATTGAAAATATGTCAGATGCAAACATACGACATTACCCAAGTAATCAGTAAGCACGATAATGCGGCACGGTAACAGCATTATATGCGCATATAGGGTAATCATTTGATGCATGTCAGTTTTATATACGCATATAATGCTATTATAATGCCAGAAAAGGCGAAATAGCGTGCCATTATAGTGCCAAGATATAATTGTGCTTCTCTACACCACTAATGCTGATATAAGACCACGTGAGAAACGTCAGTTGTTTTCGCCAGGTTTTTAGGGCGAATATTTTGTGCTTTCGCGTACGCAGCCAGAGAGCTTTCGCGTATGCGGCCAAGCAACTGGTACACGAGGTAAATAAATGAATGAATGAAAACGGAAACCTCTAATAGTATGCAAAAAATGTAATAAAATGATACAGATAGTACTTCTCCGTATCAGACTTATTCGTTTTGGTCGTTTTCATCCTTCTGAGGACTTGCAACTGCCACATTTTGATCCTCGTTTTATGATGATGAAATTCCTCATTTTGCGTCTCGAACCTGCGATATTGTTGAGTTGTTATCCTGCTCCTTTGCTCCTACGGCCACATAAGGTGAATAGTATTGGAAAGAAAAGTGACCAATTTAAACCATCACTTTTCCCCGTCATAAAACCTGCAATTGTAGTAGTGAGAAGATTTATGTCGTGGGCCTCGTGGCCGTGCGGTTAGGGTCGTCAGGCATTCAAGCGCATCGTGTCATGGGGTGTGGGTTCGATTCCCACTTCAGCCATTGAAACTTTTCGTCAAGAATGTTTCGTGGCTGTGCCACTGGAGCATGCTTGTCCGTTGTCTAGTGTTAAGTTACAGTCTGTGCAGCTAAATGGCTGAAGACGGTGTCCGTGTCTTTTTTTATCACTTTTCCCCGTCATAAAACCTGCAATTGTAGTAGTGAGAAGATTTATGTTTGACTCCCTCTTACCATTATATGCAAACACAAAGCACGTGGTATATCTGTCAAAACACTGGATGGCATTTAAACATGCCCTGTATTCGAATATAAAGCCAATATAGTGCTTATTTGATGCCTGTAGGCATCAGGCTTAGAAGCATTAATGATGTAATAGGGTTTCTATGCAGCGGAAGTGCTGTTATAAGGTCTGTAAGCATTTGTGGTGCTATTATAATGCATGTACGCATCTATGGTGCTGATTAAGGGCTTATTATTAGTGCTTATGGTTACTTGGGTATTCAGGAATTTCCTCCTCTAAGAATTCATCCAGGAATTTTTTCAGAGATTCCTCCAGGAGATTTCAGGATCAAGGAATTCCTTCAAGCTTTCATCCACGGAATTCAAACGATTTCTCCAGAGATTATGATTACTAAAGCAACTTCAGAAGGAATTCCTGGAGGAACTCCTGGGAGAATCCATGAAGGAAAATCTCTGGAGGAACTCGAGAAGGAATTCTTGAAGGGATACCAGGAGGTATTTCTGGAAAAACTGCTTGGGGATCCCCTACCAGAACTCCTTTGGGAATTCCTCCGTGGAAGAATCGCGCTGGAGAAACTGCTCAAGGAATTCTTGAAGCTACTCCTGGAGGAATTCATGAAAATAATCCTAGTGGAATTTCTGAAGAAACTCCTGTAGCAATTCCTGAAGGTACCGTTGGAAGAATCCATGGAGGAACTCCTGGAGGAATATTTGGAAGAATACCTGGAGGAAATCTAGAAGTTCTTTTAGAAATTCCTCCAGGAGTTCGTTCAGGAAAATCCTCGAACAGTATTTTCAGTAATTACTCCGGGTGTTCCTTCAGTTATACCTCCAGGAGTTCCTTAAGGAATTCCTTCGAAAGTTCCTTTAGATTCTCTTCCAGGAGTTCCTTCAGGAATCAATCCAGGAGTACCGTCAAACGGGGCTTCTTTTGACATTATTTCCACATTCTTTAACTTTGAGGATTTGTAACTCTTAGAATTATGGATAGATGTTGATAATTTTTGCCTATATTTAAATTGTATATGTACGTAGCAAATGTGCAAAATATGAGGCAAATTCATCGAGAAATAACAAAAATGCTTGAATAGCGAAAAAAGTGTGTCCTTCAAGACAAAAAAGGGGCTACTTTGGACATTTTCACAATTTGCTAATGAAATAATTTTTCCTTATAACTTTCAAACTAATTCAATAGATTGTCGTCCACTGTGATGTTATGGAACGTTTTTCATTGATAAACTTAATGTAGAAAATTCAAAGCTAGAATCAATTACACATATATAACAAATTTCAACGAAACATGCCATTCACTGCAGTATGAAACTTAAATTTTCAACTTCCTTTTAAATGGAACTATCAGTTACGAGTGCTCGATTTTCAAGTTGACATAAACGAACGACGTAACTACAAGGTACTGCGATGATGAATGAGTTATGTACAAAAACTCTTTTTTTTCTATTCTTACTGTTATACGAACGATATGTTGAAGGATCACATTAATACCGGTAACTAATTTAATACCAGTAAGTAATTTTCATTAAAAACGCAATCTATGAAGTCAAGTTTAGCAACATTGTAAAGAAGTAAGTTTGCTTTTGAAATATGCTTTTAGCTTCTTATAAGCGGTTTCTTCACCACCGCTTAGGCCTTAAACCTGGTTTAATCGTATGGGTAAACGTGGTTTACGGCTTAAGCGAAGGTGAAGAAATCGGCCCTTAGTAGTTTAGAGCTGGCTTAAGAGTAGTTTAATTTAGGCACTTGAAGGATGCAACTGTTCTGTACTAAGAATTCATGTAAAATATGACGAAAAATAGTTTTTTAGAGATTATGTTGTGAATTTGGCATTGGTACGTATTGAAATATATGTGTTTTATGCCCATTCACTTTTACAAACATTTATTTATTTTTTTTTATTTTGTAAAATACACAAACCAAAACATTATAATAAAATAAAAGTCGCAAAAATAAGACCTTTGATCAATTATTTCAATAAAACAACAATTTTAAGCAAAACAAATCACAAGATTTTCATGAAACATGACAATTCGATAGTTTTGTGATGCTCCCAATAAGTTTCCAAGAAATGGGTAAAATTCAAACAATGTTTGTATAGCCAATGTTGTATACCTTGTGAATATTTATTCGGGCTTTTTTGAAATGTTTTCTTGTTTTTCCTGTTATTGTTGATGTTGTTCCAAGAAAAAATCATGCCTAGTGGTAGAGCATATATTGGTTAATAAAAGTGCTGAAGACACAAAATTGCTCAGATTGATATTAACGCTGCTAATAAATACAAAAGGTGAGTGTCCAAAGTAGCCCCTGGAATCAAAAGTAGCCCCGTCCGACGGTACCTCCAAGAATTCACTCAAAAGTTCCTCCAGGAGTTCCTCTAAGAGTTTCTCCTGGGATTACTCCAGGAGTCCTCCAGGTATTTCTCCAGGAATTCGTCTAAATATTCCTCCAGGAGTTCCTTCAGAAAATTCTCCAGGATATCTTCGGAAATTCTTCCACGAGTTCCCTCAGTACTTCCACCAGGAGTACCTTTAAGAGTTCCTTCTGGAATTCCTCCAGAACTTGCTCTAGGAATTCCTAGGAACTTATTCAAAAGCTCCTTCAGGAATTCTGCCAGTATCTTCAAGAATTCCTCCAGAAGTTCGTTCAGAAATTCCTCCATGAGTTCCTTCAGGACTTCCTCCAGGAGTTTCTTTAAAGATTGCTCCAGGAATTCCTTCAGAAAATCCACCAGAAGTTCTTTTAAGAGTTCCTAAGATTTTTTTCCAGAAGCATCTTGAATAATTCGGGCACGATGTAGCCCATCTACGGGACAATGTCCGACTTGTCCCGTAGATGGGCTACATCGTGCCCGAAACCGGTCGACAGAAAGGTAATTTTTTAAACTTTCTTGACGTTTGTAAGAACTATAAGTGTTATGTCTTGTCTCGCGTCGCGTATCGTGAATGATGTACAATATATTTAAAAAAAAAACTTATATTTATCATGAGAACGATGGAAATGTTACTTAAATAATTTGTTTTAACAAAATATTGTACATTAACATTAAAAATCCCAAACCTTTCCTTTTATTTGATTTTATTATTATAAAATCATTATAATAAATAATATCGCATCACTTACCAAGGTGAATCCTGATCAAGCAGCTATGATCCCGCCCCACTAACAAAACTCCTTCCCGTGACAACCATGAAGATGCAGAGGTGATCTCAGTTTCTGGATGTCACACTAACATTCCTTCCCTTCCCCGATGACCGTAACGACGTGGCCGGCGTCGTTATTGACTTTTCAATGTTTGGAGTTCTCGAAAGTGTACATTGAAGATGGAAAGCTACTCCCAAGCAACATCTCATGCAGAGGCGACTCGTAACCTCACTTTTTACCTGTTCTACGCATCTAAAAATGCCGTTTTTCGACAAATTGGGATCATAAAGCCAATAGTAAATGATTGAAATCTTCCTTTCTAGCAAATCTTCACTTAATAGATGCAAATTGGTTGCATAAAATCAAGAATTTTTATTCGTGGAACAGGTAGATTTGAGGTTGGGGAATCGCCACTGATCTCTTGGTTCCTTGTGCAACTTCGATTATTCTGGTCAATCACGGAGTAGCAACTACGAATTGTACGGTCATCAATGCTTATGCTTATGCTTTAGATATTTTACCAAGGAATCGCACATGAATTCCTACGCTTTTTCATGTTAATTCCTTTAGAGTTCATTTATGGTTACTTCCAGGAATCGTTCCAACAGTTTCTCGAGGGATTATTCGATTCATCATAATGCTCCTATTGATTTTTTTCTAGAAGTTTCTTCAGCATTTCATCCAAACGTTTTCCAATGAATTTCTCGAATAAAATACCCTTGGAATCTTCTTAAGTTTATTCAAGGTTCCACACCAGTTAACACCACTGCAAATTTTCCAATAATTACTCCGATTATTCTCATACAAACTTCTTTGGAAATTCCTTCCGATGTTATTCAAGGAATTAGAATTCTGAAAATCATACAAGATAAGCTATTCGATCGATTTTTGTTTTCAATATCTTAACAATTGATCTAGGAAATCTTCTCAAACTTCCTCAAGTGTCTAGGAGTTCTTTTGGGGATCCTTGTTAATCAAGAGTTATGTACTTTGAACCTTATACAAGCTTCATCGGAGTTTACTTTAGGTTTTCTTCTAAAATATTACTCGTCCAGGTTTTTATCAAACATTTAACTAATAATATCTGAAAAATTTGCATGCAATTTCTTTAGAGATATTATTTTAAAAATGCCTGAAAAAATATTCGAAGACTTACTTGGGAAATATCTCAAAAAACTGGAGTACTTTCTTAAGAAATCTTAGAAGGAATCTCTAGGGTACATTCAGAAAGTATCCACAGAGAAATTTCAAGTTGAAATGTTAAAGATATTCCTAAAATCAATGTTGTAGGTGATTCTAAGAAAGACCCAGAGGTGCTTTCTGGAGAAGATACTGTTTTTTAGATGTTCCAAACGGGTATTTTTGAGAGTGCCCAAAATAAAGCGATGGAAGAATCGTTGTCTGGAGAACTTAAGTCTTTGTTGGGGAATCTTTGGAGGAATTCCCAATAAAATCACTGAGGTGTTTTCTATGTTTTTTTTTTTTTTTCAAAAAATCCATATTGTATTCTTGAGGTTTCTAAAATGAAATTGTAGGGTGAATTCATTGGAAAATGATCACTAAAGAACTAAAGAAATCTTTGTTTTTTGTTAAAGTGTTTTGAAGCCATTTAAGACCTATTGTTAGAAATGAATTCAAATTCATTCAAAATTTATAATGTTAGAAATGAATTCAAATTCATTCAAAATTTAAATTCAATAATCATAAGAATTTAAGAGTTTTTCTTGAGCCTGGAATTATTGCTTAAGACCTGGAAATAACCTGGAAATATCAGGGAATTTCATTTTAGTAAACGAGTAGACACTCTGAAACGGCTTTCGAAGCGTTCTAATAGATAGCATACATTCAACATAGTTTAATTCTCATTGATTTTATTATTTTTTTGTTTGTTGTTTAAATCCCTTTCATACATATTTTTGATACAAAAAATGTTCTGCTCTGTTATTTCCTCCTTCTCTTCTTTTTAGTGTACAATATTTCCACAAGGAGGTGGCGGCGGTTCTAAGTTAGCGTGAAATTGTCAACTCTTATAGATCTCAAAATGTGTTAAAATTTCATCTTTTACAAACATTTTTCACCTGAATTCGTTTCATAATTAATTTTCCATTTCATGCCACATGTTCTGTGGTTTGCTTTGCCAATTTATTCAAATCTTATCGTTCTTCATACACTTTACACTAATTACAAAAGAGGATAAATCATACAAATAAACAAAAAGGAAGGGTTTTTACCTTTCCTTACATCCGATTGGTTCAGCTTACACGAAAATTAAATGAGAAACTATCGTCTACCTCCTGAACATGGAAGTTTGTGGTCCTTAAAAGTAAATTGATCCATTTTTTACACGAAAATAAGCGTCTATTTCAATGATATTTCTAAACTGGTTCGAAGATACGGAATGGGTAACTGCTCGACAATAATCAAACGATTTCCCATTCACAATCTCCGTCAGATTCTTTTTGTACTGTTTTCATCGTGTGTGTATCAACGAGGAAGTTTCAAGGTGATGGGGTTGGTCTTAACTAAGTGTGTCTAAATCTGCTGCAAAATATTCGTAGATTTGTACGAAAAACAAAAAAAACTATTCTTTTGTATGAATCTTCCATTTCTTCTCACATTCCTTAACGCTACAGTGTAAACTAGTTAGACGCGAAAAATACTGCACTGGTCATTCTCATTCGTCGCTGCACAAGCGATCCATCATGATCATTGTCTTTGCCTTGTTAGAAAAAAATAAAGTAAAATAAAAAAGATTCTTTTTCAAGTGTTTCCACCATTTTGTTCGCTCCTATCTAATCTCCTGGGATTTTAAGGTTACAAACACGGACGACAACTAAATTATTTGGATTTGTTCGTGGGCGAGTCCCGAATCGGGGAATTTTATACAAGAAGGAGAGACATAGTTAATAAACTATAATTACAAGGGGAAGGGAAACAAATAGAAATGAGGGATTATCCTTAACGGTAAATGAAATTAAGCGTTTTCCACATTAGAAACTAAAATAATGCTGGTTTAAAACAAGGTTTTATTTTATACATAATTGTCAACTACTCAAAAGTAACTTAGCGCTAACTATATTTACAACAAATAGTAAAAAAAATATGATAAACATAAAATGCACGATCACTCTCAATGTTAGGATTACATGAAACAAAATGGATGAAACGTGGTTGAGATTATTTAAGGTACACTAGGCATATTAGAATCGAAACAAAGAATGTGATTGTGTGGGGGGTTGTACTTTGCAGAATGATTGCGTTGGGGATTGTATCACTTAGCATGGAATGTTGTAGTTCACAATTTCACGTCGATTACGGTCAGTGCTTTGTTTACTCTATACTCATAAGTAAGTAACCAAAACACCAAAAGTAATGCGTTAAAGGTCCCAATAGTGAAAAATATTTGGGTTATGGGCCCAAAATAAGGGTAAAAAATGGCGTATTAGAATACTGGATGATTTCGCAATAGATTGGCAGGGAAATTCCGTGCATTTAGAAGTTTGTCTCGTATACTTATTATGAAACAGAGGTTATTTTGTAGGCAGTTGAACTAAAAATGCTGACCGCCAACCTCTGCGGTTGTACATGAAATCAATAACAAGAACAGTGCTGTAAAAATTCGACACTTTGCGCGACGTTCGTTTCGTTGCCATGGTCAGCAGTCACAGCACGAGGTTTAGAATGAACGTCGATAAACACAAGAAGTCAAGTGTCAATTGAATGTCGTCTGACAAGATGATATTTGCATAAATCATATGTTTTGTATGTTATTCAGACTCCGTATCATAAACAATATGAATAGTTTGATCTTGCCTGTTAGGCAGCGCCCATTTATTACGTAACGCCAAATTTGGAAAATTTCGACCCCCTCCCCCCCGTCCGTAACGCTTTTTTTATGAAAAATTTCAAATTTTTGTATGAGCCGTAACGCTTGAGCCTACTCCCCCCTCCCCCTATAGCGTTACGTAATTTGTGGACGCCCCCTTATGTCGAATGTGACACACATACAGTGAAAGCAGAACAGAAACAAACAAAACCTTAGCGTTTCGTGGCGAAGCTATCGTGATCAGTGGCATTCAATTGACATTTTTCTTTTCGACATTCGTTTGATCGCTCGTGTCGAGAATGTTTAATGGAAGAGCTGCCGAAAACGCGTCGACTACCGTGATTGCTTACAACACTGAACAAGAAGGCGAAAGGGGGTATTATGCGCCATTCTCAAGAAATGCGGAAGTTCAAAAAGAAGCTCAACGCAATAAATCCAAGATGTGCAGGGATTTGTTGGTGAAGCATTGGCGCATTTTAATGAACGAATGTGAGATGATAGAAAGTGGACACAAACTAAGAAGCAGAACAGCTACCGGAAGAGTAGAAGGAGGGGGTAATATGCCCAATTTACAAGGAGTTTTCCAAAGCTTCAAACGAATCTTGAAACGATTAGCCTACTGTGGAAATGCTTTTCAAAAAATGCTCTTCAACCTCTACAGGACAGTTTTTCATGATTTCTTGGTGAAACTTTTCAAACTTTTGAAGAGAAGCTTGCCAGGAGAAGCTCTCCAAGTTTCACAAGAAAAACTCTTCAAGCTTAGAAGAAGTAGCTCTCAAAGCTTGCACCACAAGCTTGTTAGGCATGCCAGGAGAAGGCCTTGAAGCACACCAGGAAAAGCTCTCCAAATTTCACAGTTAAACATCTCCAGGTTTGAAAGAAACAATAGGCACTAGCTTTGCAGGAGAATTTATCAACAGCCTAAAAGTAGCTCTGTAAGCTCAACAGAAGCTTTTCAAGCACACCAGAAGAAGTTTTCCAAAGTTTCAATGGACGCTCTACAAGCCTCTAAGGAAAAGCTCTTCAAGCTTCTCAGATGAAGCTCTTCGAATATTCCAGGTGAAGGTATTGAAGATTCCCAGAAAAAACTCACTAGGCTCAGAGAAGCTCTTCAAGGATCCTAGGTGAAGCTCAATCTACACTTTTGTGTGAAGATCGCGAACTCCTCAATGATATACGAAGAAAACCTTGAATATTAACGGACTAAATATTTCACTTGTTTCGGGGTCAAAACGTATCGAGACGTATACGACTAGAACCTATACGAGCCGATCACCAATTGGCGAACATCTTCAAAATGGTATAGGATGTTGGAAGAGTCGAAAATTTCCGACGCACCGTATTGGATTCCACAATACAGAGATGTAGAAGTACGCCTATTTCATATTAATGCACTGTGGTGCTTGAGAGAAACCAGTTGTCAATCTGATGCGAGTTACCAATATCTGACCTTATTTTGTAAATTATTTTGAAAATTGAGCTTGAAGTTTTCTAAATCTGTTCAATTATTCGAATAACACTCTGGTTGAATTCATAGAGCGGCTTTCCAACACTCAACCAAAAGTGAAGTTGAACACGTCTCAAAAACTAACATTTACAGCCTTCCAAAGTGATACAATCCAACGTGTTTTGAACTTACAATCTACTAACTAAGGAGTCGCGGCATGATTTTTCAGTAATTTTGGTTCATTTATCTTCTCATTAAAAAAGAAGTAACTTTCGGTCTGTTGATCTTTCCCATTAAAAACTCTACTTGAACGATTTCCATCAATTGCTAGAGTAAACTTTTTAAGTTTAGTTTTCCAAACACATTTGTATAGGAAATTAATAAAAAAGGAAGCAACTTCCGAATTGTATAATAAATAATCAGAAATAGTGTGTACAAAAATTATCTTTAAAGGTTATGTTTATAGAAAATTATTGAGAAAAACGTATATTTGATCCTGTTTGAATAGTTACTCATTAATCCGGGAAAGTTTACTGTAATAATTGAGGAAAGAAAGAGCGATTGTGAAAGATCCGTTATGTTTGCTGAAAGTTACACGCGAAAAAAATATAACAACAAAAACAACGAAAATAATATATAGCAGTTATAAAAATGTGGTATTTTGTTTGGGTAGGGACTACTGGCTAACTTCACATTTCACGAGATTTTCAAACATTTTCTCAAAAGCATGAATCGATTCGGCTTTGGTTCGCATATCTAACCTCACTTTTTCCCGGAAACTTTAGTAAATAAACTACCGCCATCTATGTGTCAAACTTTCTGTGGAGAAAAATTGAGCTCAGAAAACTCACAGCGAAATCCAAAACCGAATCCCGGCACATGCTTCTGGACACCACAAACATTCGTCAACGAATCGAACTTGCTCTGCAGAATGTGATTCGATTGCGAATTAAAAAAATCATTTCTTTTGTAAACTTAAGATTATGCAATTTTTCAATACGAAGACAGAGAGACGAAAAAATACCGAATCGAATCGGCGATGAACGAAAGAAAACTTTACTACCACAATCGGGTGCTGTTATCACATGTTTGAAAGATAATACAAGAACGCGTCGCTAAATCGCGTGAGATCCTAGTAAAAATAATTGCTGATGGTTCTTATGTGTCTGGTTTTTTCACGTATGTGTTAATCTCCATCGAACTGTTCGTTTTGTATTTCTTTTCCCTTGAACCGGTGGTTATGTTGTTTGTTCTGACTATTTATCGTTCGTTAAACTGTTTGTATTTTACGAGAGACCACTATTTTTTGTTAGAAAAAAATTGTTCTAAATTATATCGTAACTAAAATTGTACAAAAGTATAACTTTATCACCGACGGGGGGAACCTAGCGAAAGTAGGGGGGTTTGCTTTACAATTTACCACATTCAAAAATAGAACCATTTCGTTAGTTTTGTTTTGCCTATTGCTAAGGTTTGGAAAGTTTACCACGCTTTCCAGACGCGAGGACATTAGGCTATTCGAGTGACCAAGGGGGTCTTTCGTCGGTTGTGATGGTGCTGTTGCTGTTGATGGATCTGCTGGAATTGCTGCTGCCCACTGCTGTTCGTATTGCTGGTGAATTGGAACTGTTGCCCGTTGGCCAGTTGGATTTGATTGACGGTAGTCGTTCCATGCACGATCGTATTCGTAGCCGTCACAGCGGTCGATGAGGTACTGAGGCTATTTACTGCTCCAGTGGAAACGTTCGACGCCGCAGGTGAGATGGAGTAGTTGACGTCGAGCCTCGCCCGCTTCGCCATGGGTTGAAGCTGCTGGAAGGAAAGCTGTTGCTGCTGAGCTTGTTGAGCCACTTGATGCTGGAGGTGGGTGCCGTTCGGTTGCGAGGAGATGTAGACCGACTCGTCTTCGTCTTCCAGCGAGAGCAGATCTTTCTGCACAAATTCGAGCGTGAAGCCTTCCTTCGAGTCCACGTTTATGTCGTCGTAAAACTCCGGCACCTGAAAGCGATAGGAGATGTATTATGATTCAGCTCGTCAGTTGAAATAACATTTCAGAATTATACTTAGAATATATAAGCTTAGAGAGTGAGAGGTTTTGCATACTTTTTCATCATTCACATCTAAGATCTATAACCTTTGTGTATAAACTATAGACTATCTATAAACTTCGCAGGTGAAGCTTTCTTGAAGAAGCTATCCAAACAACTGTCCAGGAGAAGTTCTCCCTCCAAGCTTTCCAATAGAAGCTCTCCAAGTTTTCCAGCAGAAGATCTTCCAACTTCCCAGAAGCTTTCTATGTTTCATAAAAGAAACTGGTCAAGCTTCCCATGAGAAGCTCCTCAAGGTTCCCAAAGCTCTTCGAACTTTCCAGAAGAAGTCTTTCAAGCATCCCAGGAGAAGCATCCCAAATTATGCTTTCTAGGTGAAGCACTCAAAGCTTTCTAGAAGAAGAACTTCAAGTTTCCCAGAAAAAGTTAGCCAAGTTTCTGAAAAACTCTTCAAGCTTTACAGAAGAAGATTCCTAAGCTTGTCAGTAGAAGCTCTCTGAACAGCTTTGCATGCCACCCAAAAAGTTCTCCAAGCTTCAGCAGGGTGTCTGCTCATTTACAGAAATGATATTCCCTGATATTTCCAGGTTTTCCAGGTTTTAAAAAATAATTCCAGATTGAAAAAAAAAATCCCAAAATATACGAATGGATAATTTTAGAACACTAAAAACACTTTTTTAAATGATAGGTATCCTTGAAAATAAATGTATCTAACAAAAACATTTCTTACTTCAATAAACATATATATCTGTTTTGTTCTTAACGTGTACACATAGAAAAAATCAACTAAATTTGTAATTTATATTTAATTGTCACGAAAATCAAGAATGTTTCAAAATATAATTCAATTTAATGATCTGAAAGTGCCTTTAATCATCAAAGCCATATATGAAAAAATAATCTTTTGGATCTTAAGGGGAAATAGTCCTACCCTTAAAATGGGATTCAGATTTATGGACATCAGCGACATACCCACAATATTTTTCTGGAGAACGTTTTGTATTTTCCCTATAGATGATATATTAGGGAAATCAGGGTTAGTAGCAAATGATCGAATTAGAAATAAGAAGTTTAGACACCTCTTGCTTGAAAAAAAAAAGAATTATGAATACTAAAACAAACCTCACAGGTATCACGAGACGAGAGTTTATTCCCTAAGTTGAACAGACCTAAGTATATTTTTTTTTGTATGGTAGGGGGGCTGGGGGCAAGAAGGACACCTTAAGATATATAGGTTCAAATCATGGTTGATTAGCACAATTTTTGAAGATTATTCCAGTGTAGGGGCAATCTCAGCTCTTGTTCTAAATGATGTTATCGATAGATTTCAAAAATATAAGAAACACATGATGATTTGAGATTTTTGAAAATGTCCCTTCTTATGAGGTTTTTAAACGAGGCACGGGGCAAGAGTGCCACTCGTATGGGGCAAGAAGACCACCAGAGCAAAATGCCACAAATTTTGTATATTATTATTTCCCCGCGTAAAGGATAAATTGTAGAGTAAGTTAAGATAAAAACTGGAGGATAAAAGTTGACTAATAGTTAAAAAGTAATTTTACGAAATTAATTTAGTTTTCATCTCATTTGACTGTAAAAATAATGGTAAACATTTTCAGAAACCATTTGGAATGTCCAAGATGGTTTATTTTGATTTTATTTAGTAGGAAACATTGATTGAATGCAATATTAAACAAGAAAAATAAAAGTTCATTTGATTTTATATGAGAAAATTGCGGTGTCCCTCTTGCCCCATAAGACATACTTTTATTATATATGTAAAATTTAATGTCAAAAGGACTTTTTTGAAAAAAAATCCTCACAGCTATATTAAACAATTGAAAATCATCAATATTGTGCGGAAAAATTAATATGTTTTGTATTTATTGGGAGTCAAACCTTGTTTTCCAGTCTTACATTCTTATAATATTTCGCATGTTTTGCGTTGGTGAGTTAAAGACATTTTTCTAATTTTTTGTACTAAACATTTTTAACTGTAATATTTACACAACCCTCAATTAGTACTCATTTTATACTTATCCTGCGTTCAACATCAAAAAATTGATTTGAACTACGTGAAATTAGAAGTGGCACTCTTGCCCCGGGTGTCCTTCTTGCCCCATGTCCCCCTATTCAGTTGGAGCTGCCTGACAGCTTAACTTGTCAAGGCTGAACCCTCGGTCTGGCTTTTGCCAAGTTTCCCCTCTACCAGGACCAATACTCAGACGGACTAGGCTATGGTGCCCACATGAACACTGTTTTTTATTCGTATTGTGACATGGTACTTTTTGAAAAATACCCATATTCCCTTGCTTCTGAGAAAAGGAAGCATTGTGAAAATCGGCAGCTCCATCAGAATTTGTGTAGTAGTGTCATTACTAATACTGTCTAGTCGAAATGGTTTTGAATAATTTGTCATTTAAGTGCTATTTTGATTACTCCTGTCTTTTACGTAAGATTAGAATCTTATATGTAAATTGTCGTCAAGTCTTAACAAAATTGTCTGTTTAGTAGTAGTTCTAGTTAATTTCGTTTTTTTGTTGTTAAAAGTTTTTATTGGTCATTACGTTCATATATCCTTAAAGAAAAAATCACTTTCCTTGTCCGTTCAACTATTTCTCGAAACTAGCAAGTGTACCCAGCAAGTGTGTAATATTTAAGAGTAAAGTTACCTTAGGCTTCTATAAAAGTCTCCTACAAGATTCACTTTTCGGTGGCAAATGCAATGTTTCACAACGCCTACTTTCTACTTGTAAATTTTGCGAAAATGAAGCTGGAATTAGATTGTTTATACCTGGGAGGGAGGCACCGATACTACACACGAAATTGGATACAATTGTTTTCCAAATTGCAAGATAACTCCAGTTTACCAACGACAATCAAGGCAGGCTTAGTGAAAATCGCTAGTTTTCAATTGTTGTGTGCCTTCGATTTTTCTGGACAAACATTGAAAAAGGGCTACAGTTTTCTATGCGTTTTGTTTTCAGTTTTAATGAAAACAGTAAAAAAGCCTCATTCCAATACGTTACATTCAATAAGAATTACCGGTGCTCTCGTGACGTTACTTTTAAATGAACATGAATTGATTCTAATTCGATTTTTGCTACTTTTGATGAAATGCAAAAATATGCTTAAGCTAATTACGCGCTTTTATCATGTTTGTCCATTGTTTAAGATCCGGGCTCACAGTGACAGTTCGTGACAGCAAAATCTCGGCTCACTGTGATGTACAAAAATTTTGTATTGGTTTCTCCCTCCCAGGTTTATACCATTGTTACAGAAGAGGTATTCCTTGTTATGGTAATGTAAAAACCATATTCAAATAAGATTGTCGCCATATATTTCTACTCAGTGAATCTACTAGTCATTTTCCTCAGAGTTATATTGCCTACGTCGTATATGATAACGATATATGTAGCTAGCTAATAGTAAGAGTGGCTACGGATCATTCTGGTTAGCAAAAGGCAAACTGATCGTCGCGAATAATATTAATGTCCACTTCGAATAGATTAATTATTTAAAGTGGGCATCAATGCTATCAATGACGCAAAACGTTCGTTGGATCACATCCGAGATATTATTGTGTCTATGCCATATGAATTATGACGTGGCTTTAAGCAAAAAGTGCCAAAATGTGATACCACCACTACAGGTTACGCCTTTGGTTTCCATCATATGGGCTAATGGATTATGCCCTCCCATCGCGGCAAGGTCGCATAACCAAGTGGAGGGAGCAAAAGCTCTCCAAACTTCTCCGGATCAAATCTCCAAGCTTGTTAGAAAAACTCTAAGTTTCCCAGAATATTTTTTTTTATAATCTTCAGAAGAAGCTTCCGAGGAGAAGTTTTCAAAACGTTCCAATAGAAGCTTTTCTAAATTTTAAGAAAAAAAAAACACCTCTTCGAGCCTTCCAGGATAAGCTACCTACTCAAGATATTGAGCAAAAGCTCTACAAGATTCTCAGGGGAAGATCTCTAAACTTTCTTGAAGTATCTCTCCTAGCTTTCCAAGATAAACTCTTTAAGCTTTCCAGTAGAAGCTCTTCCATATTTCCGGAAGATGCCTTACAAACTTCCTAATACAAGCTGGTGAAGCTATCCAGGAGAAGCTCCCCAAGTATCCTAAGAGAAGCTCACAAAGCTTCAGAGGAAGCTCTCCAAACATCCTAGGAGAATTCTGAACTTCAGTTTCCCAGGAGAAGCTCATCGAAATTCAATTTTTCTCAACAGAAGCTCTCCAAACTTCTGCGGATCAAATCTCCAAGCTTCTCAGGAAAACTCTAAGCTTGAAGAAGTTTTATAAGCGTTCCCGTGAAAGCTTTCCCAAATTTTCAGAAAAAAAACTCTTCAAGCACTCCAGGACAATCTATCTATTCAAGCTTCTGCGAAGAAGCTCTCCAAGCTTCTCAAGTGAAGTTCTTCTAGCTTTATAGGATAAGCTCTATAAGCTTTCCTGTAGAAGTTCTTCCAAATTTTCGGAAGATGCTTTGTCAGCTTCCTAATAGAAGCTGGCCAAGGAGAAGCTTCCCAAGCATCCTAAGAACTTTGTAGTAAATTTAAACAGCTATCAAAAGCATCTAAGCCGCTGTTTGGATAGTTTTCCTGAAATTTTCAAAGAAATATGTTGAAGCTCACATATTTTTAGGGGCCGTTCCTGATTCCTGAAGGTAAGTCCAGGGACGAAAATACTCAACCTACTCTCGCCTACATTGATAATTGCTGGGTAGAATCTTCGGCTCAGATTGGGTACCACTTCTAGTACTGCATTTGGTCCCTCGGTAGTGCAAAAGGTACCCAAGATCGCAGTACACTTTTCACGGCATTCTAGATTACCTTATGAGCCATAAAATTTTGGTCAACTGCAAGGGACATGGAGGTCTTTAATTTGTCTTTGGCTTGACTTTTTTACATTCCGCTTCGGGAAGTTGTATTTTTTGCACGAGACACACTAAAGACGCGTCAATATAATCCATTCCGTGCATCGGATGCTTCATTACCCGTATGGACCGATGCATGAGTTCACTAATTTGACGTTTGAGCGGTGCCGAAATTATTCGTTGCTATGGTCACGTAAATAACACGGCTCCGCTCAAACGTCAAATAGTGAACTCGTGCATTGGTCCATAGCAGCATATTTTTTAATTAATTTGAACCTCATTGATGATCAATTTGCTAAAACTGACACTCTTCTGCTTCTGATAATCAAAAACACCAACGACATACGGGCATCGTTGTTTGTTTTGCCCATCTACTTTTGTGCCATCTTCATTGATACTATCATATTGGTGGTGGTGCGGTTACTTTGATGGTGGCCTAAATTCAGTGAATTGAGTATAATGAGCATGATTTTTTTCGTCCCTGGGTAAGTCTCACAACTTCCTCTCACACTCTGCACTAAAAACTTCTAAAACTTCTAAAACTGATCTTACGAAAGAAAAACCCAATCAGCGAGTTATTCCCCCCCGAACTCACCTCCATATCGAAATCCACATCGACGTCGTCTCCCTCGGGATCCTCCATCGACTCGGGCGTATTGATCAGGAAACTGTCCGCCTCTTGTTCGATTTCGATCTCCTCCTCGGCGTCCACTTCGTCCTCCTCCGCATCCACCGCCTCCTCCTCGATGTCCGAATGGTCCTCCGTGTCTCCGTCGTCATTTTCGCCCTCGTCGCTCTCGCCGGTCGGTCCATGTTTCATTTCGCCCCTTTCCAGCATTGGCAGATGCTCCGGGTGGACCATCGCCTTCCGGATCGCCATCGGGTCCTTCCGGGACCACTTTTGTACCTCTTCGTCCATTTTGGTGATTTTGGCCGGATTCATCGCCCAAAGGCATCCCTTCCGTTGGCCGCCGTTCGTTATGGGTTTCTCGATCTTCTCGAAGCACTTGTTCAGGGACAGGTTGTGTCGGACGGAGTTCTTCCATCCATTCGGGGCCGTCTTGAAGTAAGGGAAGTGCTCGCACATAAAGCTGTAGATCTCCGACACCGGTAACGAGCCGGTGTAGGAGTTCTTCAGTGCCATCGCTATTAGGCAAGAGTAGGAATAGGCTGGTTTGGGGAATCCACTGTCGCCCTGCTGCTTGGAGGGTTTCACCTTTGGCGTGACAGCTGTTACGGCAGTGCTGGAACCATTTGTCATATGCATCATATTAGATGGTTTACCTCCATTGTGAGATACGAAATTTCTGTTGTAGATCTTGGTAGTGGTTCCATTTATGCTGATCAGTTGCGTTTGTCCTTGTTGGACTGTGGTAGTTGTGCCAAGATTCCGCGCAGGACTCGATGCTCGCTTCAATCCGTTCAGACCGGTGGTTCCGTTGAGCGCCGTAATTTTCTGGACGTTCTTAAGGTTTTTGAACTGCACTCCATTGGCGAAGGTTAGTCCACCAATGCCCGCTGCCAGCTTGATGGTATTTCCTTTACCTAATCCCATACCGAGTCCGGAACTGGGGCTGGATACGCCATTCGCAGGTTGATGGTTCCGAATAACGATTTTGTTGCCTTCGTCTTTCAACATCTGACTCGACAGATCCTTTTTGACCTGATCGATGCCATTTATCCGCTGGATCTGCGTAAGTCCAGTGACGGCGGTGGGTTTTTTAACTTCCTGCTGCTGGATTACCATCGGGACCTTGATGGTATTGGGTGAGAAGGTGAGGTGACTTTTTCGCTCTTTGGGACTCGGCAACGTCGGATCGTTCAGCGCACTGACTGTAGCGTTGAGGTTCACATTCTGCTTGGGACTTTTCAGCAGCGACGTCTGGACGGATGTGATCACCGGCATCACGGAGTTTGGGTTCACGCAAGCTCCCACATCGGCGTAGATGTCACTCGAGGGCCACTTGGTTGGTGCTCCGGCACACCAGCCGCTGGCCGCATCGTTCGAGTTTGAATCCAGCTCCAGCGAGGGCAGGTCGAAGTTCATCAGGGAACTGAACTCGTTCACACCGCCGACAACGGTGGCCACCTCGGATTTGATGTCGATGTCCAACATGTCCTGCATCGAGTCCGACACGTACAGGTCCATAATGGGGGTGGTGTCCTGTTGGGAAAGATGGGAGAAAAAGAGAGCGGTTAGCGTGAAATTGATGAAATCCTGTTGAGTGAGTGATTAAGAATGAGTTTCTTGAGTTGCCGTACTCATATTCTGCACGCGTTCTCAAACCTCTGTTTTTCTGCAAAGGTCCATGGACTTTCAACGAACTCGAGACAAAGGATCCTTAATTTATTACATAAAAGCTCTTAATGGAAAGAATAAGTGAATTTCTGATACAAAATAGTGGAAAGGACATGATTAACTAGTTAGACCAAAATAATACACTTTCGCGGCGTCGTTGTCGTTACTGAGCATATTCAGTCAACGGCGAACTTCTCAAGTCCATCCATACATCAAATAACCGTCAAGAATCGCTGCAGCAGAGATAACTCCCAGAATCCCACAATGAATCTGTTAACGCTTTAATGTGCTCATGGTGTTTGTAGAGCACCATCGCTTATCGAAGAAATTTCACATATAAACCAATTCAATTCACTATTGTAAACTTGTTATTCGAATAATGGTAATGTCTGCGGGCATGAAAACGGAGTATGGAGGAGAAGAACGAACTAAGATGCCCAACTCAACGGTAAACCCAGTATCCAGATTCCAGAAAGTCGTTAAAGCTGGATGGGCGGGAAACGTCGTGAGAATGCCGGACAAACATCCCGCAAAATGTAGATGTTCACCCATTGGCGTAAATACGGGGGGCTAGGGGGGTCTAAGCCCCCCCCCCCCTTCCAGAAAAATATATCTCTTATGCTAAGGTAGCATCTTACTTAGGGATTTTATTTTATCGAATGGGTCAAGCCCCTTCTAGGTTTGAGTTCAAGTGACGCTAATGTGTTCACCTCGAATCCGTCAGATTCAAGAAGCAGAGGGGTGGTACGAGCTCGCTGGTTCAACCAAGTGGAGTAGGATCTTAAAAGTGTGGCACGATCGAGAAACTGAAGGGCCAACAGCCAAGGACCGAGTTTGTTGGCGTGCTTAACATTAAGCGAGAGAAAAGCAGGCTCTGTCCCAATTGGGATGTGAACACAGAAGAAGAAATGTTGAAATACTCGAAGCGATACAATACTTAAGGCGTTTATTAGTGTATATACAGTTAACTCTCCCTTACTCGATATTCCGTATCTCGATATCGAGTTAGAGAACCCTAGTAAAAGTTGGTTTTCATGGCTAACTCGATGGTCTCTTGGAACGCAGTTGCACTGCTTTTGTGTTCTGTAACTCGATACCTCCCTAACTCGATGGTCCCTTCAATATCGAGTAAGGGAGAGATGACTGTATTTCAGATTATGCCTTGACATATTCCCTTCGCAACGAATAATAGTGTGTAGTCTCATAAAAGTCCTATTTTGTGCCAGTGTGATTTGAGGGTCACGTGTAGAATGAACGGAAGCAAAACAAAACACCGAAAACAGAATGTTTCTATACAAAAGAATGTGTTTTGGCATTATATTCCATGAAAGCCAACCCGGGAGCATCATGACAGCTGCAGTACAACGTCAGTGTACCGAAAAATTTTGGTCCGTGGTACTGTCAAACTCAATGAAATCGTGGAGTGTGCTCAAAATAGGGCGTAAACTAGAATTATGCTGATGGACATAAAAAAAAGTTTTGCAATTTTTGTTTGGCATTTGGAATATCATTATAAACGAGTGATCATCAAATTACGATTCCCTGAAAGGATTTGTACGGCCATCGGGAAGATTTTGTATGGCCCACGAGCGAGTTTTGGATAGTGGTGTGATGTGATCCGCATGCTGTAAAGTTGCTTATAATAACCGATCCTATGTTTACGAAATTATTTTTTGACCACTTGGCAATTCATACCAAGACTAGTTTGTTAGGGAACGTTCAAATATTACGTAACACAACAGGGGGAGGGAAAGGGTCTTTTGTAGTGTAATCACAGACAAACAGACGTCACACTCTCATCATTGTGCACCGACCACCTTTTGAACGGTCGATTCAAAAATATGGTAGGTGGCCAATCCGCCACCTGCAGCGCTTGCATCGTTTTTGTTCGCTTTTGACGTTTACACATTACCACCATCTGTTGGCCTGTCGGCCAAACACACAGATTTTAGCATTGGGCGTACATGTCCTCGTGACTATGATTTTGACCGATTTGTTCTAAGTGTTACGTCTGTTTGTCTGTGGTGTAACGGTCCATACAATAAATTGAAATCTTCCATACAAAATCTGTTATTCTAGGGAGGGAGGGAATTTAAATAGGCAAATTTCTTCGTTACGTAATATTTGAATCATCCCTTAGATATTTACGAGGATTAATAATTTATGGAAAATTTACTGTAGTTATCCGGCTTTTTACGAGCGCTTATGGCTGCCGACAACAGACTTGCTTTCTTGTAGGGATTGGTCGATTTGAAGTTTGACTTGGGTCCGCTCAATATGAGCCTATGCATGCTATAAAACGTTTGACTTTTACTGTGCGCCCTGTTTTCAAGTTGCCCGTGAGAGAGAGCGAGACAGCACCAACACACGGCGCACAGTAAAAGTCAAAAGAACAAAAGAATTTATGGCACGTACAGAGGCTCATAAAACGACTCAAGCCAAACGTCAAATCGACCGATCCCTACTAGAAAGCGAGCCTATTTGAGGCAGCCATTAGCGCTTTAAAAATCTGGATAAGCTTGAAATCAATCTGAGATCATATCCAGCTTTTGACTCGCAGTACATTTTCTTTTGCGGTTTTGAACACTCTTTTTTCTCACACTCACCCCCAGATATCTAAGTTTCAATCAGATAAACTTATTGGATGAACTATCCAGCTTTATACGAGCGCCAATATCACCAAAAATTAGCCCACTTTTATAAAAAAAAGGGATCCAGTGATCTGACGTTTGACATGGGTCGCTTGGTATGGACTTATCCACCGGTGCACCAAATTTACTCAGTGCATGAATTTTGACACTTGACCAAGGATGGAAATCTAGTGATCATGACAAAACACATGATGCATCGCGGTTGTTCTTTATCCTGCGATCAAAGCAACAATGATTAACCTTTTGTCGTCAAGTTATCATAACAAACTTTGCTCGGCGAATAATGCATCGTGTTGCGTGTATGTTAGCGATTGATTGTTCGCTAATCAAAGTGCTATTATTTTGAGGATTTTTCCACTTTTACTCAGTGATTTACCTCTGGACATGTTGTTTGTGATTCTGAAACCGTTCGAACATTGGTGGTATCCTTTCCACGCGCGAATAGTGAGCTGTTGAAATCATGCTGCTGCAAGAGCGACGGCCCTCTTAGACCGTTCAAATACTGTGTTGTTTATCGCTAGAGACGATTTTTTTCCATCCTTGCACTTGACCGAAAAACGTGGGGAGCATTGAGCTCTAGGCCTTTTCATGTGACAGATCCGTCTATGCATTTGTTTACATCGGTGGAGGACCGGTGCTAACACGGGCCTGTCATTTTCATAGAAGAAATGTCAAAGTGCTTCCCGATCAGCTGATTTGAGACGTCATTTGAATAGGCCTCTTGCCGAGTAGTGATCCTTTATAGAGAGATAAGCGGAAGTAAAATGGAATGATTTGGCAACAGACCAGCAGTGCTGATTTTGCTCGGCGTCGAGAATAATATTGTAGCACGGACATGACTTCCTCATTGCTATAAAGTGTATTTTGTTTCGTTATAGACCTTTGAGCTACATATCAAAACTAATAAACAGCCAAAAAAATCAAAAATCAAAAATCGCATAAACAAAAAATCAAAAAAGTAAAACATTTCATTGGATCCCTACCAGAATGTGAGCTAACTTTTGGCGGCCATTACCGCTTTTGAAAAGCTGGATAGTTCATCCAATGGACTTATCCACGGTCTTCTTTTCTTTTCGTTTTTTTTCGATCTAAATATGTTTACATAAAATGACATCCGCACCAACAAATGTTCACCGGATGAACAATGCGTGGATGAATGTGCAACGAAATCGTTTCTGTATGCAAACATTTTTATATATTTTTCTGTATGCAGTAAAGGTGTTCCTCTCGCTGAAAGTTGCAGCGTGACGTCATCGTACCAGGTCCGTCCCACTCGGGCCCAGATTGGGTACCACTTCTAGTACTGCATTTGGTCCCTCTGTAGTGCAAAAGGTACCCAAGTTTGACAGATCGCAGTACACTTTTCACGGCATTCTAGATTACCTTATGAGCCATAAAATTTTGGGCAACTGCAAGGGACATGGAGGTCTCTAATTTGTATTTGATCGTACATTAGTTCATAGGCTCACGGATAAAAATGGCATTAGTTTGAAACAACCATTTCGTTGGTTGAATTTTAAGCTAAGAATTTGGTTGTTTCAAATTGTATTTTGGTTGAAGCAAAGCTGAATTTTTTGTTTAAGCTAACTTGACATTTAGTCAACATTAACCTAAGAATCAATGTTGTTTTTAATCAAAAAATTGTTTGTTTTGAACTAACACTTAACTTGTTTTAAACAAACGTTAACTTTGCTTTAAGCAAAATTCAGGTTGATGTTTACCACCACCACAACAAAGTTTGTTTGCATAGGATAGTCCGGTAAATTAATTCTTGGCTTTTCAATGACATATATTGCATTAATTGTTGCCACTGTTAGAAAGTATAAATCAAGTAAGATTGTGCAATGTGTAGTTTTGAAGAATTAATACAAAATTAATAAAAAACATTTAATGTGATTTTGATTTCAGAACCTTCCCTTACAAATTTATATCATGATAAATGTAACAATTCCTATCAAAGCTCCTATCAACGCCATGTTTTCTTAACAGAAACGATCAGAACACCAACTTGAACTTCATGCAGAATATAGAAAGGTATTTATATTGTATATTACCATTTATCTTGTCCATGATCTGATAGCCATGATCTGATAGTTTTGGTTGCAGATCGACATGATTTGGAAATTGCATTACAGATGTGGTGAATATCATAATCCCTTCCGATAATCTACAGCATTGGCAGCCATATCGAACAGCAACATAATAGCAATTTGGCGCTGCTATTAATTTTTTTTTTAAATAGCAGATAAACCTTACAATTTATGTATCTGCAACCTAATCATTTTGTGAAAAAAATAAAGAATGAATATATTGTGTTTATTTTAAACCTTTAAATCAATGAAAACGAAAATAAAGCAAAACAGTAAACCTATCAACAACCAATAAATTGTTTGTTTTAAACAATGGATCGATTTAAAACAAACTAAATATTGGCAACTTCAAACTAATATTTCTCATTTAAAACAAACTAAATTGTTGGTTGTTTTTACAACTGTCAAATGAAACAACCATTTTCTTGTTTGTTTCAAATAAATTTTGGTTGAATCTTGATAAAAAAAATGTGGTAAAAACAACCAAGATTTTTGTTTGTTTCAACCACCGTATGAGGCTGCATCAAACTAAGATTTTGTTTGTGCAAAATTCAACCCAAATTTTAGTTTGAAAATAACTAAAATTTGGTTGTGTTTACCTTTTTTTTCTCTGTGCTTATTTGATTGAAACTTAGACCGCTGGTGGTGAGTATGAGAAAAAGAGTTCAAAGCCGCATAGAAAAAAATCTGCAAATAAAAAAATATCACTTTTTGACTTGATTCGATCTCATTGAAACCCGTTCAAATAAAAAGACAAGGACACCGTCTTCAGCCATTTAGCTGCACAAACTGTAACTTAACACTAGACAACGGACAAGCATGCTCCAGTGGCACAGCCGAGAAACATTCCTGACGGAAAGCTGGCTGAAGCGGGAATCGAACCCATACCCCATGACACGATGCGCTTAAATGCCTGACAACACTAACCGCACGACCACGAGGCCCACAATATTTCTTTTGAGAGCAGAAAAGCGATCCACAAAATCAGTTAGGCTGTATTGTGAGTAATTTCTCATGGATTACTTTCCCGCAAAATAAAGCACTAACAGGACATTTAATCTTTTCACCGAACGAATTGGTGCGCTCTTAAGTTCATTTGGTGCTTAAACTTGATGATTTTATTAAATTTATTTCCATTGGCAGACGAAAATATCAGATTCGCCCTTATTTCATTTCATGCTATTCGTTGTTTTGCATCCGTCAACAACGAAACAAAATTCCGATCTGCCATAGTGAAAAATCGTGCCGGCAGCGGTGGATGGCCCCATTGTTTACTTTGCAAGTAGGTACGTGAAAATTGCGTTAGCTGTCACTACGCGGGGGGGTTGATGAAAGCAGTCACTCAGCAGATACCTTTCAGCACCACCCTACCACATGGAACTCACACCGGCAAATTTGCGTAACTCACGACATTGACGACCGGCAAAGAGGAGCATCAAAGTGTGCGTGTGAACCATTTCCAAAACAAAGCACCTCTCAACATGGCAGGAAGCTCTCACCTCACTGGAGCGAACGAGAAGACATGACACTCACCCCTCGACGCACACAAACGCGCATCACCACCCAAAATCGAACACTGTAAACATATCGGACTTACTACCACAATCGAACAAAACCATGCTCCGATGCGGTGAGGGGTGGTTAATGACCAAAGAAGTGGTGGAAAAGTACAGTCCCGTCGTCATCGTCCATCGCCCCTTTCACAACACGGGCAGCGTCAAGCATAAACTCCATGGGAACCGGGCGAACCAGAAGGGAGCCAAAGCGGGACGGGAAAAAGAACATGCATTCGCCGTTTCTGTCCCTCTCACTGGTTTTACGGGCCCTGTCTGGAGAGGGAGGATGATGACGACGGCAATGGATGGTACCACAAGACCCTCCGATATGTTAGGTTAGGTAAACATAAAAAAAATGGTACGACGACGACGGAGCTGCTGCAAAATAAGCGCGCACTCCGGCCTCTCTGGAAGGGAACGACGTAGAAGTACAGTCCCGCCAAAAGTTGGCCTGCATGCGCTGAGCACTGGTGGACTCTTTTTAACGTCTTCTTCGCGCGCCGCCGGGACTCTTGGCCTGCTGCGGTTTGGTTGCACTGAACGAAAACTCCGGTCGCAAATTGAATGATCATTGACTCATCCGAGCCCCATACCTATTTTCAGACACAATCAAGATGATTTTCATCTGCGCGAAAATCATCTGTTTACAAATCACTCCGAATGAAAATCATCCAGTCTAGGAATGATTTTTATCCTTCGAATAGATGCCTCAAATTGAATGATCATCATACATGCATGTAAGCAATCCCCATTCCATTGTAGTTAATAATTTAAAAGAATTCAAATAAAAAATAAACAACTTCAGAGCATTGTTGGTGAATGTACATAGTTATTTATTTCCTTAACGAGGTAATCAAATATATTATTTACCAGTCTTCAGGAACAGATGCCATCCTACCCAATACATTGTATGACCTCCAAATACTTGCAGATTTGCGTCCTGTTATTGGTAGATAATAGTGATGATACAAAAGAGGCTAATGTAGGATTCCAAGTTCAATTACCTGTAAAATTCACCCAGAAACGCTTGGAAAACCACGCTGCCGTCACCATGTTTACGTTTAGATTTAGAAGATTGTTTTGACATTTGACCATCCCCTTTTCATCTGATACTTCAGACAGTAATTGAATGATTTTCGGTTTGGGACAAAGGAGATATTAAAATCCGTCATAAGTTGCATGCTATTCATTCGTGTTACCATTGTTCAATTAGCTGCCTAATACCATTCTATTATGATCTAAAGTTCATCTCTGAATTGGATGATTTTTGTTCAACAGACAGTGGATACATCATATTCCTTCAAAGTCATTCAAAATGAGGAATATAATGTTTTATGATCCTGTGAATTACAAATCATTCAATGTGCGACCGGAGTTTTCGTTCAGTGTGGGGAAACGGATCGACGTCGACCGCGATGAATGGTGAACCGAAGTAATCCAATATTTTAGGGAGGTAGGCACTAGGCGTTCGGTAAGGGGGTGGTGTTCTTGGCAAGTGAGCGCACCACATCAGAAAGGAAATTTCATTTACAGTGGCTCAAATTCATATTCGTACAGGGCACTGTTTTCATATCATGTTGGTGAAAAACTACACGGTAACAAATTAGCGCGTTCGATTGATGGGATGGAACTCTAAGACTTAATTTAAAATACCTATCACCATGATTTGAAGAGTTCTTACTTTGAGTAAGCACTACTTTATTGAGTTATTGATTCTGAACATCATGTCTTTTGTATGAAATTGATCATTGACAGTTCATCAAATTCAGTTCAATTCAACCACTTCTAACAGCGAAGATGAAGGTTAAAAAACGGGTCGGGCGGAAACGTTTTTTTTTTTAACTTTTTCATATTTTAAACAATGAATTCAAACGTTCCGTTTAAACATTGAATTCAAGAACCGTTCCTTTGATATGATCAATATTGAACAATAGTGCAAGAGCAGAATTATTGATACTAACGTACTGTTTTTTTTACCATGTATCAAGTTTCGAGTTGAGTTTCATAACGGCATATTTGCAGTGATCGATTTTCTCTTTGGATTATTGCATGAAATACGACATTGATTTTTCATGCAATGATCGATTACTCTTCATCTGTTTTCATTTACATTCATTTTTGGAAAAATTGAAAAGTATTGAATTCGTTTCTAAAATCGACATCTCTTGAAACTAAATATCAATGCTCTATATGTTTGTACAAATCTCCAATAATAGCGTTCGGTTATATTAGAGTACATTTGGATAATTTATAAGTGGATATCAACTCTCCATAACTCGATTTTGAAGGGATCATGGAGATAGGGAGGTATCGAGTTATAGAACACACAATAAGTGAAACTGCATTTTAAGGGACCGTAGATATGATAGCCATGAAAAGCAAATTTTACTATGGTTCTCTCAAAGTTATCTGTCAAATCGTACACTTCAGGTTAATTATCAGAACTCCAGGTCTGAAAGACTTCCTGCAAGAACTGGTGCTCCTCAAGGCAGCATTTTGGGACCAATATTATACAATATTTTCACATCTGACTTACCTGAGGGATGTCAAAAATCCTTGTTTGCTGATGACACAGGCCTCTCCGCCAAAGGACGAAGTCTGTGTGTTATCTGTAGTCGATTGCAAAAAAGTTTGGATATTTTTCTTCATACTTGCAAAAATGGAAGATTTCTCCTAATGCTTCCAAAGCACAACTAATAATATTCCCACATAAACCAAAAGCTCTTTCTTTGAAACCTTCAAGTAGATATGTTGTTACGATGAGATGGGTTCCAATAAATTGGTCAGATGAAGTTAGGTATCTAGGGCTCATGCTAGATAGAAATTTAACTTTCAAAAATCACATTGAGGGCATTTAAGCCAAATGTAACAAATATATATAAAATATCTGTATCCACTTATTAACAGAAAATCGAAACTTTGTCTTTAGAACAAGCTTTTGATCTTCAAACAAATTTTCAGGTCAGCAATGTTATATGTTGTACCAATATGGACTAGCTGTAATACCAGTGAGAAAGCTCTGCAGAGGATTCAAAATAAAATTTTAAAAATGATTCAGAAATTTCCTCCCTGGTATAGTACCAATGAGTTGAACCATTGGAATAAGTAGGTGAAATCAAGCTACCTGTAAAAATTCATAACTGCTCGGCAAATGAACAATGCGTTGTGAACAAAATGTTAATAAAAGCTTACTTGTGTTATACCAAATTAGGATGATAGTGTTGTCTAACACAGAACACCTAGATATAAGAAATGAATGTAATGTTTGAAATGATACTAATAAAGGATTAAAAAAAAACTATGGTCCTCTTACTCGATATTGATATAACTTTGTGAAATTAAATAAATCCGGAATGTTTCTTGCATACGAAGCAACATTTCATTAGTTTCAAAGTAGTTGATATTGGAATCTTATGCTCTAATCTTGTTTAAATTCTCGATAACTTTTTCAAATCGACATAAGTAACTTTTTTTAACGGTTCGGAGAATATTAATTAAGACAAATTATTCAATTGAGTTTGATAGCTTTGTATCAACCTGGTGCGAAAACAGTGCCCTGTACGAATATAAATGTGAGTCACTGTATAACTTCAGTCGGCGATCGATGGAAAAAAAGGCGCGAAATAGACTTTCGTCGTCTTTGCCCATCATGGAGGAAGTAGTAGAATATGCATGCGCGCATATTTTGTTTATATGGAATTTAAATTTATGCGTCGAAAATAAATCGGGTCGACGATTTGTATCGCCATTGTGATTTGTTTTTGTGCGAAACGAGGCACGGGTTTTGTAAACCGGAACGTTGAATGGGTTCGTCAGCCCCAGCGACGTTGAGTTGAAACCGTGCTTAGCTGAGTCTATTGTTGTGAAAATAAGGAATATGAAAAAAAATCGTTTTAGAATTTAAGCTGAAATTTGCATTGCCTGACGTAGGGATAGCTTAGCAGGCGGCGAGTTGGTGAACGTAAACAAAATTCTCACAAATATAATAAATATAAATGTTATGAGAAAGTACAAAACATTCTGCCGTCTTCTTTGGTTGCGTGAGTCTTCAAACTTGGCGGAACAGAACTCATACTCGCAACCATCGCGGACAACAAGTGCATCAATGCACATGTTTGTTACGTTTTTTATAAGTATTTATTTATCTTGTACATACTTCATTACGGTATTCTTCGCGGTTAGTTGTGGTATCAACGACAAAGCCGTAAACATTTCGGTGCCTCACTTATGACGAATACAAATAACAAACGAATGTGAGAGATTTGGCGCGAAAATGATACTTTGGAAAGTTCGAATATAGAACGTTCGTTCATCGTATGTGCTAATCTTTAGAGTGTGATTAATTTTATCATTATGACAAACGTTTTTTTTTAGCAACAATCAACACATGCCTGTTTACATTTTGGCGATGGTGATAATCGATAAAGAAGATTCAATCATGTCAGTTAAGCCAATCCTTAAAGAAAATTTGTAGCTTGAATTTGAATTGGAACCATCTTTAATGTTCTATTCATAGCAACTCATAGATAACTATTTTTTGGGAAATTAAGCTTTATAAATGTACCCGACATAAAATCTGTCAGACGTAAGATTTTTGATAATATGAGCAATATTCGAGTCACCGAGCAGGAATGCTTCGAAAAGCTGTTTACAGGGGACCATCACAGTAACCATGAAATTTTGTGTTTAGTATAGTTCCATGAGTCGACTTCTAGCGACTCAGGGAGGTTTCACAGTAATTCGCGATTACTTTTTCAAATCGACGTAAGTAACTTCCATACGGTTTTGAGAACATAATTCAGAAGAATCACAATCTGTCTTCTAAAACTGTTTTAAAATGTATCAAATTTTTGAATTTTTTTCGCTGTGTACATTGCTTAAATTTTGCATACAATGAGCTTGCGTTCAAAAACTAGGGACATTCTATTATTTCCCACAAAAAAAATATGACAAAATGATAAGCCGTTTTATTCAGTTACTTGCGACGTTTTTGTACCAGTGTAAAATCGACTCAAGTAGTGTTTTGCTTTGATTCGTGGTTAAGTCACTTTGTCTCTCCATACAACAGTAGCAGTTAGGTTGCAGAAGTTAAAAATCTTACTTTTATTGTTTTTTAAATCCGGAAATTAAACGTTCTAAACGTGAAAAATCGAGTTGGTTCTGAGCGAAACGTGTAGAATCTCGTCTGCGAAACACGTAGGATTGAAAAAGTAAGTTTGTTCACTTTTTTGACTTGAGTCTGTTTGAATAAGTTTTTGAGAATTGATAAGCGACGTTGATGGAGGAGCAAAATGACGTATCCAAAAAAACAAATGACAGCAGTGACGACTAGCTTACGCCATATAGAAACGGTGTATGTATCTTATGTCGTTTTCGTTCTTTGGAACTGGGTCAGTGATCAACACATTAACAAACCAACTTCAAGCAACTTGGAGTTCGGTCAACCAGAATGAGGTTGGGGTTGAAACTGTGATTCAGAACGGGTTTCGCCAGTTCCAACCTGGATTCAAAAACGAATTCGACATTAGATACGTCTTTTACGCTTAGAATGTAGAGATGTTGAAAATAAAAGTAAGGACGCGGATCCTATTCTTGGTACTTTTGATTCACATCGGCAGTAGGGTTTTCAAAGGCTACTGAGCTTATATTTGGTTACAATATGCGTTGTACTAAAGTGCTTCTTATTGAAAAGTTTTAGATAATTCAGCCGAGAAAAAACCCCCATGCCAAAGTGAATCATGGACAGGGTGTCTATTCATTTACAGAAATGAAATTCCCTGAGATTTCCAGGTTTTAAGAAATAATTCCAGGTTAAAGAAATTCCCCAAAACATATGAATAGTTTTTTGTTTAGATGTACAACTTTTTTTCAAATGAAAGGTAGGTATCTTTGAACATAAATTTATCTAACAATAAATTTAAATGTTTTTTTCACTTCATTAAAAAAAATGTTCTTAACATGTAAACATAGGAAAAAAAAGTGCTTTTTATTTAATTGCCACGAAAAAAAAGAATGTTTATCAAATGATCTGAAAATACCTTTAATTATCAAATTCAAATATGAAAAATATAGTCTTTTCTATCTGAAGAAAAAAATATCCTTTCCCTTGAAATGAGATTCAGATGTATGGACATCAGCGACGATATTCACAACATTTTTCTGGAGAGTGTTTTGTATTTTTTTCTTTGAGGAAATCAGGGTTGGTAGTATAATCGTATTAGAAATATTAACATTAAAGATCCTCTTGATTGAAAAAAAAAAACGAAACCATACATGAATTATGAATACTAAAAGATATGAGGGATGAGAGTTTGATTCCTGAGTTGAACAAGACATTTTTCTAAGTATAATTCTAAGGCTCTTTTTTGGAATTTCTCATGACATTTCGACAAGTATAACAGCTCGATTTACTATAGATTTCTTTCACATATTACTCCGCCGATCTCTCCAGGAGTTTGTTTTGAAATTTTGCACGAACTTTCTAAGTTTCTTTCTTCCACGAAATTCGTTTTATATGCCTTCATTAATTGAATCTGGATTTTTTCTAAAGATAACAACATCAGGAATCATCCATCCAAAAATTATTCTATTGATTTCTCTAGGACTTCCTCCAGCATTCCCGTTTAGAGCATCGTCAAGAATTCGAAATTCCTATAGGAATTCCTCCATTTTTTTTTTAAATTCCTCAATGAAGTATTTAAATATTCTCTCAAAGTCATTCATCCGGCGAAATTTCAAGGCAATTTTATAGATTGTATTGGAGGAAATTAAAAAAAAAAAACTCAGCATTGAATTTCGAAAGACAATCCTAGAGTAACATCAGATGCAACTTTGACATCTAAATACGCCTTATTAAATTTCTCCTAGGATCTCTGAAGGTGAAGATGCATCGAAGCCAAATCTTGAATTTTCAAGAGCACAAAACTAGAGAACCTGACAGCCATCCACGCTAAAAAATTTGAACGATTGGTTATCTCCAGTGAGTTAAATTGTCAGCACAAACGGCTGTCTGGTTTTCTAGATTTGTGCTCTTGAAAACTCGTTGTCTGGCTTCGATGCATCTTCACCAGAAAGACCTCCAAAATATTTGATAAAAATTTTCCTAAAATGTTAAATAAATTAATAAATAGAATCTCCAAATAATGTCCTACAATATGATTTAAATTAATTGCTTGGAAAAATGCGGACCGGATACCTGAACCTTGAATGAAGTTGTGAAAAATCCATAGAGATTGGGCAATTTTATTGGAAAAATTATTAGAGAAATATTTGAACCGCAGCAACAATATTTTGATGATATACTGATACATTCCAAGAGAAATAGCATCCCTGAAGAAATTTCTAAAAATATTCATGAAGAAATCACTGGAGGAATTATTATTTTTGTACAACAAGCTAAGAAACACTTTTGTTATTTTTTTAATGTTTTCAACTTATCATCTGCTCATGAACGACTCCCAACTGAAACTGTACTTGCCTTTACCAATTCGACAACCTTAAGCGCTGATTACTTGTCTAAACATTTTTTTAATAGTTAGAAATACTTACTATGTATTTGTTTGTATTTGTCTCTATGTAAAAATATAAAATATTTTTTCAGCGTATATTTTTTGTTTTTCTTGTGATCCATACAATTCACTACAACTTCTGCGTAGAACATTTTTTTGTAGGTTCATGTGCAAAATTTAATCCAAATCGAAGATTTTCAAGCACGATTTTTTTTTCGACTCATTTTGAAAATAAAAGTATTTTGGACCAACAAGGCAAAGAACTGTAAGTAGCGATCGTTTCAATCACGGAAGTTAAGAACCTCATCAACCTGTCTGGTACTTCCGAACTGCATTCGTTAGAAATTCTTGTTGAAATCTTTTGAGGCTATCCGGTTCCGGTAGGGTACCCCCAATAGAATTGCGTACTGTCTATCACGAGCGCATACCCTTTATGACTTGTGAGCATGCTATTAGCCTGCAATATAGATCAGGGACGAACAAGTAGTTGAACACCTTCTACAACTTCTACACTATAAGATCGTGGCATTCACATAAGAATCAGTGGATGGGAAAAAGGAGGAAGCAGCTTGCCAGAGTGTCAGGTACAACGAAGCGGTCATGTGAAACTGCTAGCCTGTACTGGTTGGATGGCTACACAAAAGAGCCGACGTCAGCGGATTTTCTCCGTATTTTAAGTGTGGGAAAATGGGAACTCAAATTCTGTAAAAAAAGGTTAATCAGTTTCGCACCTTGTTCGAAGTTTCCACTCGTTCCTATTTTCCAAAATTGTTTAAATCAGTTTTAATTATTGTCAGATTTGTGGTTGTCTTCTTATTCCTTCAGGCTTTACGAATCAAATGAACAGAGACTGCTCTAGCCTCAACTTAGTGTACAGTGTACACTGATCACTTCCACAGTTGTTCACTGAGAACTTTCTTTTGACCATCGGAAATTTGGAAACACGAAATGATGTTTGTTTATCGTATTTTGGTGAATTTTTAAATTTAGTTCTAATTGAAATTTTCTGCTTAATCTTGATTTCTCTCTAGAGAGAGGTCAATTGACCTACAATATTGAGATGTGAAAAGTCAACTGTAACCATTTTTGTAATGAGTCTTTAAAACTCCATTAAATAACAATTGAAACAGTATGAGCATTTTGACTACAACTAAACTAAGAAGCATCGTTTATCAAGTGTATTCTGTGTTCCATATGTATTATCATCTGTTGCGTCACGTTCAATGAAGCGAAAAGGCGCGAAAGATTTGTATGTGCATTTCACCGTTGCTTATTGGCCCCGCGAACCTGTTTCGCGCAGTTTACAAAGCAAAACACTCGACCGTTTTGGCGCGAAATCAATCTTGCAAAATTCTTTGCTTTCTCCGTCATCATCATCATCATCATTATTTTTGTTGTTGATAATGCCGGTTGCTTGCTCTTACTACTACCACCACTCTGTGAAAATATACGAATAAGCATGAATATAAATATTTATTGCCGTTGCCGCAAAATTAACGTGTGGCCAAATTAGTGGTATCGTTAGCATATGAACGTTGTGGTTATAGTTCCATTTTGGAAGAATGTTACAAATTTAAGGACTGTGACGAACTTGGAAAAATAGAACATCTAAACCCCAAAACCAATGCATCTACACACAGGATTGTTCCGTTTATTAACAATAATCTCAAACATATGTCGGATAAGTAACACAGCGTAACAAAAATGACATGTTTGCGTGTCTCGAGGATCAAATTATGTGTCTCTAGTAGTTTTTGGGTTGCTGAATCTGATGCCATTCTCAGAAATGTTCCAGCACGTCATAATTTTTAGCTACAGGTCGCCGAAGTTGTATAAAACATTAGTTTTATTGATGTTTACATGAAATTTAAACTATGATTTATCGAACTTTTTGGTGATCTAATCCACTAAGCATGCAAAGTAGGACCTAAACTTTCAATGTAGATATAATTTGGTTGGAATTGCTCCATTAAATTTTGATTAAACCGATTTTTTCAACATGCTTGCTGTCTCCATATAAAATTCTTCGCTTCTCTTATATGGGAAAATACAATACGTTTTTGAACCATCAAAAATAAACTTTTCCGCATCAAAAGTATTATAAACTTTATTAACATACATTGTTGGACACATAAAGTTTGAATTCTGTGGCAAATTAGGCAAATAAATTGCCTTACAAGCTGGCAAACTTGCATGCCAGTTTGCATTTTCAACAGTCAATATCTCAAAAACTAGACGTGCTATAATATTTCTAAAAACGGCAATGGATTCAGCAACCCTTAATTGAGTGAATAGCGGTATTTTGGGGCTTGAGACAAAAACGGGTTCCGCAGTGTAATCAAAGATTATTTTAGCTTTGATCTCCTAGGTCAGAAATTTCCATATAACGTTGAACGCCTAGAGGTATGCAACGCCCTATGAAAGTTACGTAATTCATTCAACTGTTGCAGGATTCTTCTCCAAACAATCGATTATTGACAAGGCTATACAAAGACACCATTTAAATAAACTGTTTCATACATTTCAGATATGTTCTGTGCATCCAGTTTTGAATTTGCATTGTTGATAAACAATCATTTTCTGAGTAAAAAAATTATTTTTTGTGCGTGAGGTACTAATTTCAAAAAAAAAAATGCATACCTTTAGGCGTTTAATGTGGTGTATTCTGTAATTTACAACATTAATATTTAAAATTGACCGATATATCATAAAGTTGTAAAATTTTTGAAACTTGATCCAGATTCAATGACTCTAAATTTAGTGAATAGCATATCTCTTTATCTTAGGAAACTTATCGCAATAATTGATCAACTTCACCCCGGAATCAAAATTTCCACTTTTTGATTCCTCAAAAATGTTTTGTTATGAAGAGAACATTTCGTCGAAATTACGTTTGTATAATTCGGTAGATATCCAACCAGTACATGTTTTAAAAATATTTGGATGATAATACATGCATTCTATTAAGAGTTACAGAACAGAATCATTCTAAAGCGATCAACTTCACCCCATTTTTCGGTATCGTAATCCGGGGTAACATTGATCAGTTTTTGTGATATTTATTTTTTTTATTTGGAAATGCAAGTGTCCCTAGTTTTATATTTATATTTTACCGTTCATGACTTTAAACTCTATTTTGGGTTTCAAAAGATTTAAGTATGTTTAATAAAATGTTTTAAGTGCATTTTTCATTAAGCTGTACCCCCCCCCCCTCGGAACCCAAATATGGCCGTCACAATGGCCGATTTGAGCCCCTACTCACGGTTTCAAAGTCATTAAACTGGAAAAAAGGGTTGTCAAACGTTTCTGATCTTCTTATTTTAAGCTTTCTGCTAGTGCACAAAGCCAAAATAAAAAGTTCACTGTTGTTTGATGCTTTCTTTGTGAGATTTGTGCCTTTGAAGTATCAGTACAATCTTGGAAGTTGGAAGGTAACATTGGTCATCCATATAAACAAAGTTCGGTAATATTGAAAATGTCGCTACTTACTTAAATCATGGTCCCTGAAGCCCAATATAAAGACCAAACTCTTACAAGCCATGTACTTTTTGAGTTATTTCAAAAATAAAAACACTTTGAACCGCGGAAAACGCCTAAATGTAGGCAATTTCCTAAGGAAATACTGCATCCTCAATAGTAGTTTGTTAATGTTACTTAATTGAATAAACTTATGTCAAATTTGATAACGGTACCGTTTTCGGCGATGCCATTTTTAGTGACAACCGCATTTTTTGTGCTCATACATTTTGCAGAACTCATGTCAGACATGAATCTTCGGTAGTGTCATCCATGATGAAAAAAATCATTGATTCAGAAAGTTGACACATTTAGACACGAACTAACTGCAATTTTTGCACAAACCTCAATTTTTATTGGCTTATGAATGTATAAAAGAGAGGCACCATTTCTAGAAGGAGTCACTCTTGCAGAACTTTTCGAAGATTTTTAAGATTATTGCTAAGATATGTGAAAAAAATCATCCGAATCTCTGAATAACATCTCGCAGGATTCTGTGAAGGAACTCCTGGATGAAATCCCGAAAATGTAGGAATGATCGAATGATTTCTTGAAAAAAATATTGTATTGTTAACTGATGTGAAACCATATATGGACTTTTTAATATTCGATGGGGATTTTTTAAGAAATTCGTTAAAAATGTTTATTTGAAGTAATCTCTGAGAAATTACTGGAGGCAGTAACGTTGAGATACTCAGAGATTTCCTGAAGCAAAAAAAAAAAAGACTTCAGAGGCCATTCTGGTTACAATAGACTTCATTGATTATTTATCAAAAATAGAGACTTTTTCAAAAACCTGCATAAAAATGGTTTCTATAAAGAACCTGCTACCAGCCCTAGATATGTTAATCTCTTACTGATTAAATATTGAGATATTCAAAACATCAATCATGTTCTGGTAAGTCGATAAAATTTCATACTCGAAAGGATCCTCACCAAGCAGCTGAAATAGCAGCGAGGCCGAATTTTTTCTCGATTGAAGAGAAATTTCTAGCAAATAATGATTGTTCTGAGTTTTGACGCAAAAATTCTTCGTCGTGAACATATAACAGGTATGTTCCGTTTTTATCAACACGATCGGTTGACAAAAACGGAACCGTGACAAAAACGGAATAATTTACTCAGACAATATATTTTACAAATTTGCGATGAAAATTGCAGTTTTGTCAGGATAATACTTTCATCAGTATTGATGTTTAGGAACTGTGAGGAGCATTAAGATTGTTCATTCTTATAGATTCGTAATGAAAGTTGATTGCAGACTCCTATCAATCAATATGATTTTATAATAAATTATTAAAAGTTTTAGTTTTCTTAGTAAGAATTTCAATAAATGTAATATAAAAGATTAAAACAATAATCACATAAATGTCCTTTACATCACAAGGTACGCCATATTTGTAAAAAATAACTACAAGGAAGTGGGGCAAGCTGATCATTACTTTTTTCAAGAGAGATTAAACAATAAACAACTTCTTTTTCTACTGTTCATCCTCATCCTTCAGCTTCTTTTTTCGTTTCTTTTTCTTCTTATTCTTCTTCTTGCATTACATCCATTAGAGCCTTCTTCTCAAATTAGTGTTCTTATAAACACTTCCGTAGTTATCAAGTTAAAGCATTTTCGTCAAGGTATATTTTTGCATTTTTGGTCACATCCGATTGATGTTTAAATGTGGAGCTATGTTGCAATTGAAATGAATACTTACGGTTTCTTGCGCTATAATTTGCCAAATTTAACAGTAAAATGATTGTGGTGATCTTTCTTCTAAAGTTATTACTACCAACTTCGAAAAGGATGCACTAATCGCCAATCTAGAACAGCACCACCATCGTTCTTAAGGCATTTCGTGACGTACAAACACCATTCCATTTTTATTTATATAGCAGTTCATCAAAAACACAAAAGTGTACAAACTCTAGATCAAGCATCACCAAATAAGAACCTTTTGGTAAGAAACTCTTTTGTAAAGTTTTCTGAACAAGCGTATGGCTGTTGGTATAAGACTCCTAATTAACCTTTAAGTCTCCATGTGGGGAAGGGGTTCATGTCTGCTCAAAGATCAAGATTCCAGCAAATTTGGGATGGCAACAAAATTTACTGCAGATTGCTTAGTTTTGCTGGACCTCTTCCCCTACCCCTTGGAACAGGATCCAATCAATTGCTGTTTGCTATAATTTGTGCAATGCTATCGAGTTTGAGACAAGGTCGACAGTCTTATCAAGAATAAAATAAACTCGATCATGTCTCTTGCCGTCGCCCAAACATTCATGAGTTCATTCCCAAGTGCATCCCTTATCAAAAAGAACATATATGGGAGCGTCCATTAAACATGTAAGCGGTTATGGGGGGAGACAAATTCTTTTTTATTTTCATACAAAAATTCATACCATAGGGGGACAATATGTCTATCAAATTTACATAGAAAATTCTTTTAAGCCATATTATATAAGAAAAAGGATAGGTATCTGCAACTCACTTAAGTACGTATTCAACTTACCACAAATTCCAGTTGTTGCTAGGACGTGGCCATAGCAAGTCTCGATTGTTGAAGGATTGGCCAATCTTGTCCAACAGATTATGATAAGTTTGAAAACTCCAATTGAATAATTGCATAAACCTTATTGAATCGTATATGACTTGACATCTATCATGTATCGTAGATGCTTGTATTTAGTTTATATTCGAAACATTTTGAAAATTTGAAAAAATCAATATTTGTGTGTTGATAAAAACGGAATAATTTATTGACGAAATCGGAGCGTGACAAAATCGGAACGTGATAAAAACGGAACATACCTGTATATCACTAATTACTGCTTAAAAATAATTTCCCTGATTGTGATCTAAATTCCCTGAGAATTCCAGGTTTTTTTTCAGGCTGAATGAAATCCCTTGATAATTCCAGGTTTTTCCAGGTAGTAGACACCCTGCACTCGTACGTGGTGAAGTTATGGAAATAGGCCTTGTACTCAACGGAAAGGTCCGGACCAAATGGTCAAAATTGAACCAACACATTTTTTTATATTCAATTTAGTTGAGCATGAACAGTGCATAGAAATAAAAAAAATCCTTGCCCTATTGGCTCAAGAAATTTTCTACAGTGAGTTCCATTTGTAATGACATTTCTTCTTAAATGCGTAATGCGATCACGCATCGAGATAGGCGATTACCTTTCTTTTCAAAGCAAACCAGCCTCAAATATGCTTTATTTAACAATGGTTTTGCTTGAAAGTAAATGTTTCATTATTGGAATTTTGGGTGAAAATCATCATAAAATTTTAGAAATCTTAGATTGTGCCGATCGCAATAGTGGATTACTCAAGGACAAAAATTCAGAATCAAACAAAGAAACTCTAAGATCTTTTAACATTAATCGAATTATTTCAACCTCCACTGAAAAACACCGAACAGCTACCCAGGCTGCTAAACTAAAAATGACTGAACAGCTACAGGCCGCCAAACACTGGACTTCTTGATGTTAACACGAAATTTAAAGTATGGTTTATCAAACTTTTCAGTGATCTTATTTCCCAAGCATGCACTATAGGATTTTAACTTTCATTTAAAATATGATTTGGTTTAAATTTCACAATTGAATTTAGATTTCATCATCTTTTTCAACATGCTTACAGTCTCTAGAAAAAAATCTTCGTTTCTTTTATATGACAAAATGCGATACTTTTCTAAGCCATCAAAAAATCACTTTCGAACATCGAAAGTATTATAAGCTTAGTAGATAAATATTGTTTAACACATGAAGTTTATATTCGGTGTTGAATTAAGCAAATAAATTGCCATACAAGCTGGTGAACTTGCATGGAAGTTGGCTTAAAAGGCATTTTTTGTATCTCAAAAACTAGACGTGCTATGATATTTTTGAAAACGGGGATGGATTCAGCAACACTTATTTGACTAACTAGGTACATTTTGATGCTTGAGACAAAAACGTGTTCCGCCATGTAACTTCCAATACTTACCACCTGATTGAGATAAGCAAGGGCCCTGCATAAGAGGTAAAATACTTCAAATAATATCTCATACATATGCAACAAACACCTACAACACACATTCTTGAATCATATATTGCAATACCCAAGTAATACATTAAGAATTATCATATAGATGTGAACATTTTCAATAGCAGTTCAATACCTCAATAGCAGTCCTCGTTGAGGTTTTTTTTTCTTGTTTTAAACATTTTTTTAATAGCACAATAACACCACATTGAGGTAATGACAATATCTAGACTACTAAACAATACCTAATTAAGATATAATATCAAAATATGGTATGCCAAGTTAAACGAGCAGGAATCTATCCGACAAAAAAGCCGTTTTTATCAAAAATATATAAACCACTAGGAAAACTATTGATATAGGATAGGCAGTTTCATCTGCGTAGCTCCTGTAGTAATTAAGATTTACTGAAAGCCATTAAACTTTACCATGGCGCTCCTGTTACACTGAATTCAATTAGCATAAACATATAAGTATCTACTGTAGATCGTAATTAACTCATCGTTTAATCGAAAACGACAGAACAAAGACAACATATTTCGCCGCACTTCTCGAACAACATGCTAGCAGGTGTAATAATCGTTTGACGACGATAACGTTACCGGCGACGTCACACTGTCTGGCTGTGAACGGCAGCACATGCTGCCTATTCTCCTTCGTGGGCGACTATTCCTGTTGCCATCCCAATCGGGAAAAAATAAGGGGGGAATTTTCAAACTGAAACCAACAACAACCAAACAGGTATGCGATCTTCCGGAATGGTCTGCTAGCCTGCTACTTTCCGGAAGTACGAAAAGTGGTCTTTCCGGTTGCAAAACACTACGAAGTGGAAGCTCCAAAGCCCATCTTCCGAACTCGGAGGATTTCGCTTTCCCGGAAATGTGAACCGCTTCCGAAATCTTCTTATTCTGCCACCGAAACAAATCTCAGTCCGCTTCCTGCGTGCTGGCACGCCAACTGTACGGAGGAAAATATCGATTTTCCATCCAATTACCCGTTTCCGCACCGCCTCTCACCGGCAATCAGTTCGATTGATAGCTCTCACTTTCGCTCTCATTCCGCCAGTGTGTGGTTCTCTCTCCTGGTAGTGGCCGCCGGAAAGAAACTTAAATTTTTGCCCGCTAGAATTTTGCCGGCAAGGACTGTTTTAGAGATTTAGAGAAAATTATTTCATCCACGTGCTTTGGACGACCAGAGGTACAGTTCCGATAAAAAGGACTTTCACCTCTGCGCCGGATGGCGGGACCGTCTGGTGCGGAGATTCTCAACCTGTTTATGTCAGAGAAGTGAATCAGAACCTTCATAAAGCATTTACGAAACATTTTGTAAATAAGAAATTACGTCACAATTATTGCGAACAGCACAGTTTCATGACAAATTAATAAAAGTTTGAATGAAAGAGTTCTGATATCGTCGTTTACAGGACACGGCACTGAGTGGGGTTCTGGAGATCACCTCCACCCTTCCGGAAATATCATTTTTTTCCTTTTCCAAAGGTTCCATTTCATTCAGATCGCTTTTGTTACAATGAACTTAATAATATTGTTGAGAAAACCTGTCTGTCAATTTCTCTCTCTTCTTCATTTTCATTATGACTGGGAAATTCAAAAAGAACGACTTGTTGTATTTTCGGCAGCTTTGTTCTTTTAGTCATAGGTGTTTTTCGAAAACCTTATGGGCTCAAAATTTGTTATTCAAAACGAATTGGTAGCTCATTACAATGCAATTTTCAACATGTTCTATTTCCCCCAGGAAGATGCTAATCTTGCAACATCCACCCAAAAAGTCATCTATCAGTTTCTGAAGAAAACGTTGACACCCTAGTGTCGAACCTGAAAGATCCTGCATCATTAAAACAAAATCAAAGATAAACAAAAAATACAGCATGCTACACTTAAACATTATGCAAAACTTGAACTGTTTGTTGAACGTAATATTCTCTTCGCTATCTCTATAATAATGTGAACCATTTGTAACAGAGTCATGAAACGAGCTCACCAGTTGATATTTCATCCTAAATTGCGCAACAAGAAGCTGCTCAACAAAACTTTTATCCCGGCGATGCGAAAACCGTACACGCTTGCTTATGCTTCACGAAGCGTACTTCATGTAAATCTAGATAGATCTAATGAACGAAATTTGGGTTATTTTCATTAATTATACTCAATGATCATAAATCGAGAGCACTCAATTTGAAAGTTTAAACCAGCGGGGGCCACGTCTTTACGGTCATCGGGAAAGATAAAAACGTTATGGAGATAACCGCTGTAACTAGATACTAGATTAGACTTATCCTTCTAAGCACATCCCATGTAGTTTTTGATGTGTGTTGAACATTTTTCAATCACGAGGCCATTTGGTCGGTGTTCAGACAGACTGGGCCAAGTGCTTTTTAATGGTTTCAGAAAAACGTACCCCAACCATTAAAAATGTAAACCAACCATTATTTGCTGTGATAATGGAACTTAACAATTTGATGATACATCTGCATCAACATATCATTTGAAAAATCAGAACTTGTGGAGTTCTGAACGTATCTTTAGAACGCCAAAATATCATCTAGTCCGGTCTGTCTGAACACCGAACATTTGAAGTCAAATCGCTTTTACAGGTGATTACTTTCCATGAATTGTTAAAGTATTCATTATGGACGAAAACTTTCATCAGTTTTCAAGGAATACTTTTACGATTTTTCTAAGTCTCCTGGGATCTCATTATTCTGAAATGTCTTATTCCGAAATTCAGAAGTTTTGGTCGACAAAAGAAGACATAACTGCTGAAAATACGTAAGTTCCCAAATTTGATCTCTTCAAGTGATGTATCGTCACTTGAAAGACCTTCCAAGGTTACATTGACTAAATGTTCAGTTTTGTGAAAAAAATTGTCTCTACTCTCCTAGATGTTTGAAAAATAGTTCGAGTTATTCAAGGGTTTCCGGTAAAACGCGGCAGTCTCCTTCGATTCCCCTAATGGAGATCCAGCTCCCCTGTCTAAATCTAGCAGATTCAGAAATACTGACCACGAATAGCGACACCATGTGCTTCCCCACTAGAATCGAAGAGTCTGAGCAAGCGTATCGAATTGGTCTCATTTCAATGCAATTTTCAACATATTCCATGTTCAAATCAAAGGCACGTGTCCTAACAATAGAGCGGGTAGCGATTGTGTATGTAGGATCTTTAGAGACATGTCTGAAATTCCCTGATTTCCCATCCGATCTCCAGAAAAATTCCAGATCATTGCATTTGGCTTCTTAGTTAAATGTTCTTATGAACACTTCAACAGTTACTAAAAATTTTAAAAAGACACTTGAAATTATTATTAGAAAACAATATATCCATTTTTAAAGTAATTAGGTATATTATTTTAAATTATAGATTTCAGTTCCCAGAAAATTTTACGGCACATCTGATGTATTATAAAATATTTCCACAAAACATAAAAACAATCTTGTCATTAACATCAAATTTCATTGCTTTTAAGTATTTTTAGACATATTCTAGTAACTGAGAGTTGTAATTGCACTTACATTCAAGGTAACTAAAAGCAGAAAGCAACTGAAGCCGATGGTTTGGGGTTGAGACACATTTGAAGTTACTGTCCCAAGTATGAGAGAAAGTGAAAGTTCTAAAATCTAAAACCTCTTTTTCACCACTTATTCAAGCTTCCTTAAACAATAGATTTAAACTTATTGAACATATATAACCGATGTCTTTGGATTTGTCTAAGCTTTTGTTTTCTAATAAAAAAAACAAATTCAAACACGAGAAGTACTCGCATCTGTTTCGCTACGCACAAAAAAAGAAGTTACACAGAATTGATTACGATTCGCACAAATCCGAGCTTCTGGACCAACACATCGGTGTGAAATTTTCACACATCCTGAAAATCGATTTAGTGTTAATATTTGGTTCATTTTTTCAAACTTGACGACGCACAGAGATGTTTAGTATGGCGTTGCTTCTTTACGTGTCATATACTTAGGAAAATCTTGTGTAATTTAGTTTACGCTTGTATAGATTTCCATGTCCCATAATGCAAGAATTTCATACTCATCATTTTCTATAGATAGAAATCGGTAGCTGTGATAAATTAAGGACTGAGACTATATAAAGCGTCAGTATAGTGTACATCGCGAATTCATTGGCAGTACTGTGTCCAAAAAGCAGCTTTAATTTTTCTTTCCCACTTTGTTCGACTATGTCGCTATGAATAAACTATGTTGTAAATGGGCTATTTTTTTCGAAATCGTAGCTATTGCCTGTAGGCTACTTATGCTTGACAAAATAAATAAATAAATAAATTAAATCATAAATAAGAATTATAGCATTGAATAAAATTTTAATGTATAAATGTTTTTCATTGTAAAACGTCTAAAAACTCTTAAAGTGTGCGGATTATGCAACGAGTTGAATTAGGACTGTTTGTTCTCAATTAGTTCCCAAATGTTTTCTATAGATTCGCGCCGAACCCACCTGTAATCGAGTGCTAGGCGATGGCAGTAGTGTAATGAAATGAGTAGCATAGAATTTAATTTATCAGTTGTAGAATCTAGTTGAGCTACTTAAAATCCCATAAATAAAATCATTTCAAGTCGAGCTCTTAAACAAGTTAGAAGTCCAAAAAAGTTGTAATATCCAAAGTTATCCTCCAAATAAATTAAAGTTCCAAGTGTTGGCCGTTTTCTAAGTTAACAGAAAGAAGACACCTAGTGGCTGTTAGCGACACCTCCGTGAGCTTTGTGCTAGTGCTTTTGCCGGTATTGCCGTTCCGCTCCGAGCATAGTGACTATCACAGCAAATGGCCGTTTTTCTATACCGTTCCAATTCTAACGGAAATCGCGAACCTGCCCCAACAAGGATAATTAACTCACAAAACACTATGAAAGAATAAATTGGAAAATATAATCCTTGGACAATTTAAATTCTTAAGCCTTATCTTAATTAGATTTCATAAAGATATCCTGCTTTGTTAAATGATAGATCAACCATTTTGCCAACAATTCGCGGAGATGCAAAGTAATTTCAAATCAATTTCAACGGATTGGAATCTATTGTATTGCTGAATGGCCTCACGATGAAAATGATATTGGAAGTGTGAATTTTTTTCCCTGACCTCAAGTGAGATTCCTTGACTCCCAAGGTCAAAATTCCCAGATTTTCCCAGGTATTCGATAGCCTGTCATGGCGAAATAGGAATCTTTAGAGAATATCTGTCTGAAAAAAAAATCAAAAAAGGGCTTAATAGGGAATAAAAAAAGGATCGAATAAGAACTAGAGAAGAATTATTATGTGAGGATTTTACAAAGACCCTGGAGAAAATTCATGCATATTTTTCTCAGAGGTTTCTCTAGGTTATTTTACAATGAATTTGCCCTGGAAAATCTCCCAACCTAGATTAAGGACATTCCTGTGGTATTCGCTTGAAGAATCACTGAAAATCTGCGTAGACACATTTGGAGGAATTCTCGTACGATTTTTTTGACGTTTTTCCTGTAGGAATCAAATGTAGAAATCGGTGAGTGAATTACCGGTAGAAGAAAAATTCATGTAGAATTCCACTAAGGTTCCTTCGCTTAAAGAACTTCTGTACGAATCACTGGGGGAATTGCCACTGGAGGAATCTGTAAAGAAATTCTTGCAGAACCTGTGCAAGAGTCATGTATGATATTTTCGATCCTCCAGGGTCTAGCATTCACACCGGGATTCTATACAAGGACTCTCCTACGAATTGTTGAAGATTTTCCATTTTGATTATTCAAGGGTCCGACCATATATTACTTACGACAATGTTGGTGGTTTCACAAACCCACTTCCCCCCATGCTAAGATTTTTTGTAATAATTTGTACGACGCGTGAAAAAAAAAAACAAATTTCCCTCGGCCTATATTATTGGACGGCCCCAAAGGAATTTTCCTATCAAAATCATGAAGTTCTTGGAGAATTTTTGAAATATCTCTTGCAGCAATTTTTGTAAGAAAATCGAATTTTGATGTTATGAAGATATATTTTGAAAACTCCTCCGATAATATCTGACGGTGTTATCAATCTATCCAGTAGTCTCATTCCAATCGAAAGATCCAAACCGATATATGCGATGCTGAAAAGATGCATCGTTTTGAACTTAAATTTATTGTGCAAGAGACAGAGACTTACATCAGTGTCCAAGTCTCTAAAAAGAGACCTGCTTTCGGCCATGTAACAAAAATCGAAAAGGGAGTATTAAGTATAAAAAGTAGCATTGAAAAACACTGTTATTAAAGATTCAGTTTGGAGTTGATTGTATTTATTTTACAGGCACAATGCAGTTTGAAAATGATCTTCTGTAGTGCATTCTTGAACGAGATCTTCAATCATAAGACAAAATGGTTTTCTCATGTTTGTAAAACATGTTCCACAACTTCCAGGGTATTTTAAGTATTTTTTCGATGATTTTCAGTTTTCGGGCTTTTTTGGGTGGGTAAATATTACAATAATTTTCAATCTTACAGGTTTGAGGTAGATTTATTTTTTTTAACGTTTCGTGCCAGCTGCGACAAAATCTGCTTTTCAGCTTAATTTTCTACAAGCACTTCCACAGATATTAGACGGGGTTGGTGGTCCATAACTACCGCTTCTGCTTCATAAGCAGACAATCATGGGTTCAATCCCAGGCCCGCCGCTTTCCTCGTACTTTGTAGTTGTATCTTTCACTTGCTTCTATCTTCCACACATAATATATCAACGCTGAACTATCACAGTTCATAGCATTTGCTAGAATCAGAGACGGACAAAAAAACCGTTTCCCTTCTTCCATCATTAAAGCACGCCATTTCTTGCGCCTGATACATAGGCAGTCTGCTAACCAAACAGCAAGCCTCTCTGCTATAAATTTACACCCCTACAACTAGAGACGTTCGATACTTTCGATATATCGGAATATCGATATTTTGCTTTCGATATTCGATATTTTTGTATCGATATTTCCTATTCAATATATCGGTGATATCGATATTTGGATTATAAGTGTAGGGCTTTCGCGAAATATAATTTAATTTTAAATAATTGAAATGATTTCACATACCAATTGTTATACATTAGAGGTTGTCCATGCATTACGTGGTCATTTTTTGCGGATTTGCAGATCCACCATCCCCTCTTGTGATCTTTTATCCCCACAACTTTCTATGAATTGTGTTATTTGACCAAAACTTTCATCGTCCTGACGTTACATCCCTACTGGGATAGAGCCTGCTTCTCAATTTATTGTTCTAATGAGCGCTTCCCCATATATTACCTGAAAGCTTTCTTTGCCAAATGACCATTTATGCATGCATATATCGTGTGGCAGGTACAAAGATGTCCTGGGAGAAAATTTCCAACCCGTAACGATCCTCGACCGACGAGATTTGAGCTTAGTCTTGCTAGTTTACCGCTGCGGCTATCTGGGATCCAGATCAGATTGTTCTCCGCCCATTAAACTTCAGGAGACATATATGCATTTAACACCCTTCAAAAATATCATTTAATATTGCAATATATCGATATTTTGAATCAATATATCGGTGGTATCGATACTTTGATTCGATAATCGTATCGAATTAAATATCGATACTTTGCAATATCGGAACGTCCCTACCTACAACTTTCCGCATAAACAGTTTGTCTCAGTCACCATCTGATACCGACGGAGGATGGATGTGCTCCCCAAAGCACGGCCCTCCGTGAGGCATCTTCTGGTGGCTGGACGGGTTTTTTGTGGAGGGGCTGGGGAATCGAAACCATGACCTTCCGCTTATGAAGCGAAAGCGTAACCTCAAGGCTACAGACCCCCCCAAGAGGGTAGTCTGTTAGCCCAAAGCAGTCATCTGGTTTGTTCCGTGTGTAAGTGCCGCTGATCTGACGACACTGGAGAAGCAACCACGGGCGGTCAATCAAGCTCAAGCTACAAGCAATTCCACAGATATAATCGAAAGCTTTTTAATCATTTGTGTTCACCGTTACGGCCAGACCTGCGCTAGTCCCTCTCTTGTATTAATATCTTGTATTCAATCTTTTTGCCATCCATAAATAACATAACGTTCTAGGGGGAGGGTGAGTAAGCTCAAGCGTTACGGCTTATACACAAAATGTAAATTTTTAATACAAAAAGGTTTTCGGAGTGGCGGCGTAAATAGACGCTGCTTTTGAAGGTTTTGAATTTCAGTTCATGACATTTACTATTAACATATTTACAAATTTCAATATGCGGTAGTTCAATGGGAAGAAGCCTGGAATCCATCCACCAATTGAGAAACACTGCCCTCATCGACCCAGACGGCAGCCGGCAGTAGTAGCGCTCCTAGAGAGGTTCACTGGCCTCTCACACTCCTGGCACGCGCGCATGTTTTACAGACAAAGGAAACCCCGGTCGGAAAATCGTCCTCCAGCAAAAGAAGCGCGCCTGGGACAAGAATGGAAAACCGGCGCGCCAAAAAGAAGTTCCATTTTCCAGATCCTGCTGAGCGGTACCAACAGAGTGGTAGGATTGCTTGGGAATGTGGTGGTAGTGAGTTCCAACACATTCATGGGCGAAATTCTTTTCCGAGCTAGTTTTAGTGATGAAAAATGAAAATTATGTTTAGAGACTAGCTGTGGAAGGACTTTACAGATACTGAACCACCAGTGTAAGGATTCGCGGCCAAAATTTAGGACATGCGCAGTGCAACGTTTCTCCAAAATAGTTGCGAGGGGTCGACGGCAACAACTTGGTGGTTTGACAACCGGTAGAAGGTGGTTCATTGGCCGGAAAATGTCTGGTTTGAGGAATGGAAATCACTTTCACTTTTTGGCAACGACGATTTAAAGCACCTGCATGGCGCGTGATCGCAGTATACCGTTTTGATTCATATTCCGAACTTTTGAAGTTTGCAATGACTTTAGGTGCATTTACAGTCGACTCTCCATTATCAAAGGTTACTAGACTGGATTTTAGAGATTCAAAACAATTTGCGAAGACAAAATGACGTCTGTTTGTTTTTAATCTTCTTTAATTTAAACGGAGTGATTTTCAATCTAGTATTCATTAACATTTTGTTCTATGTCTCGATCTGTCCCTATCTCGATGGCCCCTTCGATATCGACATGTGGAGGTCGACTGTAATGGGCATGAGTAATCCAAAAATTTTATCCCTGTGCAAAATAAATCTGCAAACAATATCACAATAATGTTTTATCAAGTTTTTTCTGTTACGTTCTGTCTTATATTACGAACACCTTGATTTATATTCCGAACAGCATGAATAATTAGCATCGAAAAATCAATAATATCTCAAATGGATTAATTTATGTTAATTCTTATGACTTTGAACTAAACAAATTCCTACAGACCAATCAAGCGTTTAAGGTATTAAACTGGAGATGTAAATAATCGTCTGTTTTTGGAAAGTAATTGACATATTTCAATGAAATGATTCAACGAAATCTCTATTCTAAGCTAGAGTGTTCGGAATATGAGTCTGTTCGGAATTTAGGACAAAACGGTAGAAGTCGGTTGTCCTGTTTGGGAAGACGTGGCAAGGACGACGACTGCGGGGAAGTCAACAGCCACCAGGAAAGTGAAAATGGATTTTGTCTGTCTAGGTTTCTGTGTGGCGGGAAAATTAGTACCTAGTTCGATCGTTTTCCATTAAGTTTGGCGAATGGGAAAATTGGTTTTTAATTTAAGCGCGCTAGATCGGTAAACAACCACTTGAGACAGATGGGTGCGCTGAGGCGTTTTAATGGTTTTAAGATCGGTAATGGCTTTCGGGTGATTATAAATAGGTATTGGATCGGTAAAAATAGCAACCGATCGCGAAGAGAACAAGTCGCGAATTTGAAGTAGTCAGTGGTTAAACATTTACAACACATTTTTCGATTTGATGGGCATGGAACAACCCGGGCGATAATAAATCGACTTTGAGATTTTACATCGGATACAAGTAATTATTTAACATTTACAATCTATCTATCCGCGTTGAAAGAATAAACGTGAAATCATTTTCGAATGTTCGAGTTCATTTATTCAGTATAGTGTTCTCGGTAAAAGATTTCTTTCCATAGTATCTGCTGCAACCGCCAAAACATCCAAAGCAATCCGTCAAATTCTATATTTTGTTAGGTTGATAGATAAACCCTGAAATCGGTCTTCTCATCAATGGCTTCGAGTGAACATTTCTCGAACAATGAAAACAAAATAAGAATTTAAACTTGATTCGAATGTTACCTCTGCCATGTTTTGTCGAAAGTTGGGCAACATCAGATCTCTTTCCTTAGCAGCCAATTTGATGAACATAATTATCAGTTGTAACCGTTGTAGCATGTATTACAGTTCAACGCAATGGTTGATCATGCTTCATATTGACGGCCGAATTTTTCTCAATCAATTGGGCAATCATGTACTCCGATGAATGTATACTTGACTTCAACTCTGTAGACGATACGTACCTGAAAATGGTAAGAAAGAAATCAAATTACACTTACAATCAACTACTTAAATGTCAAACATGAATTGAAAAATTAAAATATTGGGAAACAGTAGTAAGGTAAAATAGCTTGGAATCAAAATACAATAATATATCAAAACTTTGAAGGCACAAATCTCGCGAAGAAAGCATGAAACGACTGCGCATTTTCCATTTTAGCTTTGTACACTAGAAAAATAAAAAGATCGATTTCGTACGTTCATTATGTTTGCAGATTAGTGCCTCAGGGCACTAATCATGAGTAGGGATAGCCGGGCTTTGCGACAGCCATGTTTGGATTCCGACATGCTTTACCTTAAGTCACGCGTTTGTAACAGATTTGTTTTGCTTACTATCATTGTACGAGAAGAACATGTAATAAATTCTTTGGAAATTCATCGGTTTCCCTGTCATGACGAAACGTGACAGCAGGACTGGTAGTGACCAAACTAACTCAAATCTGTCTGCTCTACGAATAGAAATCATCAAATTTCAGCTTTGCAAAATTGGTTTGCATCTAATAAGCATAGATTTGTTAGATAGAACGATTCCAATCATTTGCTGTTTGATTTATCATCTAAGTTAGCCATTTTTAGGTTTGCAGAAAGTGAGGTAACGTGTCGCTTCTGAAGAATAAAATAGTGACTGAAGTGATCAAAAATAGTTGTTTCGAAACTACAAACAATAGTAAAATAATATGCCTAGATACTTTAAAACGTGATAAACTATAGAAATTTGAAATATTGCTCAATAGTTATCTATCTGTGACTAGACATGATGAATTTCAATATTAGAAATCGTATCACCGAGTTAAAAGAGATATAAAGCATCATTGAGGGAAGCAATTCCCCTCCCTCTGAGGTATAGGCTACACTTTTCAAATTATGAATACCAGTCGGTGGAGTAGGTAGTTTTTCTTTTGGAAATCGGCGAAATTCTTCGAAGTAAGGACCTATCTAACACTGAGAGGCTCTCTTAGTATTTTCTCTTTAACCAATAACTGTTGCGTTTTCTGATGTAAAACGCTATAAAACATCCCAAAAGCTTTACTATTGCACTATTAAAATCGAAAGAGAACGAAAGAGGAGAACATTGTTACAAAGGTTTTTTTTACTAAAGTTCAGCGAGAATTTATGGAAAGCTTTTTTACTACGTTTTGGGATAAGTTGTAGGGGAGGCTTGAGTGAGAAAAATTGGTGATGCAATCAACTCTTTATAACTCAATATTTCGCATCTTCATATTACGATGGTTCCATGAACATTGTTGGTTGACATTCCGCTGGCTACATAATTCTTTGGAAGAATGTTACGCCACAATGACAACTTGACTTACATATTGCTTAAGTATAACGTTTTTCGGTAGATTCGGTTTCTGGTACACACAAACTTGTCTGAACGAACATGGAATGAACTTTTTTGTTTTAATTGCACTTCGTCAATGTTTTTTTTCTTTTCTTATTCTTCTTGTCATTACGTTCCAAATGAGCCAGAGCCTGATTCTCAGCTAAGTGTTCTATGAGCAAGCACGTCTATAGTAATTGACTAAAACTTTTTTTTGCCAAAGTTGCTATTTCAGGGCTGGTAGCGAAACAAAGAGCAGAAATGCAAATTCAACTTTCTAATGGTAGGGTAAATAGGTATAATGCGCCCCACCCGGGCAATACGCCCCACTTCATTTTCAAGGGATTGAGGCTTCTTTAACACGTAAATATGATTAAATATTTTAAATATCCGCAAAAAAAATGATGTTGCGCATATAAGATCTTTGGGAAGTATAAACAACCAATAGAAATACCAAAAATATCGAAAATCAGCTTTTTGGCGTAACATTTTGGGTCCGATGGGGAAGCCTCGTTGTAAATGAAGCCCATCCTTTACTATTGTACTTATAACAAAAACTTTTACCGGAAGAAGACTGCTAATGGACCCTTTTAAGCTTAGCAAGTGGTGGAATTTTCTTTGGAAGCATTTCTGCAACGCTGCGGAACTTTATCTACTAGAGGGGCATATTGCCCGGTTTGTTTTGAAAAATCAAGATTTGGACCGTTTGTAGAAAACGTCTTGTACTCGCTTTAGAAGCTATCTGGCCAGAGAAAGTTGCATGCAGAGCATGATTAATTAAGTAAATAACACTTCGACACCAAAAACTGTATAAGTAATGAATTTGCCACTGCGATAGAGCAGTTTTTCCTTAGGGGGAGCGTATTATACCTGTTTACCCTACTTGTTTTTAATTGTGAATCAAACCACGATTCACAATTAAAACAAGTAGGCTAACCAGCCGTTTAACAACTACCGAAAAGCTAAACATTACATATACTTTGCAATTGGATTAAATGGACAAATTGATGTGAAGTTTTGCGAAAAAGTTACACGTCTTTTTAGTGAGAATCGAACTCACGACTCCCTGATCTCTAGTTAGGGCACGTTACCCCTACGCCATGAGAGGACTCATGAGTCATGAACGCAGAAGTTAACCTGAATTCGATTTCAGCTCAATAATCACGTGGTCCTTTTTCGCAAAGTGCACTTCTTTCGGAATAATTAGATGCCCATCCAAACTCAACGCTTTCTATATATATCCAATGCCTAGACGGAGAGCGCATTGTTTTTTAGGTATTGAAATAGCACACTACACTAGCCAGCAACTGCGCTGGCTGAGGTTTCTATTGTGTGGGCTTCCAATGGGTCGCCATTGTTGCATAAAAATAGAAGATCGCCAGCCAGGGTGTCTACTCGTTTACCGAAATGAAATTCCCTGATATTTCCAGGTTTTTCCAGGTTTTACAAAAAAAAAAATCCAGGTTCCAGAAATACTCTAATTTTATTTGTCTATGATTTTTTTCACCCCCACTTAGGTCTTAAATCTAATTTTATTATATGGGTTTAACGTGGTTTACGGCTTAAGTGAAGGTGAAGAAAAGGGCCCTAAAACAAACAAATGACAAATTTTAAAATATTTTCAATTTAATAGCTATTTATGCACTTCTGAACATTATTTAAAGCATGCTGATGCGATTCCAATATCCAATATTACAATATGAACATGCTAACAATACCAAAGCTTAAATTTTATTCAAATGAATTGTATTTTCCAATGATGATGTATTATATTTCGTTTGTTAGAGCTCCGTGAACTGAACGAAACTTTCAAGTACATCAGTATGCTACTTCTTGAAAGTATTTTTAGTACAGATGAATGGTACATATCATTTCCATCGGTCGTTTAGATAACTAAGACAACTTCATGGGCGCAAAAGTAAAACTTTATTTGGATTTGTGGTAATATTTTAAAATAAATACTAAGTTCATCGATGTATTAGCAAGCAATCATACAGTTTTGATCTCCATAAAAGCCAAATTCTTTAAAATATCTTAACATTAACACGGTCATCTGCTACATATTTAAGTAGATATACATATACCCATCTAAATTAATACAAATAATCCGTAAAACTTTTGGATCCCGATCCATTTTTTTCGGAAATAGAAATACGAATTATCAAGCCTGGGTAATCGCGTTCGACCGTATAACATATCACTGTGGTAATTAAAATAAATGTTGAATTTTCGCATTTCCTTCGGAAAAGTTCTAAATTATTCATGATTGTTACGAAATTTTCAATTTAACACTTCAGTCGTCGCGCTGTTGTATTTTGTACAACACCGCTGAAAAAACCTCGCTTTTCGTTCACAACAGCAGCACAGTGGTTCTGACGGTGGCAAACCGCGCGACGACTAGAAGGTTGAAGTTGTACAAATTCCAGAATTCTTTTCGAAAATCGTTTGTTCTAAAACCGAATATTTTCCAATAATTTTAAAAATTGTGCATGAAGCAGGGCTGGTGGTGACTAAGTTTCTTGAAAACAGGAAATTTAGAAACCTCTTTCCAGAAAAAAAGACACTAAAAAGTAATCAAAAAGAGACGAAACAATAATCAAAAAGCAAAACGAGACCTAACAGGAACCAGGATAGAATAGTTTGATCAGACCACATTTTTCTCTGATAATATTTTAAACTTATTTTTTTCAAATTTCTCGTGACATTACGACGACATACCAACAAATCTGGTATATGCCAGTAAATGACAAACATGTATTATGACGACATTACGATGGGGATTGATTGATATTTTTTTTTTGAGATTTTCACTCTCCAAGTATTTCCTAAGTAATTCCTCCAAATATTTTGTTTTGGGTATCTCAAAAGAGAATCAAGATTTTTCCAAAAAAATATCAATACTTCAGGGCTTCCATCAGAAATTCCTATAATTATTTCCATTATTTCAGATATTTTTCAAAAAGCCTTTAGTCCTCTAGGATTTTATCCGGTGATTCTCCAATCAGTTTTTCTACAAACATCCTTCAAGACTCACGTTTAAAACATGTTATAATATTCAGCTAGAAACTTCTCCAGATGATTCCAAATTCTCAAGAATTTCTACAACATTGTTCTTTAGATTTTTGTTTAAAGATTTTAACAGCAAATTTCTCTGAGGATACCTTCAGGAATTACTCCAGAGATTGCTGCAAAGATTTCTTCGGAAATTCCTCCATTAATTCTAAAAGATTTCTCAAGGAAGTTTTCGCAACTTTTTTCTCGAACATTCTTCCAGGAGTTTTCTTCGTGGAAATTTGAATGAAATTTTCCAGTATGCTGAGAAATTGTTGAGAAAAATTCGTGACGTATTCCTAAAGCAAATTTTAGGGTACCGTAATCTGGGGTACATTGATCAGCGGGGTAACATTGATCGGAATGACCCATCTCATAAAAAGTTCGCATTATCATTTATTGACAGAACATTTCCAAATCATGGATGGTGCTTCTCTTTCATATATTCATTAGCTGATAAAAGAGAAGATTTTTGCGAAAATTGCGTTTACCTTATACGTAAATTTGGCAACTTTTCGAAACAATGATTTCAATGGTTAAGGATGACACTACCAAACATTCATGTTTCACAAAAGTTCTGTAAATGATTTGAGCAAGGAAAATGCGGTTCTTACTAAAAACGGCATCGCCGAAAACGATTCCGTTGTCAAAACTTTCATAAGTATGTTCAATTATGCAACATTAACGAATTACTGTTAAGAATATAACTTTCACTTAAGAGATTGCCTACCTTTAGGCGTATTCCGTGGTTCGAGATGTTTTTAATTTTAAAATTACTCAAAAAGTAAATGACTTGTAAGCATTTGGCCTACATATTCGGCTTCAGGGGCCATGATTTTAGTTGGTAACGACATTTTCATTATTACCGAACGTTGTTTACATAGGTGATCAATGTTACCCCATATCAACTAAATCAAAAAATCACTTAAAACATTTTTTTAACATGCTTAAACCTTTCAAAAAACAAAATAAAGTATATAGTCACGAGCTATGGGTGGCAGTACTTGTTTTAAAAATATAAAATTTGCAACTATTGCATTTTGGAACCAAATATTTAAGAAATATTCAAAAATATGATCAATGTTACCCCGGATTACGGTACCTTCTGTTACAGCTACTTATGTAATTTCTTAGGTCACCTTTGATGGAAAAGGTTTTTAGAAAGAGACATTCTTGAAGAACTATTAGAAGATTTCCAAGATTATTGCTAAATTATTGCTAAGATAATTGAAAAATATAAAAGAAAAAATCAAATCTCGCAGGATATTGTGAAAGAACTCCTGAAAAAACAGGACGAAATTCTTAAAAAAAAATTGAAGGAATTATTGTTACTACAATCGTAGGATCTCATGAAAAAATGTTGGAGTGTTAACTGGTGTGGAACCTTAAATGAACTTTTCAATATTCCATGGGGATTTTTTGAGAATTCATTCAAAACGTTTGGATGAACTCCAAAATTCCTTGGAAAAAACGCTGGAGAAATTTCTAGAAAAAAATCTAAAAAAACTTAATAATGAAAACAGGTCGAATATAAGGAATTATTTGTAATGTTCTTAATAGATTCATTCGAATAACCCCTCGAGGAACTTTGGAGCTATTCTTTGGAATAACCGTAGATGAAATGGCGTTGAAATTCTTGTCGGGTTTTCTTGGAAAAAAATCTGTGGGAAACTTTGGATATCTCTTAGATTAACGGCTGTAGAATTTGGTTGAAAAGTTAGTGAAAAAGTATCTGGAAGAAGTCCTAGGATAGACTTTGTTCACAGGGAATACCCTGAGAAAATTACTAAAGGTAGTAACGTTGAAATGCTCAATCCTGAAGCAATTTCTGGAGAAATTCTTGTAAGCATCCTACGAAAAAATGCTGAAGAAATTGGTAGAGGAATGATGAAATCTCTGGAGCAACCACAATTATAATTCCTAAAACTGTTCTCGAGAAATATGAGAAGAAATTTTGTATCTTAATTATCTGCAAGATAATGGAAAAAAAGAGACTTTAGAGACTATTTTGGTTAAAATAGAGACTTCAGACTCCTTTTATCAAAAATAAAGACTTTTTAGAGACTTGCATAAAAATGGTATCTAAAATAAACCTGCTACCAGCCCTTGATATGTTAAACTTTCACTAAATAAATAAAGAGACATTAAAAACATCAATCATGTTTTGGTAAGCTGATAAAAATTCATACTTAAAAGGATCTCCATTGAATAGCTCATATAGTGCTCATGAGAGCGGCGTAGCCGAAATTTTTTTTCGAGTGAAGAGAGTTTTCTGTCAAATAATGGTAGCTCTGGATTATGACGCAAAAATCCATTGTCGTTAACATATTCTATCATGAATTACTGCCTCAAAGTAATTTCCCTGATTGTGATCAAAATTCCCTGAGAATTCCAGGTTTTTTCCAGGTTGAATAAAATTCCCTGATAATTCCAGGTTTTCCAGGTTTTTCCAGGTAGTAGACACCCTGGCCAGCACTTATACACTGAGGGTGTCTGTTAGTCCCAAGCAGTCATCTGGTTGGTTCCTTGTGTTAGTGCAGCTGATCTGGAGATACTGGAGTAGCAAAGCGGCCAATCAAGCTCAAGCTTAACTAGATGGAAAAAAATACTTAGAATTTCAGGTAGTGTTTGAGTGAGCATGGGCGTACAATTCGTAGTTGCTACTTTGTGATTGACCAGAGCAAAGTTGCAGAAGAAACCAACAGATGGATCTTGAGAGTTGCTCACCATCTTCAAGGTACAATTCCGAGAATTCCCAAATTACCTTGGTGAGTGATGCGACTCGTGAAACCTCATTTGGAAAATCATCTATTGACATAGGTGAAGGTTTAGTGTAACATATGTCGACACCTTTGGTGACGAACCATTCAAAGATTTTGTAAATACAAAAAAAAAGACATGTATGTTGTGTTTTCGTGTTACGGTCGTTAGGTAAAGAAAGGAATGTTTGTGATATCCATTATTATTAAAGACCGATGAATGTCACAGAAAGGGGCTTAATTTAGTATGGAGGATTCTCAAGTTAAATCATATAGATTTTATAGATGGTCCTTTATCAGTAACTAAAGAAAACATCGATACTCATAGTAGGTATTTTTTACAATTACAGTAACACGAGTCCTACAGCCCTGTCTCAAGTTTAGTACCAAACGTTTAAGTTTAGGCCAGAAACGCATATTTACTCAATTGTTCAATGGTTTACGTACAAATACATTTTTTCCTGATTTATGGGATTTGTCACACCTCTTGGTTTAAACTCAAATTTTGAGTGTATTTTGTTTCTAATTGTGTTCCTTCCGAGATGTCAGATAAGAAAAACCCCACACGGAGAAAAATCAGCCTAGTTTGAAACAACTATTTTTTTGTTGATTTTCAACCCAAAAAATTGGTTGTTCTTAAACCATAATTTGTTGTTTTCAATACACACTCTTGTTTGATACCAACATGTTGGCTTGGTTGTTTTAAGATAGAATTTCTCTTTAAATTTAACCAAATATTTGTTTCTCTCAAATCGAGATTTGTGTTTTCTCTCAACAAAGTTGACTTTGATTTCATCAATAATTATGTTGTTTGTCAAGAGTGATATTTCAACAACAAAAAAATGAAACATTAGTTAAAATCAAACGAAAATGTGTTACAAACCAAATTACTTGAAGTATTTTTAGTCGGGAGAAATATTTTAGTAAGAACAATACTTTTCAAGTTCGTAAGGTCAGCTGAAAATAATATTCCTTTCATTATTTCTGCTCAACTATTGATATAACATTTTTCGTTTTTATTTTTTTAGTGAAGACATAAACAATGGTTCCTAGCATGATATGACTCTCGTTTGAAACGTTATCGGTTGAGGAGTTTCGTCAAATGCTGTGCCGAATGTTGTTGCTATGCATTATCCTGCATTACATAGCACGAAACAAGGTAATTATAACATGCATTATTATCTGTCTGATCCCAACACAGATATCCATATTGTTTCTTTAGATCAACATTAGAATCATACAGCGGCCAGAGGCACAAAACAGAACCTTTCGGAGCAAATCTTGCAATCCGTGGACTATGTAATAGCAATATCAATTTTCACGTTTGTTCATATAATAAAGAATGTACTGTAGCCTATAAGGGACCGTCCATAAATGACATAGCATTTTAGGGGGAAGGGGGAGTCTACGACTTTGCTACGAACCATGTATTAGGTATGGGAGAATAGGCTACGATGGGGGAGGGGGTGTCCAAAATTGGCCAAAAAATGCTGCGTCATTTATCGACGGTCCCTAAGGGGTTGGAAAATATATGTATCGGATGCATTGTTCATATTATTATTTATAATAAACACAAAAATATCAAAAAGAAAAACCTAGACCCACAAACAACCAATGACTTGTTAATTTCAAACGATGAATTTGTTTGTTACTAACTAAGAATTGGCAAACTCAAACTAACTTTTCTAGTCAGAAACAAACTAAAGTGTAGGTCGTTTTTACAAATGTCAAACGAAACAACTAATATTTAGTTTGATTCAAATATTTTTTTGTTGAGTGTACTTGTAAAGTCGAGATAAAAACAACAACAAAAAACATTTCAGCCAATGTTGAATTTAACTAAAATTTTGTTTACGTAATGTTCAACCTCAACTTTAGTTTGTTAATAACTGAAATTTGGCTGTTTTTACCATATATTTTTCTCCGTGCAGTGTAAAAAAGGTGGTCCCTGAGCCCCTTGATCAGAAGTGTCGTTATTTAATCGGAAAAAATGCCAAAGAACACGCTCTATCGTATTATTCAATAAAAACAAATTTAGGACCCTATTGATAATCCATTGTTGATAGGGCATTTGTCAATCACATTCAACTTCGTCACCAGAACCCTCAATACACACACATGGATTCAGGTAGTTTTTAAGTGGAGTTTTTTATTAGTGTACGATGATACTCATTGCCCACCGAAGTAAGAACATTTATATTACGAACATATCCAGGACAGTCCGAAAATTTAAAACAGACAACGTCAGCATGCCTTCGTTTTTTAGCCGTGGTCGTTATCACAAGACAAAGGAGGGCCTTTCTAGAAATTAAGAGTACTATTAGAATGTTTTCAAATGTTGGGCTACATTTATCCCTTATAAATTCATTTTACTTGTGGTTTACATAACACTCTTGATCAACCATTCAAAAGTTGCTGTGATAAACGCACTATTTATATTTTACACGGATTATTTACCAGAAATGTGCTAACTCCTAGGTGAATTATTCAAAGTACTTTTGAAGCTTTTGAACAAAAGAAAAGGAGATTTACCTTTTCCGCTCTACATAATCCTGTTTCACAGGAATAAAAGGAGAAAGTTAACCGTTACGAAATTCCACAAGAAAGAAGGTGTCTTTATAATCCTCAAGCGACAATTATCCTTCCCAGCTTCAGGTACTGGAGATCGTTTGGAAAACAAAAGGATCTTCGGTATTTAATCCGTCAATGGTTGTAAATCACTAAAAGAACGACAAGGACGACAGGTACACATCGAGGGTGGCTCAATTTGTTCCAGCAAGTCAGGTAGCCAGCAAGTTCCAATTCGAAAAAGTTAAAAATAGAATCAGAAATCAAAACAACCCGAGCGTACATTTTCCCACCAGAAATCATTCGAGTGTGGTGCACTCGATGCAACTCTTCTACGCTCACGTCTAGCTGGATGGAAAAAAAGGAGGGAAACTATCATCAACATTGCCAAGAACAACGATTTCAGGCACCCAATCTGGCAAGATTGGAAGACATCGAACCAAAAAAACCGGTTTACTTCGTTCTCGCTTTACGCAACGAAAACAATGAAACAAAAAAAACCTCTTTTACGGAGCCTACCTACTACGATCGGAAAGCGAAACACTGCTCGAAAGAAAGGCCAGAGAAATATTTCTTTCCCAGGAAGAATTGGTTCCTTCTGATTGTTCTGTTTTCCCCTCCGCATATGGGATTTCGAGCCCAAAAGCCCAAAGGCTTTTCACGTTCTCGCTTGATGATCACGATTCTCGTTCTTTTTCTAACACACACAAACCATTCCCTCGGTACTATTTTTGTGCATGAAACATGTTTCGTAAGCCTGTTCCCACCAGAGGCGCAGAACCTACCAACCGAATCGAAAAAAAAGTCGAGCCTTCCTTTACACATCGCATGCTAGCCTTGGTCGGTTGAAACACAAAATTTGTCTCGGTTTTCTGTTTTCTTCTGAATGGCTAAGAACTCCACTTTGAATTATCTCATAAATAGATCAAGGCAACAGTCCGGTACCAAAGCAGAGGGGAAAAATGTGTCAGCGAGCCTTTCCAGCGTCCTTTTCCCGGGCTTTTCATAATAAATATGTTTTTTTTTTTACGACGACGATATGTGTATTTTGATCGTTCCGCTTTAGTCTCGCATTTATGTGAACGGTTTTGCACGCTCAAGAATAACGTGCTTTCCCGGGATGCATCCGGCGTTTTCTACGTTTGTTTTGACCATGGATGGACTTTTAAACTGCTTACGAATAGGTGAAGGTATATAATGTAATAAATAGTGGTTTATTTTAGAAATGAGCATCTAGGCATTTAACACACATTCGTGCTGAATTTGGTATAATTTTTGTTTGACCATAACTTCGTGAATACTCATCCGATTCCAGATCTTTTCACATGATTTTAAAGCAAATTTAGTTGTTTTTATACTGTGTATAGAATGAATTTAATTATAGAATATTTTGACTTAGGGTCGATTTCTTCACCCTCGCTTAGGCCTTAAACCTAGTTTAACTATATGGGTAAGCGTGGTTTACGGCTTAAGCGAAGGTGAAGAAATCGGCCCTTAGTTATTTAACAAAAGCTACACAAAAACATGATTTTTCAATGAAAAAAAGTAAATTATTTCCGAAATGTTGATTATTTTTCGCCGGAAATTACATTTTTACTATTTACAAAAGTATATGAAACATCTTGTTGTAACTACAATATATAAGTTACAAAATTCCAAACACTTTAAAAAATTTCAAAAAATATTTTAGAGTTTATTAAACATTGCTTCTAAGACTTCTTTAAAGGTTTAACAAATAATAAAACCCAGTTTCAGCTTAAGTATTAACGATTAACTGACAAAAATTTGAAAGATATAATAATTTCTATTGAAAATTCATGTTTTTGGGCAGTTTTTATTAAATAACTAAGTCTATTCTGAATTTTTTATATGGGTCGTATCGCTTAAGACTACCTCTTCTCCCTTTCAGCGTTACGTAATTTTTGAACAATGATATAATGTAATAATAAAAATCAATCGATAGTTTTTTGGCAGATTTCTTAGAAAATTCTTGCATTAATTTCAAAGAGTTATTTTAATTGATCTACAGAATAAAACATTTCAAACAGAAAAAGAATCTCTTGAAAAGAAGTTTGTGATAGATTTCCTGTAAAATGCAACCCTTTCTTCGCCAAAATTTATTTACATATCTCGGCCAGAAAAATCAGCTAATAACATTTTCTAAACATCTCCCGAATATCCCCCAGAAACTTCGCCCAGAAGGACAAAATAATTCGTCTTACAGTTATATATAGGGGGGCAGATCCTATTCTTGGCACTTTTGATTCACTTCGGCAGTGGGGTTTTTTGAAAGCTATTGAGCTCATATTTGGTCTCAATATGCGTCGTTTTGAAGTGCTTCTTATTGCAAAGTTCCAGACAATTCGGCCGAGAAAAACCCTCCATGCCAAAGTGAATCTGGAAGTGTCCAAGTAGCTCTGCACCCGTATTCGACTGAAATTAAGTTAACCAGAAATCCGTACCTTTCTTGACACATTTCATTACAAATCTAACATGAAGTTTGTCTCTAAAGCAACAAAATTTTGCAGATTTGTGATACACAGTTAGCATACTGTTGAGTGAGTGATAAGCTCTGTAGTCTGAGTGAGCTTATTTATCATAATACAACAAAAAAGTGAGTTTGATGATAATTTTTCAGGAAGTCGTTATTGCAATTCTTTGTCTCTAAATTTCTTTCAATTTGTAACCGGCGTTGCTTTAATCCGAAAATCAGGCTCTTCAGTTTCAGCTCAGATCTGATGATGGTGGGTACTCGCAACCGGAAGAATCAGCCTAGCGGAAATTTGCTGCCAATCCGGAGTTCAGTAGCCCTTTAACTGAAATCTAGTCTGGTTGGAGCGCTAAAGTAAAATAGTTCTAGTCAAATCCCCCGAGGCTCAGACAAATGACCGTCGTGTGCGATACAATCTTCAGATTCGCACAGAAGAGCACAAGCACACGAAGCAAAAGTAAAGACACATCGTTTGACCAGACAGCAGAGCACCATGAACTTGAGGAACGTCGAGCGAAAAAATAAAGCTCTATCTCCGATCTGGTACGGATAATGAGTTTTGTCTGTCGGTCGTAGAACAGTGCACAGTGGGAAAAAATGGATTCAAAACGGCACATAATTCATGCGGCTGATAGACAGATAAAGATAAAGCTCTTCTTACTAAGTGCCAATGATTGAAAGAACCCGTTTGGCCCCATTCTGCCCACAAAATTTGATTATTCAAGAACGCAGTCAGTTTTTTACGCAAGGGATACGTACTACGTTACTAAAAATCTCGGTTCAACCATATAAAAGAGTCTCGATAGTTCTAAATTTGAGAAATAAAAGGCGTTTTGAATTATTTTAATATGGACTGCGTAAAAAAAACCTGTGTTTACAACTGATTTCGCAATACAAATTATTTTCTAACGCAGGATCATCAAAGAAATTCAATCAGTGTTGAAAAAATTTGCTTCTCCTCGGAAAATGAATCCCGCGTTGCATCTAATCCATTTCTTGATGTTTTTTCATAGAATATGGAGGTTTTCGAAAACTTATTTCTTCCAACTGTGTAGTGGTCGGTTGGTCGGAAATCTCCACCGACTCGGTGTTAGATTCCAAAGCCATTTGCAAAGCTTGAAGGTTTTTGGGGCGGTCAAAGACGGCGACGCCAAAACGAATGAATTGGCACTATTATGGCACGCTGCTGTGAAGCTGATTGGTTGTGAGGTCGTGGTAGTAGGCCTGGAAACGAGCCACTGATGATATTTGGAGAAGCACGTGGATTTAAACATCTCAGTATGACTGGGTTTTTCGTATATTAGTATTTAGCCTACGAGAAATACAAATAACTCTTTCAAAGAACTGAAACAGTTTACGACCCTGGCAAATTCAGCGGCCGTAGGTACCTAGTAATAACGTTACCGAAGAGCATGGGCCACCAGCATTGATTCGAAACACGATTTTTGTGGTCGAGCCCACTGGTTGGCATGGTTAGCTGGTCGACTGACTGATTGGCCCATTATGCCCCGTGCTGGATGATGAAGGCCGTCGTCGTCGAAATTGCACCATGCTCCTATGCTTACGGCCATCATCATCATCGAACCATCGTCGTCTGATTTCGATGCCATTTTCCATGGCTGGTAGCGGTCAAGTAGCTACATTAAAGGATTTTACTGACTAAAATGATCAAAGTGGTTTCAAAACCACTTCAAATTGGTTTGAATTAAACCGAAAAAAGCACTACAAACACAAGACTAGGAAATACAATCTACAATACGATAGATGCCGATCTCCAGGTTTTTGATTTTCTGTTAAAAAAGATTGATTTTTGAAGTGAATAATAAACTTGGTAAAATGTTAAGCATTCAGATTTTTTCTGGAGATGGTTAACAATTTTGAAAGAAAATCCATGAAACAAATCTTGCAATCCCCGCAAATGTTGCTTAAAATCAAAGTAGGGCACCGATTTGAGCCATATCGCCAATTAGTTAGAGTGGTTTATAATACACCGCTTTACACAGAAAATTAGAGTTTAAGTTTAAAACACAAATAAAGAAAATGATATCTTTGTTATCAGATTGCGAAAACAGTGACTTTAGTGATTATATCTCTTATAAGAGGGGCCCAGATAGCCGTAGCGGTAAACGCGCAGCTATTCAGCAAGACCAAGCTGAGGGTCGTGGGTTCGAATCCCACCGGTCGAGGATCTTTTCGGGTTGTAAATTTTCTCGACTTCCGCTCGCTACCAGCCCTGATTTTCGCACTCCAGCAGACCACTCAAGGTTTTGCTCCCCCTAGCCCTGTCCATGGTGGGTATCCGTTTCACGTGCTGTAACGCTGTGACAGTGCTTGGAACGTGGTGAACATGCTGACATGCTTGTGGCTCCAAGGGGAACCCGTTTTCAAGGACAACGAATCGAGCAGGATGGGGAAAATTGTACCGTGTCATCGTCGTCGCCGCCGCCGCCTCCCGTCATCGTGGTTCGAATTGGGGTGGGGGTGGTTTTAGGCGTAGAGCTTCAACGAACATTTTCAGAAGGGTTGAGCTTTGGCATTGCTGGAGCATCAGGGTAGCATAAACTGCCTGTCACTTGCAGAGGTAGCTTGCTCTCCGGTCGATTGCTGCTGACGGTTGCCATGGTGCTAATGGGATGCGCCCCGGTAAACGCCTCCTTCTACTTCGCAGTTACCTGTGGTGTTGGGAAAAGGTGTTGCTGAATTTTGCAAATTTTACGGCCACCCATGAACTGTGACTAAGAGCTGTGCATTTATGGGGGAATTTTTGGTCTATTAAATCTCCTCGAACCTGTTTATAACCGTTCGTAGAAAATCCAAGGTTTGGCGCCGAAATGTGTAGCCTGAATTGAGTGCAAATCACTTAACGCCTCGTACCGTTCCTTAGGAAACACTTCTAAGAAGGTAGCAGGATGCAAAATTACTCTCACTTTAAGTGTTTCGTCCTATTGCTGTTATTACCTGGTTCGTAATAAGGTTGTAAAATTTTTATGACGGTTGGATTTATCAGAAACACTGACCTCGACAATCCAATCAGAACACTACAAGGCATAATATACAGTTTTATTGTTGAGTTGGACAGGGGCTGAGGGAATACGTTTTCTCCTTCAAGCCCATTGTCATCGGGTTTTTATTCGCTCTAAAGGTACCATCATATTCGACACATACACAGCGGCCCAAAAAGCGCAACAAGTGAGCATGGTAGCGTCTTGAATAGGAACCTTAAAGATCTTGTGCTTTAAAAACGTGGCCAAAAAAGGTCAAAAACAGAAACTAAAGAGATACTAAAAAGAGATCAATTACACTGCGGAACACGTTTTTGTCTCAAGCACCAAAATACCGACATTTACAAAATTAAGGGTTGCTGAATCCATGGCCGTTCTCAAAAATATCATAGCAAGTCTAGTTTTTGAGATACTGACTGATGAAAATGCAAAATTTGACTGTTTCAGCTTTCAGCCAACTTGCATGCAAGTTTGCCAGCTTGTATGGATATTTATTCGCTTAATTTGCCACAGAATTCAAACTTTATGTGTAGAACAATACTTATCAACGAAGTTCATAGTATTTTCGATGCTATTATTTGATTGATTATGTTATTATTTGATGATTTCGAAAAGTATTGTATTTCGCCATATAAGAGCAACGAAGAATTTTGTATGGAGGCTGCTAGCAAAAATCGATTTAATCTAAATTTAATCGTGCAATTTCAATCAAATTATACCTGAAATGAACGTTAAAGTTACTCAGAAAACCTTGAGTCATCTACAAATCATGCTCAGGTGAAATCTTCAAGCGCAAAAGTTAAATACTGAACTACCTCTGAAAAGATTTCACTGATTTCAGATATAGCTAGACGAAAATTTTGGCATATTCCGCTACCTGAGTATACCTAAATTTTATACAAGACGCAGACTTTTCTTGGAATTCTTAAGGTGAAGATGCAGAGCACCAAATATCACTCTGCGTTGAAAAAATGATCAATTACTCACCTAAAGCGATTGACCATTCGATCAAAATTTCAACTGGTTGTATGGATCTTCCATTTTGTGCTCTTGAAACTCATAGTTGTGGCTTCAACGTATTTACCAGGTATTCTTCCGATATCTCTTGATGAACTCTTATAAGATTTCCTCCACATGCTGCTCAATGTTTTTCTCTGTCTATGTTACTTTAAGACCAGAAGATACTATTCCATAAACTATTCCAGAAAATCTTACATTATTCCTCCATAAACTTATGCAAACATCTATAGATGTCTCTTCACAAATGGTAGAATACTTCAAATAATTCTTCGACTTCCTATACGAATTATACCTTGACTTTCTTCCCCGAAGAATTTAATTAAAAATTAATTCAGAGATATGTTGTCTGATGTATCTCTTAAATTGGTCGTGTATCCAGCAAAGCTCTTAGGAACTGCTCCAAGAATTCTATAATCAATTCTTCTATGAGTATCATCTCAAAATTTCAATGTATCACAGAAGAAATTCTTTAAACCAAATTCTTTGAATTTCTACTTTCTACAGATTTTCTGGATTCCTGAAGAAGTTTCTTACGACAAATAATGGAATAAAAATCTAAGAGTAATATCTTTAGTAAGCCCAGAACAGGACCAACACAAAAGTAAACAGATATATGAGGGTATAGGATTTGTTCTATAGCATGAACCGCAATACATACACGAATCTGGTAGAACATGCATTCAGTTTTCAATTACTTTTTCTACACTGATCATCATCCACCTACTGACATTCGGTGGTAGCAAATTCAATTTCGCTTGTGAAAAAAATCATTTCCATCAGAATATCCTACAAATGCAACCGCAAATTGCAAAAGTTGTATTTTTTGCTTAAAAGACAATCATGATTCATCAACTGGAGGCATCACGTTGCCGTTTTCTTACACCAGTAATATATAGGGAGACTTACGGCTTCAGCACCATTCAACTATTATCGGCAATCAAATTTCAAACGTCAAATACACAGTATTTTTCAATCAAAACACATCAATGAAAACATTCAGATGATTCTTTATTCTGCCCGCTTCCCGCTGACGAGATTTCCGAGACTAAACAAACAATATCGCCAGAGATGTCATCAATTCAAATGAACACGCCTCAAAATGCGGCTGATTTGGAGCTGCCGAAGATTCACCAGCAGCTCTTGTGGAAAAGTTGCCGAAGAGAATGAGGCTGCCGACAATAGTCACACTGACAAGAGATGTTCGCAGCGTTGTAAAAACGTTTCCAAAAACATTTTGACAAGTCTGTCGATGCGAATCGAGCAACGCATAAATGTAAACAGACATACACGTAATTTGTCTGCTGATGTGCGAGAAAATTACAAAGGAAGCGCGGCATCGGCTTAGACTGCCGAGAATACGTAATTTCCCCTAATTCATTTGTATTCTTTCATATTCAATTTCAGCTTGGCTTCGTGCTAGCGGAGTTTGTTTTTGTTTGTTTTCGCACTGATCGGGAATCATTCGGCTGAATTTTTACGACACTGGTTGCAACGTTCGGTAAATGCTACAGCTTTAAGTCGATTTCACCGGAAAAGCCGATGAAATCATCAGCAAAATTTGTGATGATCCTGACATAACAAGTTCTAAAAGAATTTTAGGATAAATACATGAGATAATTATTGCGGGGATATTTAGAAATTTAGATTGTTTCGCGGAAATAACGCGCAGCGAGCAATCTGCGCATAGAAGAAATGATCCTATTTTAGCACTGCAACCCTTTAGACGACAAAATTCATTGACAACTGAAAGCACACAATAGTTCAATTGCACCAATTTCTGCTCGTTAGCTCATATAAATGTATTAGCCCATAAAAGAAATGTATTAGCCAATAAAATTAAAAAAATATATTGCAAGGTTTTCAATATCTAGAATCTACAATACTTTATATTTATAGACAGCCGTTATCACATAATGCGGCTCACAATCCTCCGAACAAATCAAGCATTTCAAATGACTGATATATCGACTTTCGACGTTTTTGTGATTTGCCAGACTTGATGGAGAAGTTCAATCCCTTAAAATCCCACATGTCCAACACCCCTCGATATCGAGTAAGGGAGAGTTAACTGTAATTGCCTTTGAATTAAAAATGTTGATTTCGGAATTGAACTTCTTGAATACTTACAACTGCCGCAATGGTGGTCGTGTAAATTCTTTAAATATTTGTTTTTTGCCATCACATTACTTCTCTCGTCGTTTTCTAATCAACACTTCTTGTCAGCTTGAGCAATAATACTCGAAGTGTGTTGCAAAACTATACTGCTACTGGATACAATCAGCTCTCCAGAACTCGATATTGAAGGGACCATTTAGGGATTTAGGGATTTAGGGAGGTATCGAGTTATAGAATACAAAACCAGTGCAAACGCGATTCAACGGACTATCGAGGTAGCCATGAAAACCAACTTTTACTATGGTTATCTAAATCGATATCGAGATACGGAATATCGAGTAAGGGAGAGTTAACTGTACCATATTTCAATATCTCGATGTATCATATCGTCAATGGTACACCTTTGATAAATTGCTAGCAAATTCCACATTTTCAACAGACTAACGCACGTTTTGCATATGTAAATCCAAACCCATTTAGGGTAGATGTACCAATAGTGGAGGTACTAAGCTCGATTAAACTTCATTTAAGCGCCTTAATTCAAGAAGCGCAATTAATGCACATGTTGATGTTGTAACGGGAAGTAATGACGGCTCTACCCCATTTAGCATAATGCCATTTGGCATAATGCCGTTTGGCATAATGCCATTTGGCATAATGGCCAATTGGCATAATGGCCATTTGGCATAACGGCCATTTGGCATAATTTGAAGAATGAATTTCCACAAAAAAATCTCAAAGTTGGACTCGATAAATCCAATGTGTCATCTTTGACTTTAGACAATAGAATTGAATCTCTTCCGAGTTCCGACCAGTGCTTTCCAAGTCACACTGGTAGATGTGAGTACTTATTCCTATCGCTTCATGAAGGAGTAATATGAGGAGTATAAAATTTGGCACCATAGAGTGATCTCGCTTTAATAAATCTTATAATGCTCTCTGAACGTCTGTCTTCTTTTATTTGTGATAATGCCGTAGTTATATTTTTGACCGTGGCTTGGATATCTTTATTTTTTCAGCTGGCAACACAGTTATATGAAGCCGTGTAGCTTAGCCTCTGGAAATATTGATTTCTTTTATTTCTGAGAGCGTAGAAACCAAATATAAAGAACTGCCAATGTTCTAAAGAAGGACAATCTCAAGAGAGATGCTTTGCCTTTAGGCATTCAACAATTGGCGAATTACTCTAGTAGAAATTATACCTTCTTTCAAAAATAAACTGTTCTTTTTAGTTTGCAGCGTACCGAATCATAGGCACACCAAGATCGAAGTTTGTTACATCGGATTGCGTGTTGATTTTAATTGCCCGGATGCTTCGAATCTTGGACACCAGCCTTAATTCACAAAAAAATCATTTTTTTCGGCTATTTTTATGCATGGATAATGTAGAAGAAGTTGCGGTTATGGAGGTTAGACGATAAAATACTTTTTCTTATATCTCTGGGCTAGTTATTTTTAATGTCGGCTGGGTCTAGGATTGAAGCCTTAAAATTCCGACGCCCAGAGAGACAGCCACACACACCTGGGACCCTACATATAGAGTCCATCAACAATTGGGCTGGTACCAAGGACTTTTCTTCCCTTCCGAATGAAGACGCGATCTGGGAGTTAATATCATAGAAAATCCCGATGGCGTCGACGAGAATTGATACCCGACTGACTGAGGTGAGTAGCAATCACTGGGGTGAGAAGCACCACCACATCGACACCGCTACGAGAAAATCGGAATTAGGTCCAAAAACACCGAGAAACAGGCCACTTCCCGGCTTTCAAAGCGTCTAGCAATTCGAAGCTGCACGGCATAAAAGTTTAGATTAGCCAAAATGCAAATTCAAAAGAACTGTAAAATTGGAACAATACAGCAGCATTATTTTGCAGGTTCTGCCATTTCAACTTCTCCGCTAGATACATAACGTATACGTGAAATTCAGAATAATCCAAGTGAGTACTCAGCCGCACATGGAATTTCATAACTTATGAGAGTCAAGCCCATTTTTTCATTTGGTCAAATTGTACGCAACGATTATCCCATATACTTGGATCTTCATCTACACGATACCTTTCCAGAGATATGTTCAACCGCAGTTGTGACTTTGCATTGCTGATGGTTTTGTCATCAGCCTCAAATGCACACTTCGTGACAACGAGTCTTTCTTAATGTGTTTCCTTGTACTTCACATTATTTCTTCAAACTAATAATCATGGTTAAATTTCCCCTTCTTTCAGTTAACTTTACTTGTTTTAGGGCCAATTTATTCACCATAATTAAGCTGTAAACCACGTTATCCATATAGTTAAACTAGGTTTAAGGCGTAAGCGGTGGTGAAGAAACCGTTTATTAGACAAATATTTCAAGCACCAAAATAAACGTTTTATGAGAGAAAAAATAATATTTCGTTTAATTATGCCAAATGGCCGTTATGCCAAATGGCTATTATGCCAAATGACCATTATGCCAAATGACATTATGCCAAACGGCATTATGCCAAATGGCTTTATGCCAAATGGGGTAGAGCCGTAATGACCATTGACTTAATGAGAAAAATGATTTCATCGTAGTAATCCACGGCATGTCAATGAAAAATAATACCTCCACTATTGGTACACTGTTCCTTTAGTTGCGGTATATTTTTAATTTGTGTTCCTATAGTTGCGGTATCCGTTGTTTTCTTATGGGATCCTCTACTATAGGAACACTTTACCGCAACTATTGGTACAAACAAGAACAGTTTTAAAAAATATAGTGATTTTCATCAGTTTTCAAGCAATTTGGACGCTCTTTTCAACTATTCCGTGTATCAACAAGCCAATACGTCGATTGCCAGTGTTGTTTCTGTGGCTAATGCAATAAAATCAGTGAAAAAGCAGCGAAACGCAACTACCGCAACTATAGGAACACCCACAACTAAGGGAACACTTACCCTATCACATTTTATTACAAAAAAAAAACACTCAATTGCGAACAATAATGAGTCACTTTTTAAAGTTCCTTCAACAAGAGCCATGGTTGCTCTACTCGAGAATGATTAACAATTATGTACTGCTTCCCTTGCTCCCTCATCCTTCCTCACCAGTGCGCAGAACTATATCATTTGCGAAAACATCTAACCACCTTCGTTTGGACGAAACGAGTCTCCATTAGTAACCTAACAATACAAACGGCGAGGCATAGTCAAAATTCGAAAGAGCACGTGCTTTTTCGCTAAGTTCGAAGCACCGCCCGGCATGCCGGCATTAGTCTGACGACTAATACATAAGCCCCCAGCCAGAGACCTCGCGAAACCACGATGAGAGGAGACCCAGACCGGCTGCCCGTAGAAGCATAACTGTCCCATATGGAAATTGAGAAAATAACGCTCAAAGTTTGAAGTTTGTCTTTTCATACAAATCAAAACCAACAATAGAAAAGTCCAAAATGTAAACAAATCGGGGTTCTGTTGATTTTTGTATATAAGAGCCTTTTTTTTTACTGAAGCAAACAAAAAGACGATTTCGTTTTATTTGCATAACAAATAACGTTTGACGACAATGTCAACTCTATTGAATCATACATATCTTGATGAGAAACTCACGTAGCATCTATGTTATGTACGGTGATGACAAATGGATTCAACAAATCACATATTTAATCGACCATTAGGCTGATACAAATATTAATTTCCTTTAATGCAAATATTAATTTTCTTTTATACAAATATTGATTTGTTTTATGTCAAGGGGGGGGGGGGGGGGGGGGGGCTTCAAAAACTCAAAAATTTTGAAGGGGAGAAAAAAAAGATTTATCATTATTTTGACATCAGTTAGGATTTTTAGGGTAAAAACCAGGTAAAATAATGATCCAGATGACGATTGGAAAAAGTTTAACAACAATCGTTAAAAATAAAATATCGAAAAAATAACTTTTTTTTCATTTTTATTTTTTTGTTCCTTATTTGTTTTCATCCCCCCCCCTTGTACCTTCCAAGTGGTCTCGGACATAAAAGAAAATTAATATTTGTATCAGCCTTATTGAATCTTCTCTTGCTTTCAAGATGCACATGCACACATAACACTATTCTACGCATGCATTTTCATATTTTATAATCGATTTTGAATGATTTTAAAAAATCAACAACTTAAAATGCTGAAAAAATTATCGGGAATCAACATGTTAAATTTGATTTATTGTTCGACAAAACAAGATTGCCTTTTTGTCGTTGTTTGCTTTTTGGCGTTTGGTCTTTTCAATTGTTGGTCTTTAAATATTCATATATATCTAGTACATTTCTGCATGTCAGTTTCATTGAGCAATACCGCACAGATTACTCAATTAGCGTTTACTGTTCAGTAAATCATTTGAAGTTGAACATTATTCACGTTTTGCTGTTGCTATTTGGGTTGAAAATTCATATAGAGTTTGTATGCTCTATGCGAAGTGAAGTATGAATGTTTGATCATAAAAGGTCGATCGAAAATCCATATGGGACAGTTATGCTTTTCTGGGCAGTACAGCGAGAGCGAGAGTGTTGTTGCTGAAGACGGGGATGGCAGTAGGCAGAGAGAGGATAGGCAAAAATAGCTAAAACTCTTCGTGGCCAAAGAAGCGACGACGATGAACGAACCGAGTTGGCCTTGAACTTCATTTCGTTCAAATGTGGAGTTGCCGGCATGCTTGGATGGGAAAGAGACTAGGAATAAATAGAACAAAAGACATGTTTTCCTCGGGAGCGAGGATCAGAGGGGTAGCAGCTCTGAACAAGTGCAAATAATAATAAACGAGGGGTACGAATAGGGGAAGGGGTTCCGGTCGAATGGATGCAATATTTATATGGAAGAGACATCTGCTCTTGTTGGATCTGAATGCAGCTGTCGCAGAGGGTTTCAAGCTGCAGTGTAGCCCTTTTAATTTTAGCGGATCCCGTGAGCATGTGCTCGCGGAAATAATTACGCTATTGAACAGTATGTGAAAGTCCTTTATATATAATGAACGAAAACATCTGACAACGTGGGGTCTTTAAATTGTCGACTTAAGTATGTAGTACTTATGATAACGAAAGGTGAACTGACAAAGAGCGACACTTACATTGTACTTGTTGAGTAACACGTCGTGGAATCCATTGCTCATTTCCTCTAACTCGAACATTTTCTCAGCACTCCAGATCTTAACAATCACACTTTCAAAATAAATTAATTCACACTTTTGTTAGGATGGGTATTGTATTCTAGTTGGAATACCCTTTTTATGTTTCCGCCTGTAGGATTTTTGCACGTTCTGCCTCTTTTTCGCTCATTAGCTCTGCAAACAATCACAATATTATTACTATTCTTTTCAGTGATCTTCTCTTTCTCACTCTTGGATCACACAACGCACTCAAGGCAAAAACAGTGAACAAAAAAACGATTCACGTTTCCCGGGAAGCAGCGGGAAGAACAAGAACAGAAATCGTGTGCTACTACGGTTGCCTAGTTACTACAAACGGCCTGCTAGATGACTGGTGAACACTGCGAGGATGATGAAGAATCAACGTAGCAAAACACAGGATTCAAATTTGATCTGGAATCACTCGCTCCTAGACACGATCGTTTAACCGCTCCCGAGTGATAATCCCTTTCGACACACGATGTTAGCAAAACACTTATCACTAGTGCAATGTGCAGTTACAGAGGATCGTTTCAGAAACAAGGCGGGTGCAAACTGCAATCTCAAAATCTAGCAGCAGGGACACACTCGGAACTCTCGCGCGCGCCTTACACACTTCATACGACGTTCCACTCTCGTACTCAACTAAACTCCAACAGTGCGACGTAGAACCAGTTCAGCCTCCCCCAGCAGTAGTAAAAACGATCCGGGCCAGAGGCCATACACCCTACAGTCTACGCACGTCGCACACTTCTGCACAGACCGGCGCCTCGATGGTATGCGTCGCACACAGTGGAAATTTTCAAAGTACTCCTCACTGGTTGGTTTCCGCTCGACAGTCACTCACATGTTTCCCCTAGTGTGCGTGTTCGTGAGTGCCACCTCGCGCCTGGATTGTACAATTTCCTTGTTTGTTCCCGTTTTCACCGGATTTCACATGCCACTATGAATCAGATTCGTAACAATTTTCTCCCATTCAACTTTATTTCACCAGAAGCGCAAAATATTGCATTATCAATCACGCTTTCGGTCAAGTTTCACATTTACCGCCAAAATTGGATCCCTTCATAAAGTACTCCTTTTCAATGGTGAGATCCCACACTGGAGCTGTCAAAGAACACTGACATTGATGTCGGTGGGGAGACAATGCAACTAACTTTTAAAATGGCGTCGGAAGGTTCCCACTCAACGTCTGTCGGAATACCGGCAATCGAAAGTTTCCTTACGATTACAGCACTAAATCGCAATAAAACACAAACGAATCAAAAATGAGCCACTTTATTCGTTAGCAAACCGTACCGGAAACCACAAATCCGTAAGAAACCGTACCAAATCGGGACAGGAAATAATTTGCGAGGGAAAACTGACAAACTGAATTACGACACTCCGGAGCGCTGCGAATGTGAAACACTTCTGGTGTGAGTTCCGTGCATGACCGCCCGGCAAACTCAAACCGCAACTGGACGGACAGAGACAGAAACTTCACAATCACAGGTCCGTTTTGTTTGTATACAAACGCGTAGTTATTTCCAGCGTCGTTTGGTTGTGTGGGTAGCGTGTGGCCTCTCGCCGTCGCCGGTTCCGCGGAATCAAAACCCGGCGCCGCGAGTGAGTGCATCTTTGAAATGTGGCCACAGGGTGTTCCGAAAGAAGTATTTTTGAAAAAAAAAATAATAATAATTAACCCTTCACTGAAACAAGCGTTGCAGTAATGAGAACCATGAACGTGTTTTAAAATTGACTATTCCAACCACCATGATAGCTCAATGAACGCTTTTTATTTGCGTTTTGTTCCCTCTCAATCCAACCGCGTCGATAGCTGAGCGGCTAGCGTTCGCGCTTGGCAATCGCCAGATCCTCGGTTCGATTCTGGTCTGCTGCAAGTTTTTAACCGTGATGTAGTAATTTTTACTATACAAATGGTGCCATGGTAAAATTGAATGCACAAAATATTCTAAATAAATGCGAATTTAGTCTCAAATCAAGTGGCGTTGTGTATTTAATTTAACCCTCTGATATAGTATTTTCAACCGCAACGCTGTTCTCAGTGTTCAGTCGTCGCGCGGTTCGCCACTGTTAGGGCGCTGCCATAGTAAACGCGTCATGCGACGCGTCCGCATGTGCGAGCCCGCAAAGCAGAATATCAACAACAGGAAATCCTTTGATCGCATCGCGTTCGCGGACGCAGACGCGTTACTATGGCCGCACCGTTAGAACCACCACGCTGAAGCTGTGTACGATAAGTGAGGTTTTTTCACCACTGTTGTACAAAATACAACAGCGCGTCGACTGAAATGTTAAGTTATGCGAGATTTATTAAAATAATTTTACGAAAACATGTTTTACTGCAATCTCTCAAGTTTCCCACAACACATATCCGTCATGTGTTCTTCGACCTTTTGTCCCTTCGACGTTTTGTCTTTCGACCTTCTGTCCTTTCGACCTTTTGTCTTGCAACACTTTTCAACTTTTCAAGGCTGTATATATAACAGGAACTGTTCATATGATATGAATTAATTAAAAGCAATTGGGTGTCCTAATCATCACATTTAGAATACAATATGGACTATATTTCACCAACATTTGGCTTTTGAGTTGGGAGGAAAGAAAAATGTTCATATATCTAGACACTTGCAATAGACAGTGCTACTTACTTAAAGTTAACAATCAAAATTTTTACAAATACAGCAATACTTTTATCACAGTCGTGCTTTTATCATATAATAATAACATGCTTATGCAAAACTGCCATATAAATTGAGCGAACATTGTTTTCCCCACTTTGTGCACTTTGAAAATTTGCTCGAAAGTCTATTTGTGAATAAAAAACAATACAATATTCTAAACAAATTCCTCTGGAAACACAGTGAATTTTCTGGGTCATGCTTAACACACACTTTAATTATTTCACCGATCTCAGCAAAACAAATCTCCGAGAACCCAACAGCTGAAAATTCAGTAATGTTCAATGCCGACTCTCGGTACTTATTTTACCGAGATTTCGGAAATTCAAATCCTTTATCTGGATCTCAGCAAAAGTTACTTTGGTAAACGAAAGATATTCGGTAAACGTTTACCGAGATCTCGGTAAAAGCTTTACCGAGAATCGACAAATCATTACCGAGATACAAGCTGTTTTTCCGTTCCTGTTGATCGCGTGCGTTGAGATATTCCGGTGGATAGGGACGCCGTGGACAGGCCGTTTTTTATGGTTGAATTCTCACTTGCTTTCCTTTTATGTAACAATTCCGCTCCAGGAATGGATCGAATCAAGTTCAATTTACTTAAGGTCCCTGACGTCGCAAAGAGGCGCCTATTGCACTCGTTTAATCACTTTCTGGAGTGTAACATTGTACCCGATGACTGGAGGCAGGTCAGAGTAATAGCTATCCAAAAATCCGGGGAACCCGCGTCGATCTATAAGGCTGATACAAATATTAATTTTCTTTTATGTCCGAGACCACTTGGAAGGTACGAGGGGGGGGGGGATAAAAATAAATAAGGAAAAAAAATTAAAAATGAAAAAAAAGTTATTTTTTCGAATTTTTATTTTTAACGATAGTTGTTAAACTTAAAATTAAAAAAACCTAACTGATGTCAAAAAAATGATGAATCTTTTTTTTCTCCCCTTCAAAATTTTCGGATTTTTGAAGGAGGGGGGAGGGGGGGGGGTGACATAAAAGAAAATTAATATTTGTATCAGCCTAATTTGTACCGTCCAATGGATCATTGAAGGTAGTTTTTGCAAGTGCTCACTGCATCAAAACAAAGGCGCCACTGTATATGGGATTTAACATTGTGATAGCATTGCTGTTCTGTCAAACACACACGGCTACGGTGGCGCTATCTATGCTTTCCATAGCGGCCGTTTTGGTTATTTTAATGGTCTATTGCGATGTTGTCGTGTTATTCGCAAGTTGTTAGAGAAAATGATTCTCTTTCGACTGGATAAATGGGTTCAATCGAATTGCATGCTGTCAGATACGCAGTTTGGTTTTCTCAGAGCCAAAGGAACGAACGACACAGAGAAACAGACGTAACACTTAGAACAAATCGCGATCAAAATCATAGTCGCGATAACATGTGCGCCCAATGGGTCAACAGGTTTCGCTGCGGTTGGTCGATTGCCCACCTACCGTATATTTGAATCGTTCATTAAAAAGGTGGTCGATGAACATCGATGAGAGTGTGACTGTCTTGCGCTGCTTTTTTTTTCAGAAATTCAACTTGCTTTTGCCCAAAAGAAACAGATGGGTTCAGTGTTTTTGGATATTAAGGGTGCTTTTGAGTTTGTGTTGATGTCCTTTCAGACAAATTTCACATAAGTGGCACTTCATCAATTTTGAACAATGTTTGTACAAATTGTTGACCGAGAAGCATATGAGTTTTACTCATGGCAACCTGACAGTTTCACGACTTAGCTACATGGGTCTCCCCCAGGGCTCATATCTGAGTCCCCTTCTTTATAATTTTTATGTGAGAGACATTGATGACTGTCTCATGGAAAATTGCTCGTTAACTTGCAGATCACTGTGTTGTTTCTGTTACAGGACCAACAGCAGCCGAACTACAAGAACCCTTACAAGATACTCTGGAAAATTTGTCTACTTGGGCCTTAAAGCATGGTATCGAATTCCGTACGGAGAAAACTGAGATGGTTTTCTTTTCAAAGTCTGTTCTAAAGTGTCTTCTAAATATTTCGGGGTCGGGTTTGACGCCAAATGCAAATGGGGGAAACACATCTGACACAGAAATGCCAAAAACGAATGGTGGGGAGCCCATTCGGAAGATCTGATCAAGCTGTACCAAACAACCATCTTGTCGGTCTTAGAGTACGGTAGCTTTTGTTTTCAATCCGCGGCGAAAACACATATGCTGAAGATACAGCGGATTCAGTACCGTTGTCTTCGCATCGCGCTAGGCTGCATGAACTAGACTCACACAATGAGTTTAGAGGTACTTGCAGAAGTACCGTAAAATCGGGTGTAATTGATCAGAAGGGTGAAATTGATCATCGTATCACACGATTTTATTTATTCGTAATGAAGCACAACTATCAATGTAAGCTACAGTAAATGTACGTTGCTTGTCGTAACTATTGTAGAATTGTGTGTTGTGAAGTTTTTTGCGTTAAAGAATGTTTATTACTATGAAAATAACGTAAAATTTCATAATCATGCACGGTGCAGTATTGAAAAATAGCTATGAACTTCTATTCATAAGCATGGATTTGAACATGGTGTAAACCTGAAAGTTTGTGAGGATGCTTGAGATATATCCCCAAACCAGATTTTATCACCAAAACTCATACCAATTAGCTCATATGGTTGAAATAGTTGAATTTCTGTTAGATATCATTGAATTCCTTAGGAAAATGCATACATTTAGGCGTTTTCCGCGTAATTCTTGAAATTTAACTATTTGTTATTTATATAAATATTGCATTGTTAAGAATTTTACAAGCATATTCGGATTCAGGAAGCTCAAAATTAATCATATAGATTTGTTTTGGAAACTAACAATAATGGCATTGACAAGTGATCAATTTCACCCCGAAATGAAATCCTCTGATTTTTTATTTTAGAGGTATTTGTTAACACTAAAATGACATTTGTTAGAAAATATCGGTACATAAGTCGATGAGGCTCACATTCGTACTTGTTTTCCTGCATTTAGTTGTTTGGTATTGTTAACTTTATAGAAAACAGACTAGAAAAACCGTGCAAAATAATCAATTTAACCCGAAATCACGGTACAGCCCCTGACAGATCGTTTTGCGGAGTAAACACTCAGGTTTCTGATCCGTTGTGAGATTCTCAATCTATTGGTTATTGAAAACTTCGAAAAGTTGCTTGAACATAACCCTCAAACTCGTTTCATGAGTGTGTACTACTGGTACATGACGCTGGAGGTCAGCTCATCTTCGGTAACCACTAATCATTACAGCTTCCTAGTCTTTGACTGTTCCTCTGTGGTATTTTATTTGTCCATAAAGCAAGATATCCATGGTATACCAGATCACTTTCGCTCAAAGTTTATCCCTCCCATTTTTGCAAGTAAATTCGGGCATGTCAGCGAAAACCGACAGTTCTTCCACTGATGGGTCAAACATTGATGGTTTCGGTGTTTACAACGTTTTTTTCATGGCGCCTTCTTCATGCTTCAAAAGCCATGTACAGTATATGTTGCTGAGCTAGCAGCTATACATTACACCTTAAAGTACATCAGTAACTGATTTGTTCTCTTCCCAAACGAGCACTTCTTCATTTTTCCGACAGTCTAAGCTCTCTGGAGGCTGTTGGGTCAATGAAGCCGGTGAAGCACTCAGCGTACTTCCTGAATGGAATACGCCAAACATTGGGTGCTTTATCAAATCGTTCTTTCACTATTACCCCAGCCTGGGCCTCTTCACATTGCTCCATTCCGGGTGGACTATCTGGCTAAGGTAGGCGCTGAAGAAGGCGATGTTTACGAGTGTCAAATCACCTTCGATGATTTTTTTGCATTTTCTCGTCGGGAGACCTTGATCATAAATGGAGAGACGGAGAAATGGGTAGTTGGCTGCATTCCATATTTCCACAGATGTCGAAAAAAACCATGGTTTAAGGGGTAGGACATGAGCCGTGATTCCATTCGTGGTTTATGTCCAATCACTATTCGTTAAACGCGCATACCCACCGTATTGGCCTCTCAGAAAGCAATCTCTGTGTTTGCAACATGGCTTACCAGGATATCGAACATGTTGTATGGGGATGCGGTGGGCATTGTAGCATCAGATCTGAGATAACTGAAACTCTCCGGATCCTAGGAAAACAACAGAAACCTGTTAGTGAAGTGTTGGCGGGCTTGATTTGGAATATATGAATTTTATCTACCTGTTTTTGAAGCGTATCATTATCCGAGTTTGATTGTCGTTCGTTCCCTGTCTTTCATTTTCGCCGTCAAATTGTCTTCTTCTCGTCGTATCTCCCACAAATCGTTTCTGTTTAGTTTCGTTACAGATCTGGCCATCCTGTCCTATCAAGGTTCATTAGCTTAGTAGTCTAAGCAGCTTAAGAAATTCCGAAAAATCCTTTTCTTTCCTGTTGTATAAATGTATTCCCTAACATTGAAACTTTCCCCAACTAACATAGTTTTTTAAATAAATATAAATTTTGAAATGTAAATATTTAATAACGTAAAAAAAAAGAAAAATTTTCGGCTCTGCTATGCCCTACGGCGCCCGAGCTTGCCAAATAAACGAGATAAGTGAAAAAAAAAATTAGGAATTCAACTAAGTGCTCAATTCAACTAAATTATTTAGGGACTAAGAAAGGGGGAAAAAGAACACGAAAGAACTAAAAGTAAGTGGATGTGGGGCCAGAGTGGATTGATAGTAATGTATTTGTTCTTTCAGGAATTTTTCAATGCGCGAAATATACATTAAGAAATCGGCATCTCGTGGTCTTCGTTTCTTATCCCTTATCATTGATTGTTAAATCAACAGTCAGCTGACTTAAGCCATTTTAGGCCATTTTAAGCCATTTTGAGTCAATTTTATCCGTTTTAAGTCGTTTTAAGCTATTTTAAGCCATTTCAAGAACGGCTTTCTAAGCAATTTAAAGCCATTTAAACCATATTAGGCCGTTTAAAGTCGTTTTGAGCCGTTTTAAGCCATTATAAGCTTTTTTAAGCCATTTACGACCGTTTTACGCCCTTTTTTAGCCGTTCTATGCCTTTTTTAGCAGTTTCAAGCCGTTCTAAGCCATTTTAAGCCATTTTTAGCCGTTTCAAGCTATTTTGAGCTGTTTTAAGCGATTTTTAGGCAGTTTCAAACCGTGTTAAGCCATTTATAGCCGTTTTTTTTTGCTATTTTGAGCCGTTTTAAGCCGTTTTGAGCTATTTCAAGCCGTTTTAAACCATTTTAAGCAATTTTAAGCCGTTTTAGGCCGTTTTGAGCTGTTTTAAGCCATTTTAAGCCATTTTTAACCGTTTTAAGCCGATTTGAGCCGTTTTAAGCCATTTTAGGTCATTTTAAGCCATTATAGGCCGTTTAAAGCCGTTTTAAGCCATTTTGAGCCGTTTTGAGCCGATTTAAGTCATTTTTGGCCGTTTTTAGCCGTCCTAAGCCGTTTTGAACCATTTTTTTTTAGCAGTTTTAAGCAGAGGCGTCCCGTGATGAATTTGATTACCTGTGGACTGACTCGCACAAACCGTTTATTTTGAATTATAAATACGAATTTTTCAATTGATTTTTTAAAATGTACTTCAGCTTAAAATGTAATTTCTTATTATTAACACCTTAGCCGTTTTAAGCCGTTTTGAGCTATTTCAAGCCGTTTTAAACCATTTTAAACCATTTTAAGCAATTTTAAGCCGTTTTGAGCTGTTTTAAGCCATTTTAAGCCATTTTTAACCGTTTTAAGCCGATTTGAGCCGTTTTAAGCCATTTTAGGTCATTTTAAGCCATTATAGGCCGTTTAAAGCCATTTTGAGCCGTTTTGAGCCGATTTAAGTCATTTTTGGCCGTTTTTAGCCGTCCTAAGCCGTTTTGAACCATTTTTTTTTAGCAGTTTTAAGCAGAGGCGTCCCGTGATGAATTTGATTACCTGTGCACTGACTCGCACAAACCGTTTATTTTGAATTATAAATATGAATTTTTCAATTGATTTTTTAAAATGTATTTCAGCTTAAAATGTAATTTCTTATTATTAACACCTTAGAATGTAATTTCCAATACTGTATGCAATCTGGAAGTGCTTGGAAGCTATTATATTTGTTGCTCATTGGACGTATTTTTGTTTGTTTTCTTCGTTTCAATCACTAGTTGTAAGTTTAAGAATTTTGGATGATTCCTTATATAGTGTTCTCAGCAAAATTCTCAAAATTTCGCTGATCCAAGGCTATGAAAGAAAAATTTTGCGTATTAATCGCGGTCCCATAGTTCGATCATATTTGACATAAAAATGTATATTTACAGTAAAAATGACCTTTATATGCGTAAATTTCAAGCATTTTTCATATTTCGCGAACTGAGATAATAAGTTTAATATCATATTATCAATGCAAAATTTAAAGCAAGAAGAAAGACGTTTAACATGAAACTAAACGATTAGCACATTTTTATATGAAACTCGGATTACAAATAAATAAACCATTCTTATGAGCAAAAATCTGAACTTTTCTGAGATTATCATATAAACCTTCAGAATTCAACTATTTACGCGTCATTTTCCAAGTTTCGCGATGAAGGATAAATTCCGTGGATTTCGTGGCTTTCGCGAAATTCCGAATCTCCATTATTCCTAACGTTGTTATTCTATATAATAATTCGTATTATTTACAGCTTGTCAATTGTATCACGATATCTTAGCTTTTTGACGATGTCCAGCGCTGGTACGTCTCCATGTATACTTTTGTTGATACATCAAAGCTTTTAAGTGAAATGATGACTGACTGTTGAACGCTGAAACCCACTTTACGCCCACCGCAATTTATCAGTTGTCGGTCTGTTGAGCAAGAAAAGCTATATTCACTCATAGTTTATAAATCAATTCAAAGCCACATAAATTTGGTTTGTATAATTGACTGTTTAACGATAAACTTGCGACGATCGACGCGCCACCATATTTCATATAACGGAGGTTATTAGAACTAACTTGGAGGTGATGTTTTGGAGGTTATTTGGCAATTTGGAGGTTAAAATCACCTCCAAACACTAGCGATTTTGCGGTGGGATTTTGACGTTTGATCACGAATAAGATAAAACATAATCAGTTTGGCCAATATGTTTATAACATCTAGTTTTGGTTCCAATCAATATTGCGCGACACCTGGAAGCTCTATGCAACATATTGCTGTGTGCATTTGAAATGCAAATATCGAATGCGGGAACAACAAATGCGGTAATATCACAGACAAACAGACGTAACACTTAGAACAAATCGCGATCAAAATCATAGTCGCGAGAACATGTACGCCCAATGCTAAATCCGCGGTGTTTGGCCGATGGGCCAACAGGTGGCAGTAGTGTGTAAACGTCAAACACGAACAAAAACGATGCGAGCGCTGCGGGTGGTGGATTGGTCACCTACTATATATTTGAATCGACCGTTAAAAATGTGGTCGATGGACATCGATGAGAGTGTGACGTCTGTTTGTCTCTGGTAATATTTTCAACAAGGAAGGCGAAGTCAAAATTTGATTTTCTTTGCTAGGTTGGCGGTGATATGCATCATGGTTGCTAAGTATCCTTTGGTTACTTTGTGTTACCGCATTTGAAGCTCAGATTTGCACTGGATTTGCACTGGATTTGCACGTCAAACGCAAACAGCAATACATACACACAAATCATGTATGGCGTTGACGCTTTCTCTTCCAACAGCAGACGTCGTGACGCCAGTTGCGCGCGCTTTCTCAATTCTTGCAAACCAATGCGAGCGTCATGGGCAATTTCTCTCTCGGGTGCACAAATTGGAGTGAACCAGATTTTACCTATACAACGCCACTGTTGCTCTAGAAATGCCAATACAAATGCACATTCCTGCTGTGTCCATACACGCTATTTTCGTGCACAAGAAAGAGTGCACGACTGAAATGAACATTCTCTGAAATACGATGGAGACGCATGGAAGTTTGTCTTTTTGCTTTGCTGTTTTCGCTTGCTGGTTGAGCAAGACCATGGGGAGAGAATCAAATGGTTCGTTCACTGAAGGCGATGCACCAATGGATCATTGAATGTAGTTTTTGTCAGAGCTCACCGCATCAAAACAAAGGCGCCACTGTATATGGGATTTAACATTGTGACAGCATTGCTGTTCTGTCAAACACACAAGGCTACGGTGGCGCTATCTATGCTTTACATAGCGGCCGTTTTGGTTATTTTAATGATCCATTGAAGGTGAAGAAATCAAACAACAATTTTAAGTAACTACACATTATGAATGTTGGAAGTATTGAGAATTATTATATATATTTAATTTGTTAGTTTGAAATCTTTGACTGTGCAGTGCACCAAGTGCACCTTAGGACGAGACGCCACTGGTTTTAAGCCATTTTGAGCCGTTTTACACGGTGGTTTGCGAATACCCTTTAATTGGTAAAAAATTACCTATTATCGAATAGCAGTCATATCTGTCGAAACATGGGGGAATTTCACAATTATTCCATGACAAAAGGTCGAAAGGACAAAAGGTTGAAAGACAAAAGGTCGAAAGGACAACAGTTCGAAGAACAAAAATGAAGGGACAAAAGGTCGAAAATGTTTTTTCAAAGAAGGAAAAATTTCCCATCAAGCCAATCATTTTCGACCTTTTGTGCTTTCGACCTTTTGTCTTTTCGACCTTTTGTCTTTCGACCTTTTGTCTTTCGACATTTTGTCTTTCGACATTTTGTCTTTCGACCTTTTGTCTTTCGACCTTTTGTCCATAAACCTGTTTAACTATCGTATGTTTACTTTAAATCACCAAATTTTATTGTTTGAAACGGCTAGCTAAATGTTTTTGCCAAAAAAGGATATATTATTACCCATTTTGTAGTACAGTCGACTTCTCAACAATGGGTAAAAAATAACCATCCATTGACATAAACCGCTTTTACCCGTTAAAGAGTAAACCGTGTTTACTCATTAAATGTGGAGAGGCACTTCTAGCGGAAATGGATGAAATTTTACCCATTAAAGGGAATTCGCAAACCACCGTGTAAGCTATTTTGTGCCATTTCAAGCCGTCTTAAAACATTTTTTGCCGTTTTAAGCCGTTTAAAGCCATTTTGAGCCATTTAAAGCCATCTTAATCCATTTTAAGCCGTTTTAAGGTGATTATAAAACGAAGCCAAACCTTGAATTTTTAAGTGCACAAGACTGGAGCGTGTGACAACAGTTCGCGTTGAAAATCAATCAAATGGGTTACATGCATGCCCTGATTCGCTACTCGCCATACCGCCCAGACAACCAGAAATCGCATAAAAGCTCACGTTATAACTCGTTTATTCATACAAATTACATCAAACTAGCAAAACACCGTGGATAAACTCGTCAGATTGATGAGTTTCCTCGCCTAAAACACGTTTTTCTGAGTTCATTTGTTCATTTTGCTTCGTCCCGTACACTTGTACAAAGTAAGTCGAATCAATCCGTAGCAGCTGTCAAATCAACTTTTTTTATCATATGTCGCATAAGATCACAGGTTAGTTCGGTAGAATATTTATACACTCGCAATGTATGTTGTTATTCATCACATAATGTATACACGCATATCGCCTCCACTTTTGTACGTGGAAGGCCTTTTCGCGACATCCTATAAGTGAAATTTTTGCACATACAAAGCCTCCAGGTGATTTCGTTATACGTACATTTTGGTTGTCTGGGCGTAACGCACATGCGCTACACTGAAACAAGCGTTGCAGTAATGGAAACCATGAACGTGTTTTTAAATTTACTATTCCAACCACGATTGAGCTATCATGAACGCTTTTTATTTGCGTTTTGTTCCCTCTTAATCCAACCGCGTCGATAGCCGAGCGGCTAGCGTTCGCGCTTGACAATCGCCAGATCCTCGGTTCGATTCTGATCTGCTGCAAGTTTTTAACCATGTTATAGTAATTTTTACTATATCAATAATGCCATGGTAAAATTGAATGCACAAAATATTCAAAATAAATGCGAATTTAGTCTGCACAAATCAAGTGGCGTTGTGTATTTAATTTAACCCTCTGATATAGTATTTTCAACCGCAACGCGGTTCTCAGTGTAGTGTCTCACTGAAACAAGCGTTGAAGTAATGAGAACCATGAACATGTTTTTAAATTTACTATTCCAACCACGATTGAGCTATCATGAACGCTTCTTATTTGCGTTTTGTTCCTTCTCAACCCAACCGCATCGATAGCCGAGCGGTAAGCGTTCACGCTTGACAATCGCCAGACCCTCGGTTCGATTCTGGTCTGCTGCAAGTTTTTCAACCATGATATAGTAATTTTCACTATACAAATGGTGCCATGGTAAAATTGAAAGAACAAAATATTCTAAATAAATGCGAATTTAGTCTGCACAAATCAAGTGGCGTTGTTTATTTAATTTGACCCTCTGATATAGTATTTTTAAGCGCAACGCTGTTCTCAGTGATGCACGAAATATCGCTAAAAGGTAACGCGAAAAATATTTGTATGGCGAAATGCATCTAACGAATTATTTCTCAAAAATGATTTATGACAAAATATTTGGTACCGGTTGTGCTTAATGATGGTGGCATTCACGCCTACCAAATATTTTTTCGATTAAAGCTTTCATTTACGAGATATTTGCAGTTAGATGTCTTTCCCCATACAAAATGAAATGAGAAAACTTCTGCCGATCAACTGTGGAAAAAGGCACAGTGCTTGCTGGTGTCGACCAATGGGATAAATTTTCAACGCTTCTCAAGTCTTGTGCTTTTGAAAATTTGAGGTGTGGCGTACCTGAGATGTACCAGCTCTCCAACATCATCGCTAGCTTTCCAGGCGAATCCTTTTAACCCTCCCAACCTCCACCTCCCTAGCACTTATGAGGGTGTCGCTTAGTCGGTGGCCTCTCATTAAGTAAGTGCTACATCAACATTTCCTTCCCCTATCCCAAGTTACGGTAAAGATGGGCGAAGCCAGGAATAGCAATATTCATGCTTTTGGTAATATTGTTCATGATTGGACCAAGGTCTGCTCCCCAGCCTTGCTCCTGAAAGCAGTCTGGATGAGATTATCAAATGAATGTTGCTAGTATCCAATCTACGAAGTATACCGTAACAACGTTAAAGCTATTATGAAGCAGACACTGTCCTCTGTCGAGCTGAGCCAAGAAAAAAAAAGAAGAAGAAGTAGTATCTTTGGATGTGGGCAAATTCGATCACCGAAGTAGGTTTCTCTTGAGCGCAATAATAAATTGTTCAGGGTTGTCACAACTAGGTGGATTTCGCACATTCACAGATTTGGCGAAAATTTGTAAGTGTTTATAAGGAAGTTTAGAAATGGTTTTAAGGAATATCTATATAAATAAAAATGGAAAGGTGTTTATATGTCATGAAATGGCTTACGAACGGGTCCACGGATTTGAATGATTCTTCCTCCGATTTGTTCGTCAGGGGTTCCGACGTGTTTGTGTGTATAAAAAATCTAGAATATTCGCCAGGAATGTTGTAAAAACAAAAGTGAACGGAACTGCCGTTTTGTATGGGACGATCCATAGCGTTTTCCAACAGCCTACTTGATGGCAAGACGAAGTTTGCCGGGACCAGTAGTATAAGAATATAAAGGATCTATAGTCTGAACAACCCTTTGCAGTGTAGATCTTCTAGGGTTCAACAGAGTTTTATCAACACACCTTGTAGTAAGGGGCCTTCCTTAGCCGAGTGGTTAGAGTCCGCGGCTACAAAGCAAAGCCATGCTGTAGGTGTCCGTGTTCGATTCCCGGTCGGTCCAGGATCTTTTCGTAAATTTCCATTACGACTTCCTTGACTTCCTAGAGCATAGAGTATCATCGTACCTGCCACACGATATACGAATGCAAAAATAGCAACTTTGGCAAAGAAAGGTCTCAGTTAATAACTGTGGGAGTGCTCATAAGAACACTAAGCTGAGAAGCAGGTTCTGTCCCAGTGATGACGTAATACCAAAAAGAAGAATAAGAACCTTGTAGTAAGTAAAAAAAAATGTTACCAGGGACAGCTTTTAACTGACCTATGCTATAGGTAGCTTCTAGCCAATCGATCAGTTTTGTGCTAGAAAGACGAGCGAATTTACAACCTGAAATGATCCTCGACCAGCGGGATTTATACCAACGACTCTCATGATAAGTCTTGCAAAATAGCTGCGCGTTTACCGTCACAACTATTTGGGAACCTGCTTAATTACTGCGCCGAAAACATTTTATAAAATATTCGTTACTATTTGAAGCTTAAACTTCCATCTGGAACAAGTGTTTTTGATGAACAACGTAACACTAGCATCTTCAACTTCATTTTTTTTTATTTGCTGTGTAAATGAAACTTACATATCTATTCAATGATACAACTGTATCAAAATTGGATCGTGAAAATCACAATTAATGGAGTCTCTAAAGTATCTTTGGAACGCCAAAAATATCATCTAGTACGGTCTGTCTGAACACCGACCTGTATTGGCATTCACCAATTAACGTCTAAACCATTCAGTTAGATTTTAGAATATATATGGGTTGTTATGTAAAATTTCTATAGACATTATTCTACTAAGTGATTATTATGTTTTAAGTATTCTCTTATGATTCTATAATACTGAACCTCAATTTAAACATGATTTCTTATACAGAAAGGCAAAAAACGTCGTCGATTAAAATCCCTTATCCGCCTCCGCCCAGCAAATGAATAAAAATGAAAAATGCTGCCATTCCGGTGGTTCTTGACAGATTGCTTTCATTTTAGCTCAAATGTAATCTTATGGATGTTTAGTTTTTCGATGATCATTGAAATATTTGGAAATGTCCACGGGTGCGGAGTTATTCTGGTCAATGGGTAAGATCGAGTAAATATGACCCCAACTTCCTTTTTCGTCTACATTCACCAAAATTGTGTAAAACTAACTACAATTCATTATTTTTTTATAGTTTTGACTACGGATACTCTCGGATAGTACTCACATTGTACTAAAATATACAATGGGATCAGCTTCAATGTTTGGTTCAATTTCCATGGAACTTACATTAAAGAATATTCGGAGCTACTGCTTTGAGGTCTTCGAAGTGCGACACGGAACTTATCTCATAATTCATCTGCCAATATAATACACAATATATATTACTAAAAGTTATGCTTACCATTTATCTAATCCTAAAAGAATAAATTGAAAAGTGGCATTGAACATAAATGGTAAGCAACATCGTTTTCGGATGTCGTCTAAAACAATATTCGATACCCTGAATCTGGGAGGGAGGCACCGATACTACACACGAAATATAGAACAATGTTTGTTTGAACTGCAAGATAACTCCAGCTTGCCAACAACAATCAAGGCAGGCTTGGGGAAAACCGCTAGTTTTCTTTTGTTGTGTACTTTCGATCTTTCCTGACAAACATGGAAAAAGGGCCACAGTTTTCTATGCAATAAATAATAATTTTTATTGGAAAAGTAAAACGATGCGTTTTTCAATGCTTTATATTCAATCAGTTGGAAGGTGCTCACGTGACATTACTTACATGTTGTGTATGAATTGATTTTCATTCAATTTTTGTCACTTTTGATGAAATGCGAAAATGTGTTTTAATCAGTTACGCGCTTTTTCCATGTTAGTCCAATGTTTGAGATCTGGGCTCACAGTGACAGTTCGTGACAGCGGAATCTCGGCTCACTATGACGTACAGAAATTTTGTATTGGTTTCTCCCTCCCAGCCCTGAATAACATCGCCGGTACGGCTTGTACTTTTTCCCAATGCACTGCCATTTTTAGCGTCTCTCGGCGTCCAAAATAAAACGTGCCAATCAAAAACAATCACTAAGTACAAATACCTGTTGAATTGCTTTCCTCAGCAGTGGCCTAGCGTCGTTGTGGACGCGCAATTCTGTTTACAAAACAAGGCAACACCACGTGCTTCAACTGTTTCAAGCTTGATTCACCAACGGTGTGCTGAGATGAATTCGGCGTGATCGATTGATCGTGAATGGTTGATTCGGGTAACTCACGATCACGAACATCGTGAACTCTGACCTCGCAGTGAAAGTACATTTCTAACTGCGCTGCCGGTTGGTTCATCTTCATTATGTTGCAGCAGGTTGACCGCAGTGGTAACGTGATCTTGCTTTCGATTTGAACTTTCGTGACGGATAATATAGGAGACATATTGTGCCAAGTGATCGATACATATTAGAGCGAACAAATTTTAGTAGTGTTCCAGTCCTAGAAGAAAGGGAAGTTTTACAGTGTAGATAATACATACTTGAAGGGTCAAAATGGTGCTGGATATCGCCCTATCGAGATACGACAATACAACTCCATTCGGATTTAAGCTCATCGGTGGAGCAGATTTCGATGTTCCGCTGCAGGTTGTCAAAGTAAGTGATGGCCAACGAACCTATGATAAACTATGTATATAAACTGATATCAGTTTAAAAAATTACTAAAAGTTGTTTTTTTAGTAGTAGAAAATGAAATTTCCGGTTACGTAATGCAACTTGAAGAGAAAAATCGGTTAAGATTGAGTGACTTGCTTTATCAAAACAAAAATTTCAGGGTAACGATCGATCAGTAGTGACGGATAAATGTTTTAAATAGTTCGGAAGTGCGTCTTACGCAAGGACTTTTAGTGGAAATTTTCACTGTAATGAAAGCCATCGCCGACCGCCATATTGAAAACTGATTTGGGTAGACAGCTGACGTTGGCGAGGCCTAACCTCAATGCCAAACCGATCGATTAATTGCGGGCAGATGTTTCTGTGGTGAAAGTGAATTAAAAATAGAATCTGTGCTTTCTCGTGTTCTTATCCCTAGATTATACCCGGAAGCATTGCCGAGGAGGTCGGGATGTATCTCGGGGACGTAGTGGTACGCATCAATGACATTCCGACAAGCAACATGTCGTACTACGATGCCCATCAGCTGTTGGCCTGCGCAGGGAATCGATTTGTGCTTGGAATTTTGAGGTTCGGTTTATTTTTGCAGGATTTGAATAGTCAATTTCAAGAACGTGTAAATTTTAGAGCCCGCGAGATTCCACCTCAGCAACGGGCAATTGTCAAGGAGAAGACTCCGTGTGGCGAAGCAGACTTCAACAGCATGCCGAAACCTTTCTGGTCTGCCGGTGCTTTCGGTGGTGCTCCGCAAACCAAAGAAGAGCGGGAAATCGAGCAGAAAATTTCGGACGTACCCATAACCGACGAGCAAATTGCAGAAATTCTTTCAGGTGAAGCCGAAGTTCTGAAGCAGCACAACGTAATTGGGTGAGTTTCAAATTCCAGTCGTCTCATCTCTCATCGATCATCCCGCTCATTGCAAACACCATCTCTCAAAGGGTCAACTTCAAGAAGATGATCCCCACGTCGGGAGTATTCAAGCAAAGCGAAGTGTTCAAAACTCTCAACAGTGAACTCGTTCAAGCGGAGGAGGATAAAGACAAGAAGTGGACTACGTTCATGCAGAAGCCGAGCCGACCAGCCCCGAAGACCCGCGAGGAGCGTATGCGCGAGCTAAACCCACCGACGGAGCGCTATCAGGTACGAATCGTTAAACAGCCGAAGCCGAAGATCGCGCCCGACTACAAGCCACCCAAATCGCCGGTAAGTTTCGTTCGTCTAGTCGCGAATATCGTATCGTGTAGTTTCTGTCAGTTTCCTGCTGCAACTAAGAGTCGAAGGACACACGGAAGTTTGAACGCTTCCGAGAAGCTCTTCGGACGTCAAGTGTTGACTGGTTGATTCGAGTGTACCTTAAAATTTGATAGGAACCAGAGCCAGAACCGGAACCAGTGCCTTTTTACGACGAATATTTGTACGAGCGTAAACGAAGTAGAGGTGGAAACTATCAAATCTCTCGAATCGGAACCAGTTATGGAGAATCCAGGTAACATTCCCGTTCCCAACTCCGAAGATCCTATCCAAAACCCCGAAGACACCCCAGGTCCCAATCCCACTGGTACTGATAGTGACACCGCAGATAACTTGCACCCTTCGAACGCAGATACTCAAGGCAGCCCTGCACCAGAATCAGAAGAAGATGAGACGTCCGAAGAGTTCCGTACGCAGCTACAGAGTGTCCAGAAACAACTGGAGGCATTATCGAGCCTTCCAATAACGATCCAAGCTACGATTGCTGCCCTAACAGAGCAGCTTTCCGTCTTGGCTCAACCGAAAAGAAAATCCAAGAGCATTACTCCACGACCAGAAGGTATTCGAATAGTCTCGTATCGTCGCTTTTTGCGTCGCATCTTACACCGTTACTCGATCACACGATCCGACAGCTATCTCTCTCACACACTCACACTCCTTGCATAGCATCTTCTTTGTGCCATCGTGTGGCGAGGTAACGCTGCACGGTGTTACTTTCTAGGTCATCGCTTTGTGTCTGTGCGTGTGTGCAAGAGTTGATGGTTGCGATCGCGAGTGTTTGACGAACATGCGAAACTGTTTTTACAGCAGGATCATCAGCAACGACGCAAGCCGACGGCGCTGACGCCTCTGCGACTTCGGGCGACGCCGTCCCGGAAGTGTCGGAAACCTTTGAGGTTACCGAGTACAGTAAAACGGAAGCCAGTGCAGCAGAAAGTGAACAGTCTGCTAGCTCCGACGACGGTGAACACATTATCTATACCGACGAACAATTGGAAAAACTTCAGGAAAAGATGCGGGAACACGACATTGAGTGGACCGATCGGAACGATAAGGTAGGCTTCAGAAGATAATTTAGCTTTTAGGGACCTTTTTGACCTTAGAGAGCTTTTGTTGGTGGATTGGAATAATTCAATTTATGTTTTCATGTATGTCTGCGCTGCTGTTTCACACAACTTCTACACATTACACTCACGTAAGTCGATACAGAAACCTCAATATCAGACAGTTGAGTGGGCGATCAAAGCACGCAGATGTTACTTGGTACTACAAGAAGAGGAGGAGGTGGAATACATAACACTGCCCTTACGAATCTCACAAGCGATATACACTGGAGAAGAGTCGGACGCAACTTCAACACATTGTCAACAACTTACTACACAACCAACCCAAGACACCTTACCTGCTACCGTAGAAGCACAGTAACCACAATTGTACTTTCAAAACAGATTAAATACAGTTTTTCGATACCGAACAATGAAATATGCTTACCGGAGTTTAACTAAGTTGTCAATCCTAGTACTAATAGGCGGAAGTATGGGTGGCTTGTCTCAACTAATTGATTCCTCCTACGTAGTCTACGTCTGTCTTAGCGAAACTAATTTCTTTCAATCCCATCCCTTTATAATGCTACTAATCGGGTTTGCGTAGAGTTCGGAAAGTTCGTCCCAGGCAGGAATCGTAGAAGAAGGGGACACCAGAACGGCGGTACAGAATGAGCTGAAGTTGCAAGTCGTCAAGAAGAAGAAGAAGGCTGTCAGCGCTTTTGGACCATTGACTCCACAAGAACGACCGATCTATCTGCCCGGAGGACGTAAGTGGCGCAACGCTAAGGACGCTTTCAATGAGCAGTTTATCGCCGAAGTGATCAGCTCCCAGGCTGAACTGATCCAGGGAACCACGCTCGGGTAATTAGTGCTTTTTAGGTTTCACATTTATTCTTTCCAGAACATTAGAGAACCGTCATCGCTTGGATGCCATTGTTCGACTCATTCTGATCTGCCACATGTCATTCATCTACTTGTAGGAACATTTACGAAAGTCCTCATCTTGGTTACGATGATAGGTAATTGTCGGTTTTTGGTTGGGACTTTTGTGACCCTTGGTGTGTTTCGTGTTTTAATTCAGTATTTGGTAACTAACGTCGATGATTATTCACGCACATGATTATTTTGAAGGAAAAACCCGCTCTCATCTGATCATCTCTCGCTCTTCACTAATAAATTCATGGTCATCTAACAGACATTTTGTGTTTTAGGTGAAATTTTGGAACTACTGCTGGTCCGAGGACAAGGCGAAGAAACCAGAAGTTCACCGGTACGTATGCATGCTCGCTGCTTCCAGTGTTCATCATCCTCATTTAACTGTCATCTGTGAAACTTGCCATTTCTTTTCAAGGACAACATCCAAAAAGTTCTCCAACTGTGAAAGCTTGGTCTCCAAGTTCGAGCATGTTCTATTCAAATAGGTAAGGTTGATCAATGTGTTCGTCTCCCGCATGCCATTATCGTTCGACTTTCTTAAAAAATTCATCCCAACTGAATAATTAGCCTAATCCGTTCACTTTCCATCACCAGGGTCAACTTTCTCAAGTATCAGAAGCCGGAGAAGGACCTCACGTTCATCAAAAACAGCGACGTGTACAAGTTGATCCACGACCAGGACGCCCCGAAGAGCGGTATTGAGTTGCGTCCGGAGCTTGTCTTGGCCGAGGAGGACGTCCGAAAGGTAATGCACGACGAAACCATCTTTCAGCCCCGCAAAGATCGGTGCTTTCTGTACCAAAATTGATCGAATTCCATCTTTCAATCTTTCATCTTCATCATCCCATTCATGCTCATCGAACCTCGAATTGGCACCTGATCCTGTCGCCTCCGCAAAACGTGCCTCTGCTCCTCAACTGCGCGATCGGACGATTCATGCCTCGGACAGTGTGTATCACCGTGTTGAAGAAATCCAACCTTAGAGTTTGTGCATATTGTACTACCCCAAATGATCCCCAATTCCCTTGATTGAGTTGCTTTTGCCAAGTTCTCCGAACCTACTATTTTTACCGAACGCTACGATTGATCAGACGTGATCAGTCTGGTGATTTCTGATCGAACAGCAAAACAAAGACTATTTGTAGATTTAAGGATTTTAATTTTAGGAACAACTTTTCAACATCCTTTCCCTCGCCAGAATCCATTGCACATACACTCGTAACACTTGCACTTGTTCACATTAGATTTAATTTGTTGACTTTGATCAGTAGTTGGTAGAGTTAGACAATGCCAAAGCGTTGTGTCGTAGAATAATGAGTCATACAAATTCGCGTGTAGTTTTGTTTCTTTCTCTCATCCCATTAGTCCAATCGAGGCATTATTATTTACTCTAGAGTTAAGTGTTCAGACGATGGAAATATACAAGATTAAATCTGGTGAAGATCGTTTACTTGATCCGAAATTTTACTAATTAGATGCACCTCGCAATCGTCAACAATTTCCCATTATGCTTCATATACATCATAAATTGTATTGTCAATGTGGTTGGTCCATTGCCCTTCGTTTGAAATCCATAGGGGCTGATTGTTAAGTGAAGCAAACATACCCCCAACACGGCGCACAGAGATATAGGCATTAGCTTTAGCCAAAGTTGCTCGCTGACACTATCAATTTGCTTATTTGTACAGGCCGACTGTGATACAATTCGGATCATTCTATATCTCATCAACATCATGCTGTCTACTCCATCCTCAGTGCAATGGAAATTTATCAGTACGATAGTTTTGGCAGTGATGTATTGTAATTTTCACGAAAGATTAGACTTTCATGACGAAATTTAGAAGCTGTCAATAATGTACTGATGGCACATTTTCAAACACCATTTACCTTTCATCCTTGATTTCAGTCACTGACAGCTGGTTTTGACGGGAGAGCATGATCAGCAGGAGCGTGAGAACAATGACGGTGACTGTAAACATTGGAGTTGTGTAAACAAGACCAGCTGGTGAGTCGAGAACAAAGAGAAAATGGTAAACACTGAGCCGGCCGGAGAAAACAAGAAACATTGCATGGGCGGCGGTGATCGAAAAGGGGCAGCGAAATCGAAGGCGAAATCTGAAAAAGACGAAATTTAGATCACCAAAGTCTAAGTGGTGAAAAAAATCGCAATAGATGGATTGAAATTATTTATTGGTCACTGAAAAACATTAAAAGCTTCTATAATTATCACGTGATCACTCATTTTGTAGTGATTATGATCTAGAGTGCGATGTCGCACCACTACTGTTGGTTATCAAATCAAAGTGATATTGATAGCTCGCAAAGGATATTGATAGTTTTAATACATCAGTCATCAGCTGATATGACTGATATTGAGCAACTCTGGCCCTTATCCTCAAGCCGTTTTCTCCTCGGAACCACCTTACGGGGGGACCAGTGCCCATAGCACTTGAACAGAAGTATCCTCGGAAAGCTACTTCTGCAAGCCGACATCAACAATTGTTACAGGGCACGCAGCCTCGGAAGACCTTGTCTCTGCAGCCGACTCTCTTCAGGCACGTAATAAACATTGCAATTGGATCTCATCACATGATTTGGATTACTTTACTCGGGTCCGCATGTAGCGAGCAATTGATCTCTCTCACAACAATGAAATGTGGGCAGTCGCTGTTTTCTCAACACCAGCACAATTGGGACACGCAGGAGATTTTTCGTTTACATGAACCTGTGCAGGTACCGTGTGGGACCGAAATCCGTACAGCACCGAAATCCGTATACTTGATTGAGTTTTCATTATATTAATATTAAAATGAATAAATATACAGTTTTGAAATTACACATCTAATGACAAAAAGTAATAAGTTATTGTTCATGCTAATTTGATACAAGTAGGCCATGATATGAGAATTATAAAAATCAAAATGTAGCCGCTCATTATTGTGATGATTGGTTTGTGTGCTTTCTTAGTGATTTGCTAAGAAGAGTGAGAATAGTTTCCAACATATTAATAGTCAAATTTGCACTTTTTATGAACCAACTGTTGATCATGATGACGTCTTATAGTGAATATTTATAATTCCGCAGGAGTAAATGCTATTTGTGTAAAGTACAATAACTTTTTGGGAGGATTATTGTGCTGTACGGATTTTGATTTGAACCTTAATCCGTACAGCGCAAAACTTTAACAGATTTCATCACGTTATAGCCCACAAATATGATAGTATGAAGCTGAAATATAACGCTGATGATTTGAGAAAAAGCGTTGAAGCAGTGTACAATAGCCAATAATTCCCGAAAGCCGCGAATGTTTTAGGTATTTTGAAAATCACCGTCAGAGATGCGGTAACACAGGGAATAGTCAAAATGATTGCAATAGGCAAAGTTTTGCCTAAACTCAAATGCTTATAACTTTACGAAAAATTGATGAAATTGGATGCATCCAGAAGCAGGCGACGGTAAATTTGGTCTAGTTTCAGGAACTTGCTTGGCCGAGCAAATCGGTCTTCGGACACCGAAGATGTTCTGAATATTCCGAGATCATCTTCAAATGAAATTTTTTCTGTCGCTTGTACATTAGATGCACGGACCACTGTATATTATATTCTAGATGCCCCGAAGGAAGTGGCCAATTAGGTGCATCTCTAGAACCATATCAATATAGGTGTTAAACTTCAAGATTTCTAAAGGTAAAGCTCTCGGGAGCATTTTAACCAGCGGCTGTTAGACCACTGTATGGCACAAGTACCCCGGGAGATGTGGTCATGTTCCGAATTGGCCACTTCTCTAAGGGTCCCTGAAATCTACTGTAGAGTGGTTATTACATCTTGTGATTCTGAAAATGCTCCACATCCTCCAATGCATATAGAACCTACTGTCCATGGTAGATGGTGATTCTAAAACTACTTTCGGAAGCATGAATTTTATAAACAATAAACTTTGTAACCCAAATTGATATGATTCCGTACATGTGTGAAAATGGCCACTTCCATCGGGGTACCTTGAACCTGCAAATACAGTGTCCATAGCAGCCGGTGGTTCTGGAAGTGCTTTCGGAAGCATCAACTCAATATTTGATACCCATTTTAAAGTAACTCCGGACATGTTTTGATTTGGCCACATCCCCCGGAGCACCTGGAACCTACTATAGAGTGGCCATGGCAGTCGGTGGTTCTGGAAATGTTTCAGGAATTATCACTTTAAAACATTTTGGAGTTCGATGCCCATATTGATATGGTTCCACATATGTTCCTAATTGGCCACTTCCCCCAGGGCACCTGGAACTTTCTATAGAATGGTCAATGCATCTAATGGTTCTGATGTTCCAGCAGCATTTATTTTTAAGTTTGATGCTTACTTGGAATGAAATGACTATGATAAAATTGACGTCTTTAGCATTTAAGTTTTGAATTTTGGGCAGCTGTACGGATTTCGAATCACGGGTGTACGGATTTTGATTCAACCTTATAAGAGTGTACGGATTTCAATCCAATACAAGTGATTTTAATTCCTGTTTTTTAAGGTTTCTACTCTACTTCAGGATCATTTTGGGGTTAGTTATGACTTAAAAGATGTGAAAGTCATAGAAAAAGAGTGATCAATTGGCTTTTACAAATCCAAATATTTTTAACAGAAGTTTCTATTCGGCTTAGTGCTTAGGTGTACGGATTTCGGTCCCTCACGGTATTGCCTAAAGCAACTGCATGAGGTGGAGGTTCACTTCCCCATGGTTTGTTTTATACCAAACTGGCACATTTGGTATTAGCCGATAGGTTTTATTGATTAAGTTCTACATCTATTGACTTGATAAAAGCTCGCCCAAAATATTTCGTCAATTCACTTATGGCCGCCTCTCTCCATCCTCGACTGCAACCACGTCCTGGTGCACCTGGTCAATCCCCACGCCTTCTTGTTCCGACCGGAATCCAAGCGAACCCCATCTATACAGGGCTGTTGTTCGGCTTTCTTGCATCCTGTTTAACACGTTTCGGAACTGTGTATATTCTTAATAACAAAATAGATAAGAGCATTCGCTGTACTCTGTAGATAAAAAAGCAACTTTAAATTGCTATTACGTAGTTGTCACTAAGCCACGCACAACCACCACAGCGGTTTTTAAAAACGGAAAAACTCCTAACAGTTAAAATAGACGTAACGGAAAACGCACAGCTATTCAGGCTGTGAACCGTTTCACTAGTTCGTTTAACTTTTAGTTAAAATTTGACAGCTCGATAGTTATTTCCCCTCCGGTTAGAAATAACCCAGCAATGGAGCATGTTTAAACTTGACAGTTCAAAAGTTATTTTGTGCTCCCGTGAATTTGATAATAACTAACCATCGACCGCGATGTTCAATTTAACCATTTGAGGGGAAAATAACTATCAAAATGTCAAATTTTAACTAATAGTTAAACGAACTGGTGAAACGGTTCACAGCCTCAGTAAGACCATCTTGAGGGAGGTTCAGTTTAGCTGGTCAATGATCTTTTCATTGTGATTTTTTTAGACTTTTCAAGTCTTAGTGCATTCAGAGCTACTGTGCACGTGTCTTAGGGATGGCTCACAAATTATGTCACGCTAAATTTCAACTTTTTCGAACACCCCCTTGTCACACTTTTTGTATGAGTCATCCGTAAATTTTGTAAGGCTTGTCACGCTTGGCTCGACCTCCTCCCCTCTCGGAGCTTGACGTAATTTGTGCATGACTCCTTATCTGCAGGTGCCAAATTGCTTGCAGTGCAGTAATGACACAATTTTTAAACGAGAATCGAAATTCCCGGATCGCACGTCTTCGACCGTATCATGTAGACCATCTAGTCACCAGCATGATAATGTGAAAATAGTTGTAGAGGCTCTTCGTTTCTAAGTAGGGTAGGTGTGCCAGCTATGGACATAATGGTTCCCTATTTCGCCATACGTGATAATACGAAGGTGGTCCCGAAGAGAAATTAGTCTGAGTCCAAGAGTAATGTATGTGCCTTCTGTAAACCTCAATGCAGAGCAAGGGCAGATTTCAGGTCGTCGGTGGTGCAACATCACACCCACACTCCCTGAGTTGTCTTTTCGCGGGTTGTGTTGTAGATCTACTCTTTTTAAGAAACTCGTTGCATAAATGCATAAATGATCAAATGTCAAGCAAGCTCCATTCAACAATGGGTTCGAACAGCGCCCTAAAAAGGACACTGCAAAACGCATGAGCGTAAAGAGAGCCTATAGCTCATTACCACAGCGGGTTAAGAATAACAGAATGTCCTGAAGATTCAGGCTCCTGAATTCAGTTTCACTTAATAAGTGTTTACCAAGTAATTGGAATCGCATTTGCGCAAACACTGGACAGTTACATATCAGGTGATACGAAGTTTCATAATCGGAGTCACAGCTATCACACACAAATGAGTCAGCACGCTGAATATTTGCCATGTGATAGTTGAGTCGGCAGTGGCCTGTCAACGCTCTGACCAAGAGACTGCAATTCTACTTTGACAGATTTGTTAAATGCTTCGCCACCCTTGGAGATGGCTCAGTAATGTACAATTTTGTTTGACGACATGACTCCAAACTATTCCAATATTGCTTGTGCTGAGTTGTCGCCCATGAATTTATCTGAAGCTTCACCCAGCACTTCGAAATTGGAATAGCCGGATCAGAGCCAATGAAGTCATGCGATGCTCTATCGCGAGCTAGCTCATCAGCCAATTCATTTCCAGCGATGGAAAAATGGCCAGGTACCCATACAAGGTTTACATAGTTGACTGAATTCAGCTTCTCAATTTGAGTTCGACATGCGATAACAAGCTTCGACCTAGAGTTGGTCGAAGCAAGAGCTTTTATAGCAGTCTGACTATCTGAACAGAAGTATATGACTTTACTCATTACGCGCTGTTGAAGTGCTGATTGCACTCCACACATAAGAGCAAATATTTCCGCCTGAAAAACGGTGCAGTTTCTACCAAGTGAGTAAAACTGATTCAGCCTTAGCTCACGAGAATATACTCCTGCACCAGCTCTACCTTCAAGAAGGGAGCCATCAGTGTAACATATTATATTGTTTGATATACTTCTTTCCAAATAGCCAGATGTCCACTCTTCCCGTGAAGGGAATTGTGTAGTAAATGTCCTGTAAGGAAAGTGACAAGCAATCGTGAGATCACTTGGAGCAAGGACAATTTTGTTCCAATTCACCAAAAGTGGAAACAACGAAGTGTGTGTAGATCTACGATTCACTGGATTTTTCTCCAGTAGATCCAGTACCCATAAACGGTAAGAGCAAGAAAGTGCTTCTTGTTTAAAATAATTGTGTAGTGGCGCAACGTCGAAAAGGGCCTCGAGCGCTGCTGTGGGAGTTGTAGAAAACGCACCAGACATCGCCATCAAGCATATCCTTTGGAGATGGCCCAATTTTGATTGGATTGTTCTCACTTCGCCCTTTTGCCACCACACAAGACATCCATATGCCAATATTGGTCGAACAACTGTTGTGTAAATCCATTTGATATATTTGGGTTTGAGGCCCCAATTTTTACCAAAGGTTCGCCGGCATTGACCGAAGGCCATGCAAGCTTTTTTGACTATGAAATCAATGTGAGGGTTCCATGAAAGTTTGGAATCTAGAATGACTCCGACATACTTTACTCGATCAGTCACATTAATCTCAGTGCCAAAAAGACGTAAAGGTCGAATTCCATCGCGGTTTCGTCTTGCCGTAAAAAGAACAATAGATGTTTTATTCGGGTTAACCGAAAGGCCATATTGGCGGCACCAACTCTCGACTAACTGAAGAGCACTTTGCATCAGGTCGAATAGGGTGTTAATACACATACCAACTATCAAAGCTAGATAGTTGTCGGCAAATCCGTAAGTTGGAAAACCGCTATTATTGAGTTGCCTCAATAGCGTATCTGCTACGAGATTCCACAAAAGTGGTGACAAGACTCCCCCTTGGGGGCAACCGCAAACACTCAATTTTCGAATCGCTGCTTGACGCAATGTCGAGAAGAGATGTCGGTTTTTGAGCATTTGATGAATCCAATTGGTAATCATTGTAGGTAGCGCATGGTTTCGTGCGGCTTCCAATATGGCATCGAAAGACACGTTATCAAAGGCACCCTCAATATCCAAGAAAACACCCAAGCAGGATTGCTTCTGAGCAAATAATTTCTCGATATCGTATACAACTCTGTGTAAAAGAGTCATAGTGGACTTTCCAGATTGGTAAGCATGTTGATTCACATGAAGAGGCATGTTTGCCAAATAAACATCACGGATGTGATGATCGATAATGCGTTTCAGACATTTCAGAAGAAAAGAGGTCAGACTGATTGGTCTAAAACTCTTCGCTTCTTCATACGACGCACGGCCTCCTTTCGGGATAAACTTTACAGTAATATCACGCCAGGATCTGGGAATATACCCGGTAGCAAAACTGCTTACAAGTAGCTTTTTCAAAACATGTTTGATAAACTCAAACCCCTTTTGGAGCAGAACAGGATAAATCCCATCCGCTCCTGGAGATTTGAAAGGAGCAAAACTATTGGAAAAATACATACGAAGTAAGAATGACTATTTGCCTTTCGAATGCGGCTTAAAGAGTTTCAATTGGACGTGTAATCACAGAGATATGGACTTATGCACGGGAGGTGATAATTTAAATTAAATGTCAACATATTCACAATCCCACCCTTATTAAGCCTCAGGATAGAGACAAAAAGAGGGGTTTAAACTAAGATAAGGTTGTAGTACCATTTACTCTACCCAAACGTATATGGTTGCATGTAGAGAAATAGGCAGGTTCAGTTGTCGGGGCTGAGGAAGTGCTTGGTAGAGATGTAGTTGAAGTTGCTGAAGAGCCATTGAATACTTGTGACGTGTGATATTGATATTTTCCGTGTAGTAAAAACATGTGTTCTGGCTGCGAATATCTCCTTTTATGGATTACGTAAACAGCTTAGAGACCTGCAGCTTTTAAAGGAAAACGACGTTTTTACACTGTTGCTTGATAAAGGCTTATCTGACTTCAGGGATCCATTCTTTCGTTAATAACTTCGCCAAAACACCTTATGATCCTTTATCGTACAACACTGAAAAGTGTTTCGAAAAGTAAATCAGTTTTCAGTATTAATGCAAAGAGAGCAACGATGAATGCAAGAATGCCCAAATTAAACATTATTGTCAATTTGTCCTGTATAAAACACTTATTCTTGACTCTCTTCTTCTTCTTCTTGGCATGACGTCCTCACTGGGACAAAGCCTGCTTATCAGCTTAGTATTCAATGAGCACTTCCACAGTTATTAACTGCTTTCTTTGCCAAAGTTGCTATTTTCGCATTCGTATGACGTGTGGCAAGTACGATGATACTCTATGCCCAGGGAAGTCAAGAAAATGTCCCTTACGAAAAGATCTTGAACCAACCGGGAATCAAACCCAGACACCTTCAGCATGGCTTTGCTTTATAGTCGCGGACTCTAACCACTCGGCTTAGAAAGGTCCTCTAACCATATTTATTTAAGAACAGGAGCGAATACTGTTAAGCAAATAAAATACGGCAAACTTCAATGAGATGGTCATTTAGTGCGAATATTGAAATAAAAAGTAACATCAAACTGGTGGGTGTCAGCGGCCCCGTAGAAGATATCCGCGTAAGTTCATTTTGATATTGACGGGAGCGTACCAGAGTAACCAAATCATTCAAGGTTTGAAACAAACTTTTGATACTTGTTCTAATCAACTATAACAGTAATCACATTGGTTAACTTCTGACTATTATAATGCCACATTTATTCTAAGATTCTTGTTTTTTTTTTCTAAATAACAACATTAGTAATTGTAAATTCATTATTTTGTATTATGTTGTTATTTTTTTATTTATCTTTACCGCCTGGAGCTGCATTCTATTTAAATCAGCTTAAGGTGAAGATGAATCGAAGCCAAAGCTCAAATATTCAAGAGCACGGATCTGAAGAACCAAACATCCGTTTGAGTTGAAAACTTAATCGATTGGTCACCACCAGCTAGTGACCAATCGATTATGTTTTCAGCTTAAACGGATGTTTGGTTCTCCAGATCCGTGCTCTTGAAAATTTGAAGATTGGCTCCGATTCATCTTCACCTTAATACTAAAAGTGATAAAATTTTGTACTTAGCTTAGGTATTGTTGCTTTCGTCCATCTGAATTTTTCCTCTCGTTGTTTTTGATATCTATGTTTCTAATCCCGCATAGAAAAACACAGTTTGTCGTACATTGCAAACAATACGCTTCTTTTAGCTGTAATGGTTAATGTATCACAAGCGGTTGTATTTATGTTGGATAATATGAAATCAAAAGCTCTTGACCATAAACTACGTTTTCAGTCATCTATATCAAATAGTGACAATTTATTATACCATCCAGATTAGGTTCAACAGTATAATATTTAAAACGCTCAAGAAACAGTTGCAATGTAGACTCACCTTTTGCGAAATTGTTTGTGCTGCTGTGCACGTATTTGCACACCAACACATGTGCGTTTTACTGTTCAACCCATGTTGAACAGTTTGAGAAATAGTTATATGTTGTTGGTACTTGTAAGCGATTTTTTGTGTACACGCTTGAAAAGTTACACAGAAGTGACGGAGGTTGGTAAATTTTAAAACTCGATGGGGAAATCTTTAGTGTTGTTATATATTTAATCATCTTGACTATAGTCATTAACATGAAAAATATGAACTAAAAATCATACTGCTAAAATTTTATATGCGAAATCGAGGTCAACATATGTGCAAAACAAACAAGTGTTCAATCGCTGTGCACACATCTAACGTGTTATTTTTTAGCGTGTTTGTTTATTGCTCAGTATGCTTTCAAAAAAAGAAAAAAAATACCGCAGGGTGCAAAATAAATTCAAATCGTTAAAAAAAAACCTTTTGTGAGGAAATTTCTGGCCTGAGCTGATACCAGATTCGGGGCACTTGGTGAGTATAATCTTGTGGAACTTTAATCCGATCAATTTGACTCATTTCTTTTACTTAATCGGACCAAAGGAGCATGATGCGGCCTCCATCAAAGCGATCAGCCTCCACCAAGCAACGCATTCGACCTGACTTAAGAAGGTATCCGGGACCTCGTCCGGGACTGGAAATGGAAACCGACAATACTAACTGAATTTGCTCTCGCAGCCCCTCCCAGCAACAAATATCGCGGAAAGCTGGTTTCGTTTGGAAGGATGTTCCTGTTACATTTTATGCCGGATTTGCTGCTGCATACCAGCTAGACTGAATGATTTCCGGATCGGCGGATAGGCGCTTCTTCAACATCAGAGGACAAATAAAAGTGGTCAAGGCATCAAAACGATTCAACGAAATTCTACACTTTTTATGATAAGTCATCGAAGCAATTTATAACATAAGGCAAAAAATTATAACTCATGTAAGTAGACAAATTTATCTTAAGATTATGAAAAAAAAGAACACTGATTCCAAAACTAGTTGACAAGTTATTTTTACTTTAAAAAGAAAGAAATAAACAAGCAGTGCAACTTTCTAATTTTACTTGAAACGAACAGTTACAGTTAATTTTCAAAGTGCATAGTATTTACTTTAATGAACTGTACATGATTCAATAGAAGTACAATTAGAACACACGCACTACTTCTTTCATTGGTTCTCATAAATGCACTCGCAATTTCTTCACATTAGTATAAATACAACAGAGCAAAACAGCATAGGGTTAAAATACTGTACAGTATCATAAACCAATAATTTCATATACATTATTCGTTTTTCATGATCTTTATTGTTTTAACTAAATCCAAACTGTTTGCCTTATAGGAAATTTGACAAAAAATGTACAATTTGTCGACTAATTGGCAAACTGTAAACGAAAAATTTTGTTCTGGAAAATCGGCGATTTTTTATGGTTACATAACTTAACCGCCCATTCCCCACATTGTTATTTGCCCAATAACAATTTCCCGAACGGTTAAAATCGTTTCCCGTAGGGTTGGCTTATTGTTAGGTACGATGTTATTTGAAACGATTCTGAAACAGTCGCAAATGGTTGTGCACACTACGGGAAACAGTAATAATATTGTTGATAGTTATCCGGGATGTTCTAACGGTCTGTTGAGGCACCGTGAGCTAATAACCACTCCAAAGCATAAATCAAAATAACAACAACTTGCGTTCGGAAAAATAAACTTTTGTACGGAAAATAATTGCCTAAATACAAATTGCTTCAAATAGTATTTCTAAAGAACTGCTATCATTTAACCCGTTAACGCCCAGTGTCCTATTTTGAGGACAGATATTTTCGCAAATAACTTGAAAATGACTCAAAATATAATGATGTTATATAACATGTTTGGAGAACCTGTTCATATATGACATTCATATTCAACCGGGCAATACGCCCCACTTCATTTTCAAAGGATTGAGGCTTCCTACACACTTAAACAGACTGTGAGTGTTCGGTAAACGAAATTACCGAAACAGATCGGTAAATCTTCAAATTACCGACGTTTCAGTAAACGATCGTATTTTGACAGCGCGCCATAATTGAAATTACAGAATTTCGGTGAATCATGATATATCTGTCAATTTTTTTACCGACGGGTCTGTGAATCTTCAATGTTACCGAAAACTGTAAAATATTGAACTGAATTTCGGTAATCCATCTCATAGATTACCGACATCGGTAGTTGGCTAGTTAACAGCATAAACCCTCATGGATTTTTTCCCTATTGTCGTGGAGTTGTTATTAGTGTTTGTTCGTTAATAATCTATTAATTGCACATATTATGGCGATGGAGGTAAGTCAATCTAGTTTATGCATGCTTTATGTAATAACTATCAAACGAATACGCAGTCCAGATACCAACGACGGCAGTTTTTGTGTGCTTCTGAATCTTTTTGATTGCACTGGAACCGGCATCGCGTCAAGTAAAAATCATCGACTGCATCCCTCCCCAAGTAACCATAAGCACTAATAATAAGCCCTTAATTAGCATTATAGATGCGCACATGCATTATAATAGCACCACAAATGCTTACACACCTTAAAACAGCACTTCCGCTGCATGGAAAACCCTATTACAGCATCATTAATGCTTCTAAGCCTGATGCATACAGGCATTGAATAAGCACTATATTGGCTTTATATTCGAATACAGGGCATGTTTAAATGCCATCCAGTGTTTTGACAGATATACCACGTTCTTTGTGTTTGCATATAGTGGTAAGAGGGAGTCAAACATAAATCTTCTCACTACTCAATTGCAGGTTTTATGACGGGAAAAAGTGATGGTTTAAATTGGTCACTTTTCTTTCCAATACTATTCATCTTATGTGGCCGTAGGAGCAAAGGAACAGAACAACAACTCAACAATAAGGGTGTCGTAGGTTCGAGTCGCAAAATGATGAATTTCATCATCATAAAACGAGGATCAAAATGTGGCAATTGCAAGTCCTCAAAAGGATGAAAACTACCAAAACGAATATGTCTGATACGGAGAAGTACTATCTGTATCATTTTATTACATTTTTTGCATACTATTAGAGGTTTCCGTATTCATTCATTCATTTATTTACCTCGTGTACCAGTTGCTTGGCCGCATACGCGAAAGCTCTCTGGCTGCGTACGCGAAAGCACAAAATATTCGCCCTAAAAACCTGGCGAAAACAACTGACGTTTCTCACGTGGTCTTATATCAGCATTAGTGGTGCAGAGAAGCACAGTTATATCTTGGCACTATACAGGCACGCTATTTCGCCTTTTCTGGCATTATAATAGCATTGTATGCGTATATAAAACTGACATGCATAAAATGATTACCCTATAGGCGCATATAATGCTGTTACCGTGCCGCATTATCGTGCTTACTAGTTACTTGGGTCTCCTTGCTTTGGTGGATCCTGCGTGTTATTATTTCTTTATCTACGCAGTAGGTTGAATACGTTGAATGTATCATTTGTTTGCCAAAATAAAGCTTTATGATTAGAAAAAAATATCAAGTTCGTATCTTTTCTTCAGTGAAAATGTGGGATTCCGAGAAAAAACATGAACGTTCAGCTGTTGAGATTTCGGTAAACGAATTATCGACTTGGGCGATTTGGACTGAGTGTGATAGACCTGATATCTTCAACTCCGTGGTAATTATATTATAAAATTCACTCACCAGATGGTGCCACAGGACCAGATTGTAGTATCCGAGAATTCTATCAATTTGCTTTCGGCCGATTCCATCATTTCATTTATTTAGTTAACATCTACACAGATAACACTGAATCAACAATTTCACGCCACAATACTCGGTTCGTGGCCGCATCTCTCCATCCTCGGTTCTGCCCCACGCTCGCCAAATCGATACGCACTTGATCCGCCCACCTAGCTCGCTGCGCTCCACGCCTTCTTGTACCAATCGGATCCGAAGCGAACACCATCTTTGCAGGGTTGCTGTCCGGCATTCTTGCAACATGCCCTGCCCATCGTATCCTTCCAGCTTTGGCCACCTTCTGGATACTGGGTTCGCCGTAGAGTTGGGCGAGCTCGTGGTTCATCCTTCGCCGCCACACACCGTTCTCCTGCACACCGCCGAAGATCGTCCTAAGCACTCGACGTTCGAAGACTCCAAGTGCTTGCAGGTCCTCCTCGAGCATCGTCCACGTTTCATGCCCGTAGAGGACTACCGGCCTTATGAGCGTTTTGTACATGGTACATTTGGTGCGGGCGTGAATCTTTTTTGACCGCAGCTTCTTCTGGAGGCCATAGTAGGCCCGACTTCCACTGATGATGCGCCTCCGTATTTCACGGCTAACGTTATTGTCAGCCGTCAGCAAGGATCCAAGGTAGACGAACTCGTCGACCACCTCGAACGTATCCCCGTCTATCGTAACACTGCTACCTAGGCGAGCCCTGTAGCGCTCGGCCCAACCAGCTAGCATGTACTTTGTCTTGGCCGCATTCACCACCAGTCCAACTTTTGCTGCCTCGCGTTTCAGGCGGGTGTACAGGTCTGCCACCTTTTCAAATGTTCGGCCGACGATGTCCATATCATCCGCGAAGCAAACAAATTGACTGGATCTCGTAAAAATCGTACCCCGGCTGTTAAGCCCGGCTCTCCGCATAACACCTTCTAGCGCAATATTGAACAACAGGCACGAAAGTCCATCACCTTGTCGTAGTCCCCGGTGGGATCCAAACGAACTGGAGTGTTCGCCTGAAACCTTCACACAATTTTGCACACCTTCCATCGTCGCTCTTATCAGTCTCGTGAGCTTCCCGGGAAAGCTGTTCTCGTCCATGATTTTCCATAGCTCTACGCGGTCGATACTGTCGTATGCCGCCTTGAAATCGATGAAAAGGTGATGCGTTGGGACCTGGTATTCACGACATTTTTGGAGGATTTGCCGTACAGTAAAGATCTGGTCCGTTGTCGATCGGCCGTCAACGAAGCCGGCTTGATAACTTCCCACGAACTCGTTTACTACGGGTGACAAACGACGGAAGATGATCTGGGATAATACTTTGTAGGCCGTATTTAGAATGGTGATCGCTCGAAAGTTCTCACAGTCTAACTTGTCGCCTTTCTTGTAGATGGGGCAGATTACCCCTTCCTTCCACTCCTCCGGTAGCTGTTCTGTTTCCCAGATTGTGCCTATCAGCCGGTGCAGACAAATGGCCAGCCTTTCCGGACCCATCTTTATGAGTTCAGCTCCGATACCATCCTTACCAGCAGCTTTATTGTTCTTGAGCTGGTGAATGGCATCCTTAACCTCCCTCAAAGTGGGGGCTGGTTGGTTTCCATCTTCCGCAGTACTGACGAAGGCATTTCCTCCGTTGTCCCGTCCTTCATTGCCTGTGCTCTCAGTACCATTCAGGTGCTCGTCGAAGTGCTGCTTCCACCTTTCGATCACCTCACGCTCGTCCGTCAGAATGCTCCCATCCTTATCCCTGCACATCTCGGCTCGCGGCACGAAGCCGTTGCGGGATGCGTTGAGCTTCTGATAGAACCTACGCGTTTCCTGAGACCGGCACAGCTGTTCCATCTCCTCGCACTCCGTCTCCTCCAGGCGGCGTTTTTTCTCCCGAAAGAGGCGGGTCTGCTGTTGCCGTTTCCGTTTATAGCGTTCCACGTTCTGCCGGGTCCCTTGCTGCAGCATGACCGCCCGCGCTGCATTCTTCTCCTTCAAAACCTCCTGGCACTCCTCGTCGAACCAATCGTTCCGTCGACTCCGTTCCACGTACCCGACGTTGCTCTCAGCTGCATCGTTGATGGCTGCTTTTACTGTTCTCCAGCAGTCCTCAAGAGGGGCTTCGTCCAGCTCACCCTCTTCCGGTAGTGCAGCCTCGAGTTGCTGCGCGTATGCCGCTGCGACATCCGGTTGCTTGAGCCGCTCTAGGTCATACCGGGGCGGCCGTCGGTACCGTACGTTGTTAACGACGGAGAGTTTTGGGCGCAGTTTGACCACCACCAGATAGTGGTCCGAGTCGATGTTAGCGCCACGATAGGTCCTGACGTCGATAATGTCGGAGAAGTGCCGACCATCAATCAGAACGTGGTCGATTTGCGATTCTGTCTGCTGTGGTGATCTCCAGGTGTATCGGTACGGAAGGCTGTGCTGGAAGTAGGTGCTACGAATGGCCATATTCTTGGAGGCGGCAAAATCAATTAGTCGTAGGCCGTTTTCGTTCGTCAGCCGGTGGGCGCTGAACTTTCCAATCGTCGGTCTGAATTCCTCCTCCTGGCCAACCTGAGCGTTTAGATCTCCTATGATGATTTTGACGTCGTGGCTTGGGCAACTGTCGTACTCGCGTTCAAGCTGCGCGTAAAAAGCGTCTTTATCATCATCAGTGCTTCCGGAGTGAGGGCTGTGCACGTTTATTATGCTGAAGTTGAAGAACCGGCCTTTGATCCTCAACTTGCACATTCTCTCATTGATCGGCCACCACCCGATCACGCGCCTCTGCATATCACCCATCACTATAAAAGCTGTTCCCAGCTCATGTGTATTGCCGCAGCTCTGGTAGATGGTATGGTTACCTCTAAACGTTCGCACCATTGATCCCTTCCAACACACTTCCTGCAACGCTACGATGCCGAATCCACGGTCCTTCAGCACGTCGGCGAGTATGCGTGTGCTCCCGATGAAGTTGAGAGATTTACAGTTCCACGTACCGAGCTTCCAATCGCTAGTCCCTTTACGTCGCTGTGGTCTTCGCCGATTGTCCCGGTTCGTATTCTCTCGTTGATTATTCGTTGCTTGATTTTTTTACGGCTGGCTTGCAGGGCCTGACACCAACCCCCTAGATTTCCGGAGGACCATTCCCCCTAAATGTTCGGAGGACCATAGTGCGCAGTTTAGCTTAGAGTCCTTCTCTGGCACTCGGACGATGATCAGCCGCCCCTGACATGGGGAACAGACGCTGTTGTGAGCCGCTCCTAACATGGAGTACAGACGCTCAAGGTTTGCAGAAGCAAAAGCAAAAGCAAACCCCCCCTTCCCTGTCAGCATACGACCAAAGCTCCCACCGGGGGTTGGTTACCCGATCTTCCCTAAGGTTACTCGTACCCCGGCCAGTACCGCGAGGAGGTAGGGATAGGAGTTGCTGGGCAAGAGGCTAAGGACCGCACAAAGGGGTCTATTTTATTCCTTCAGGTACGCGAGGTACCAATGGTACGCCATGCCCAGCCATTTACCAACCTTTCCACCATCGGCCGAATAATTGATAATGAAAACACCGGATTCAAACCGGCACATCCATTCGTCACAAAAATGTTCACAAAACTGACTCTCTGGTATCACGTGACAGGCATCATCGCGTTCGTTCCGTTCGGCTGTCAGTCATACACTCTGAACTGATGTCGGAGTGATCGTTTAGCTTGGAAAATATTAGAAAACGACGTGATTTTTGCTATCGTTACTTGAAATAGAGATTGCTTTTTGGATTGTGTATCGTCCTGTTATAGCTGCTAAGACCGATCCGCTACCAGTTGTTAAGCCCCAAGCACAATGTGAGCGGCAGCACGGTACAACGGCAAAACGGCAAGCCCATATTGAGCTACACTCTACTTGTCAAGTCAATGTTGAAAAGGATTTAGTCAACACTGGAATGATAAGTAAAGTGTTGATCAAGATGGGCATGTCGTTTTGCCGTTGTACCGCGTTGTCGTTCACATTGTGCTTGGGGCCTTAGTTGTTTAAGAGGGATGCGATATGGATCCGCTAGTGTGTCTGGGCAGGAAGGAGCGACCAACACAGCTCTGGTCATTACAGGTTACCATCTCACTGTTGTCCTTCGGACATCAGCTAGAGTGAGGAGGTACGTTCCGATCGTCTGTACACCAGATGGTGCGGCTCAAACAGCGTCTGTTCTGGCATCTAGCGGCTGAGTATGAAATGCTGTATCACGTCAGCTACACCTAAGACGGCAGTCCCATCAACGTGATGTAGGTAGTGCGACCCCGGTAAGGTACCATACCGAATTCATTATCCACCAGGAAAAATAGAGAAAAAAGAAGAACAAACGTTATTTTCGGCAGCCGACCTGGCAACGAAATAAGGACTATGATTGGAAATTTGGTACCTGGAGCGTCAGGACCTCAAATGAACCTGGACGAGTGAGCTTTTTGGCTCGTGAATTGCGAAAAGTTGGTGTGTGCGTGGCTGCTATTCAGGAAGTGCTTTGGCTAAGATTTGGAGAACATGAATTCAGAGCGCTAGATCTCGTCGCTAACACCGCAATCATATACAACATCTTCCACAGCGGTGGCGATAATGCTGAACACGGAGTCGGCTTCTTAGTGATCGGGAAGCAGATGGAGCGCGTTTTTACGTGGAAGCCGATCAACGAGCGGATCTGCGTATTGAGGATACGGGGCAAGTTTTTCAACTGATCAACAGCCTGATCAACGTTTAAGCACCGACAAATGACAAACCCGATGACGTGAAGGAAGCGTTTTACACACCAAATTATTATTGCTGGAAACCAGAAAACTTTTGCTGATTTTTTTGTGGTGTAAATCCAACAATTCATTCAGCAAAATAAAGTTTGCTGGAATTACAGAAATCTGTTTTGACAGCTGATTTGCTGGATAACCAGCAATTTTCAGATGTGCTCATTCGCGTGCATATTGCTAAACAATCAGCAATTAATTTGATTTAATTTCGATCCTGGAAATATCATACGATATGACTCAATACCTATATTGAATAGAAGCTTTCTTTATTTCTGCATATTTGACAATTCTCAGCTAGCAAGATCTTCTTTCTCTTTAATGAATGTTCGAATCCTCTGAGCAGAATCTCAAATAGAGAAACTTTAAAGTAGATGGAGTACCGTGTACCTTTTAATTCCGCTCCTAAATGCTTATCTTTGACAGATACGCGTATTTCGACTACCAATTGCAGTCTTCTTCAGTGTCAGTTACTCGATTACAGATCTTCTTTATTATAATAGAAATTTCCTTGATTTCCCTGGGCATAGAGTATCATCGTACCTGCCACACGAGATACGAATGCGAAAATGGCAACTTTGGCAAAGAAAGCTCTCAGTTAATTACTGTAGAAGTGCTCATTGAACACTAAGCTGAGAAGAAGGCTCTCCCCCAGTGCGGACGTAATTCCAAAAAGAAGAAGAAATAAGTGAATCGCTACATGTCTTATAAATAGTTGTTTGAGTTGTTTGTCTCAATCAAACTGACAGCTTTCTGCTATTCACATATGTTTCTATCAGATCAAAGGATCTTATGCCGATCCCTGACTATATAGAACCAATGCAGCCTTGCTTGCAGTGAAAACTTAACAATGTGGACTTTGCCAGACATTGCCATGATCTAACACAGAGGATAAGTATTAAGCGTTGGGAAGCATACACTCAGTTTGGTTTATGAAAACCCATATATTCGCATGGATGTGTGTAGAAAACCAACAGTGAAACACACTCAGAGACAATGGCACAAGTGCGTAGACACTAGTGGCGCCATGATCAACCTCGATCTTTACCATCTTGAAGCCGACAACGGTTGATCTTGCGGTTGTGCCAAAAAGTCAGACCGTGCAATTGAATTGCCTACCTTTAGGCGTTTCAATCACAACATAATTTGGTTCTATTATGAAATTTCCTCCCAACAGGAAGGAAGTGTCATTTTCTTAATCGCGAAACTTCTGAGCGGATGAGCTATTTCTGTACACCTGCAGTAGCAGTAGAGAACTCTTTCCTGATACTCAATCGAGCAGATTTTGTTGGTAATGTGACTAACTCAGCTACTGCTGCTGTTGACGATTATTTTTATCATTTGTCGATCGTGTTAGAGCTTCGAACCGATCGAGATCGCAATTAGTTCATCGGTCCTTTGGATGTTGAGGGGTTGGGTGCAGAGCTCTTGCGCGTCGTTGACCGATGGTTGCATTGAAAGTCGATCAAAACACCGTGCAGTTAGATAATGATGGGTATAATCTTCGTATGAAATTTGATCGGCATCCGGCCGGATGTGCCGAGTTCGGGACGATTGGACGACGATTCATCGAAGTGGTCTTCGTCTTAGCCGCCGTCGTGTCGGCTGACATTGAGTAATAGGTATTTTAAAGCCCTTTTCAATTGTTTGGTAAATTTTAATTGATTTACCGCGAGCATTGCAGAAGGAGGTTTCAGTACGGTTAGTGAAGTAGAAGAAGCGTCAACGCGCAAGTGGGTTAGTGGGTTGTGAACGGAGTATTGTAGAGCAAGATGGATATTCCAGTAGATGCACAGGAGATGGCACTGCCACCGATCGAGGCGTTCAAGAACTGCCAGTATCATGTGCGGGTTAGTGGGACGACGGATCTGGATAAGCGGGTTATGTCCTTTGTGGATAATCTGTGGGGTTTTGAAGTGACCGGAGGTAGCGATCAATATGAACCGTTGACGGTGATCATGGTCAAGCGTGAAGGCTTGGCGAGAAGGGCCGGTATTCGAGTCAACGATGTCATAACTAAGATTAACGATACTTCAGCGGAAAAACTTACCTTGGGGCAAGCACAGGAACTGATCGCAGAATCTGGACGAACGGTGAAAATTTTTGTGCGAGGGTAGGTTATTTGAGTGATCGATAGCAAGAGTACGGTGATTGATCAAGTTTTTTTTTCGCATTACAGCGATGTGGAAGAGGAAAGTGAAGATGAGATGACCGTAGACTATTGGTTCAAACCTTGTAAGTAGAAGATGCTCTGGGAAGGCATCGCTCATCTATGTGTCGGCAATCACACATCATTTTAGACGAGCCATTGTTGATTGAATTCCATAAGGACCTAGAAAACGTGATTGATGACGCTGACAAGTTGTGTGTTCTCTCTTTCTCTCTCATCCGACCCTCGAGACTATCTCATCCCGTCATATCCTATCCCATCCCTTTTGTCTGTGTCCTCTGGCGGAACAGTGTTCCACACTTGTTGATCGATAGATGGTTTCTTCTCTTCAGTGAGCGATGCTGAGCGTGCCATGTTGGACTGGGAGGCCCGCATGCGTGCCAACCGAAATGTGAGTTAAAATTCGCAATGTTTCGATGACTTTGTTAACTAACGAATTTTCCCATTTTTTAGCCAGGAAAATGGAATGGATTGTGGCCTTGGAATGATCGCAAGAAAGTAGTATACAAGTAAGTATTATCGCAGTGGTTGATGACTCCGGCGACACGAAGATGACTGCAGACGACAAAGATTGGCTTGAAAATAACCCTAGATGCGGTAACGAAGGCGGAAGCGACAACAGCTGAAGAGAGAGTGTTTGGCAACGTTTCCTCGCGAATGAGTGAAAATAGAACTACATTGTTGCCAGACAATAGCTTTTCGATTTTGCATAAAGTTAGGCGTCGGTTGACCAAATTTTGCTTTTCTTACTTTTCAGGGAATCCAATTGCTACATGGTGCCAAGTGTGGCGGAGGAGAAGCGCGACCGGGAACTGAGTATGCGCGTTTCAGAAGCTGAATACAAGAAACACTTGGAGCGGGAAAAGGCTGAGGCTGAGAGAAGAGCTGAGGAGCAGCGTCTGGAGGACGAGCGAAGGGCCGAAGAGGAACGCAAAGCCGAGGAGGAGGCTTTCTATGCTCGGTTTGAGGCCGAGCAGAAACGGCTACAGGATGCAGAAGCGCAGAAAGACGAAGCAGAAGCTGAAGCGGATCAGTATATTGAGGAACTGATGCAGCAACAAGATGACCTACTAACAGAAGATGTGAGTACCGATGTGCTGGAACCCGAAACTGTGCCAGACGTGCAAGAAGATACTGCAGAGTAAGATGAACGAAGTTCGTCGGAGTTGAGCTCATCTAGATTTAAGTGACAGAAACATTCGCGCAATGTTTGATATTTACATGTAAATACCAAAACATATTTACCATTTATTTTCCAAATAAACAGTGTTTTGTAAACCTAGTGCTTTTTAATAACCCGATAGTATCCCCATGAAAATTGAGCTGTTTAGGAATCAGGGAGAAAGAGAGGCAACAAGTGACGTGGACTAGACTGCATCAGTTTCTAAATTTAACGCGATCGATAGTGAATTGAAGCCATCGTTGCAAGTGGTGAGACACAAGGCAGCACGTTGTCCCCGTTTAGGAGCGACACGAGGCACCGAACCGCGAAACGAGTGCAGCTGCAGCTCTGTACTAACAACCAAACGCACGACGAAGATCAGATATTCTTTGCATACGGGACGGTTAGGACACGTATCGCGGTTGCACTCCAACGGAGTTGGTTCCTTATCTGGTTCGAATCACAGTGACAATTTGACTTGAGAACGCTACTTCCAGACGTAGGTTGTTCACCTCTGTGTATTGTTTGAGTGTTCAAAAGATCCAATTAGTAGAATTTTGTGCTTTCATTCGAGAAACAGACGAACCATCCGCAGAATCGACTACGTAATCACTTTCATTGGTGTGAGGGGACATTAGAAAAATGCCCGAATTTGTGATTGAAAAACGCAATATTCCAGTGCTGACGATCGCTTCAACCAGCAGTACCTCGGGTAGCGGAAATGGAAGTGGTGAAAACGCCCTCGGTTTCCGGATTACCGGAGGGGCCGATTTTGAAATGCCCATAACGGTGTTTCAGGTGAGAATGCAGCTGAAAGCGACGACGAACTTGGCGCCCAATAAAATCAGTAGAAGCTTCGGGAGCATCATCTGGTCGTCGGTTCGAAAATAAACGCAGACGACGGGATCGCGGATAAAAATAGTCTACTTCGCGGGATCGTCGGACTTCGTACGTTGAAACGGTTGTGACTTGCTTACTCAGGAGCGGGAGATGCGTGTTCATTTGCATCGTACGCATTCTGTCGGCCTCCTAGGCTAGATGCGTTTGCGTATTTTGAGTGATTTCAATGCCCGACATAACCTAGGATAACGAAACTTAGGTTGGGGTGGGATGGAAGGTTGCATTCAAGTTTGTGCGCAATGTAATTAGAAGGCGCATGCGTATATGAATGAAAATACTGTAAATATAATGTACGTTGTACCGTGCTGTTTCGAATTACCGGACACTTAGAAAGCCAAACAGTGGCCTTTGTCACAGTGTTGTTTGCTTAATTCTGATTTTTCGCCGAGCATCCATACCAACTTAATTGGGACATCTTCTACATTCTTCATGCATAACAAGTGTTGAGATATAGGGGGTGATTCCCCAGTACTTAAGCTACTAAATTGATGATTAGAAAAATATTGGTTTGACCTGTGTGTGACCTTATCCATTTTTGAAGCGTAGAAAAATAAATTTGAAACTATATATATGAAATTCGACATTCCATTTTGATGATGTATTCATGAACCGCGTTGGCCAATCATAAAAGGTGGCTCCCAATACCGGACACAATTTGGAAATGGCTCGATTTCTAAAAATTTGTACATAATGGAATGTTTTTACTTCAGTAATTGAATTTAATGCATTTGCAATATCAATTTGAGTTTTATTTAGATTGCGAGATGTCTATCATAAACCTCTCTCATATATGAAGACAAATAACACATTTTACGAAGTTGTTCTGCATGTTTACTCTTTTTATTTTCATTGCATGTTTGATACTATGATTGACGAAATCCATGAAAAATTTATGTATTTTGAGACACTGGTGCAAAAACTACAAATGTAGGTATCATATAACAAATCAAGCTGTCCGAAACTGGGGGACAGGATGTGCTTGACCAAAATTATAGTTTGTCCATATTTAGCTTAAAGGTACAAAATACATTCATACTTTTGAATTATGATTATATTCAATCATGCCTTCGTGATCCATATTTCTTTTCTATATTTAAAATAATTACTAATTAGGCCTTAAATGCGATACGTCTACTTTTTAACGAATTTCAAACATCTCTACTTTTTCAAAAAGGCATGCATATTTTAAGGATGTGTTGTTCTTCGCAAACATTACTCTTCACAATAGCTTTCTTTTATTCTAATACACCATCTTGATCGGACCATGATTTCTCAATTTTCGACTTTGTCATGTATTGGGTACTGTGCAGTACTGGGGATCTCCCCCTAGTAGTTTTCGGATGAATTAGGGCCACCCATGCAAACAAAATTTTATTTTCGCTTAAGCTGCTCACTTTTTAAATACCGTTTTGTCTCAAATTCCGAACAGACTCATATTCTGAACATTCGGTTTTTGTATGGCGATTTGGTTGAAATGTTTCACTGAAATATGTCATCAAATAACCAGGAAATGACAGTCATTTGTAATTCAATTTAAACGACTTTCAATTTATTTTATACCTCGGGAAAAGTGATGATTCTCCAGTTCGAGACCTGTAAAACCAGCTCAGATAAATTGATTTGCGAAATTACCCAGACAACCAGAAATCGCATGAAAGTTCACGTTACAACTCGTTTATTCATACTACCGTCAAGCTACCATTCACCGTGCATTTAAGAAAAATTTGCACTTCAAAAAATTATATAACTTTTTCAAATAATTTGAAGCGCACTAGAATACCACTACGTAGCGTGCAATTATATAATAATTCAGGGAAAAATCTAAAACTAGTGATGCATAATAAAAAATACTTAAAAATTATGTTTGAAAATGTAATGTTAAGGTCGCCTCGTACCGTTCTTTGTCACCATCTACCGTGCACACTAGTGCACCATTCACCGTGCGTATAGTTTTCGTCATGATTTAATTTTGTATCTCCAAGAAACGTTGTTGATGGTGCAACTATGTTGCTAGTAGTGTGCGCACTTATTTTTAAGAGTATTCAAATCATCATTTGCAATAAAAACCATAAACAAATTAAATTTATCTAAATCATTATTTTTTCATTAAAACCGTTATAGGAGGCTTGACTGTATTGTCCAAACCATTCCATATTCACTCAAAAACTAAATATGAAGTAGTTCAATGACAACATAACAATAAATCTAATATTGGCGTATAGTTTCATGCCTTTTACACTAATGAACGGTAATAGGAACCATATATATTGAAAAGGGTCCATTCACCGTGCATTTGGGTTTCGACTGCAACAAACTAAAAAAATTCTAATTTGCATAACATCTTATTGCTCATACGATGAAATACATCTTACTAATAGTATCCACAGTGAAAACTTGTTGAATTTAAAAAAAAAATCAGACTCTATCGTTAAAATGAAAAAATGTGATTTATAGGCGTTTCTACTAAGAGTGTTGAAAAATATCATTATCAAACAGAATTCACATGATTTTGACTACATAAACTAGGTTTTTCAAAATGCTTTGTGACAAAAACTACTTCATTTCATCAGTTTTATCTTATTTTGCTGACAAAAGAATAATTTGTAAAAATTGTATGATTATTCTGTAGGAATTTGTATATGTGCACGGTGAATGGAGGCCGCACGGTGACTGGTGACTTAACGGTAATTACATCAAACCCGCAAAACACCGTGGATAAACTCGTAAGATTGATGAGGTTCCTCGCATAAAACACTTCTTTTCTGAGTTCATTTGTACATTTTGTTTCGTCCCGTACACTCATACAAAGTAAATCGAATCAATCCGTAGCAGCTGTCAAATTAACATTTGTTATCATATGTTAAGTCGAATTGTATGTTATTATTCATCATATAATATATGCACGCATATCGCCTCCACTTTTGTACGTACAAGGCCTTTTCGCAACATCTTATAAGTGAAATGTTGCACATACAAAGCCTCCATGTGATTTAGTTATACTTACATTTTGGTTGTCTGGGTACTCATTTGAATACGATTTATTCGTGCTGATCGGAATTTGAATCAAGGTGTTCGGAATATGAGACAGTTCATTCATGTCTGCATTAAGTGTTCGGCATTTGCATCAAAATGTTGTTCCATATTTTTAGATAAAAAAAAACAGTATTAAACAAGATAAACAAACAATTTTATCAGCATACCCAACGGCTAACGGTTAGACTTTGCGGAGAATTTAAAATTTTCACAAATATAGCTAATTTATGCCTATCAGATGCATTTGAAATCACTGTTGGCCTTAAGTGTTCGGAATATGAGTCAAAACGGTAATTGACCGAACTCAAATTCACATAAAGTCCAATTAAATTGCTTAAATAGAATGAAGTTTATCTTAAAGTGGAAAAAATATTCGACTCGAACGTAAATAGCGTTGACTAGGCGAACAAGGCGTAAATAGAGATCAGTTTTAGAGGGGGCCATGGCCCCTCCACATTGGAGGTAGATTTATATAACTTTACAATAAAATTTGTGAAACGATTACAGTGGCTCACCTGCGCGCCAGTTCTTGACCGACTCTTTTCATTTTTCTGCGACGAAAGTAACGGAAAAATGAGTTTCCAATTTTCCCGTTGTTTGATTTCCCGACAAACGGGAGATAAAATTATGATACTTGAGAATTCTTTGTATCCTATCTATATTATATTTTAAGCCAGTAAATCTTCATGGGTTTTCTTTGTGAAAAGTTTACTAATTCGTCTTTTTTCTGTTAGCTTCGTGAACTTAAAACAAAAAAGTTTATAAGTTTAACCCTTATAAGCCCGAGACGAATCAGGAAATTTAAATGTCCACAATTAGGAGCTACTGGTCTCCGATCAATTGATTTGAAATACATTTTGAAGTGAATTCGGTTAGTTGGCCTTACAATCCTTGGGTGAGGCAACAGCGTAAATACCATGGGTCCGAAATCGGCCTCAAATGAATATCTCAACATCTAAATAAGTTAGAAGGTTGGTGTCTTCGGCAAAGTTATTCATCAGACCAAGAGCTATCTGGCGATGAAAAATCCGATTGGGTATTCATCCGCTAGGTGGCGCTAGCGACAAATTTTCTTCAATCGTCTATATCTCAAGATCCTTATCAACTAGAAGATTGGTGTCCTCGGCAAAGCTGTTCAGCGGATCAAGGGCTGTCTGGTGGTAAAAAGTCTGATTGGAAATTAATCCGCTAGGAGGCGCCAGTGATAAATTTCCTTAAATCGTCTATATCTCAAGTTCCTTATCAGCTAGAAGATTGGCGTCTTCGGCAAAGCTATCTGATTGGAAATAAATCCGCTAGATGACGCTTCAAAAGTTACCAGTAAGCACGATAATGCGACATAATAACAGCATTATATTTGCATATTTGGTAGTCATTTGATGCATGACAGGTTTATATACGTATATAATGTCATTATAATGTTAGAAAGGGCGTAATTGTATGGTACCGTAATTTCGGGAGAAATTGATTATTGTTTACGGTTTTCTGATCTGTTTTCTATACTGTTGTCAATTCCAAACAACTTTATGCAGGTAAACAAGTACGATGATGAGTTTCATTGGCTCATGTACCGCAATTTTCTAACAAATGTGATTTTAGTGCTAAAAATTATCTCTAAAATGAAAAATCGGGGAATTCCATTTCGGGGTGAAATTGATTAATTGTCAATAAGATTATTGTTAGTTTCGAAAACTACTATACTTACGTAATATGAACTCCCTGAATCTGAATATGCTTCATTCATTTACTATAAGGTTCATTGATTTCAATGATATATTAGTAAGAATAAAATTGTGTGACACGGTGATCAATTTCACATACTGATCGCCCAAATTTACGGTATTCGAGGCATTTTTTGTGCTTTCGTGCACGCAACCAGAGAGCTTTCGCGAGCGTGGCCAAGCAGCTGGTACACGAGGTAAATAAATGAATGAATGAAAATGGAAACCTCAAATAATATGCAAAAGTATAATGAGATGATACAAAAAGTACTTCTCTGTATCAGATTTATTTATTTTTGAGTTTTTTTTGCCCTGTTTACGATGATTCCCAAGTAACCACGCCGCACAAGCTGCAATTTATGCATATATGGTAAATTATGTATTTTGGACAGGCTTAGGCTTATGTCTGGAAACGGCGATCGAATAACTACATTATATACTAATCTTTTATTACGTAATGTTACTTATATGCCTAATGTTTCATTGCACATTTAGTTTCTGAGGAGCAAAAGCTAACAAACTGTAGCATTAGCTTCCAAAATAGCGTTTTTCAGCGGCTTGTCTGTTATACATTTCGGACACCAAATATACATTTTGGACATTCTCATGTGAATGTAATTTGGACAGGGGAGTTATTTCAATAGCCATTATATTAGTGATAATCAATAATTTAATGTATTGCAAGCAGGCTTTCCAAATGTACAGCCTCGACACGACAGCAGCCGAAAACACCGAGCCGACAGTCGCTGTGTATTTTCACTGCCTCTTGCTGCTGTACGTTTCGCATCAAACATGGAAAGTAATGGCAACCAGACACACACGCATGAATGTTGGCTGTATAGAAACAGTCGTTGCCTAACGATCTCAGCTGACAGCATCCGTGATCATGCCGTAGCGAGCCGTACGAACTGTTTCACATTACAGCCACCCAATGGCTGTGACAGTCTTCGGCTACTTGATGCAGCTGTCGCGAGAATGCTGTCGTGGGCTGTCATGAAATTTGAGATTCACGCTAAACATTTTGCACATAAGATTACAATATTGTACAAAAGTGTGAATATGAACGTAATTTGAGTAGATTGATTTGAAAATCATTAATAATATGATTATGTTTAAAACTATGTTTATCTTGTGAGTGCATAGTCTAGTGAACGCAGAGCAAACAATTTGAAGATTCAAAAAATACGAGTAAAAAAGTTTAAGCGTGACGTATGACATTGCTCGAAAACAGAACGCGAGGGGCCCCGACTGCATATTCATTTTGCCAGTACGACGCTTGGGTGTAAAAGACATGTTATGAATGAACAACCGCGCTTGTCATCGGCAAACGAACGCAGTACAGGCAATGTGATTGAACTGCTGTGTGCTGTACAAGACAGCATCGTTGCATGTCACATGACCACCTCATGGTAGGCTGTCATGGATAGTTCATTCAAAAGGCTGTCGTGGGAAGAAGTTGATGACAGCCGTCGAAATACTGTCGTGAGGCGGTACATTTGGTAAGCCTGATTGCAAGCAAATATTATCAGATCCATGGAATACGCCTGCAAGTATGCATGCATGCTACATTCCAGTGTGTTTCATCAGATGGCCAAATTATATCAACTGAACAAAAACCATAATCTATTTTGGACATCATCTGATTTATGCCTTATATACTCATGTTAAGATTTTAGATGAACTTAGCTTTAATTTTAGACATATTTTATCATATTGCCACTTTTAATCTTTTCATGAATGCCAATTTTGAGCGCTATTATTGCATTTAATGTATGTTCTTAAAATGCACATCCTCTTGCATTCGTAGGTTTCACAGATGTTCTGTTGATACAATTTACAATTTTGATATTTTTGAAGCCAATTTGTAATTGTTATGAAAATGGTCGTCATTAATAAGTAGCGTAGTGTATTAATAATGCGATACATGATTTCTCGTACATAGATTCCTTACCATCTCATTGGAAATGAGCATAGAACGACCAGCCTGTCCAAATTATATGCATGTCCAAGTTATATACGTTACCCTGAACGGTGTATATCGAGCTAACATCCCGACTCTGGGTACATAACAAAATTATATCAGCTTATGTTATTATGATATGAAGATTTTATCGAAAATAGGTTGTTACAATTTTGATGCAGGATGTTGTTGAAATAACTAAATTTATAACAAAAAGTTCTATGAATTGTAACATAAACATAACAAAATGTGTTTTTAATCTATCAAAAACATATCAAGTCCAGTTGTAAGTATCCAGTAAAAAGTATCAAAATTATAATACTGTATATTACACGGGGTAACTCATTAGGTTACAATCTTTTTGATCAATTATATGAAGATTCTTACAAAACATGATATTCCGTGCAAAAGACAAAACCATGTATGGTTATAACCAGTTTTTTATCAATTACACCTACAAAAATTCTAATAACTCTTCATATTCGGTGCAATAGACAGAAAAATGTATGTTTTGATATAAAACAAGCAATTTGAAGTCGCAAAAAGTAACTTTTTCATCACTTGCAATTAGTCAATAATTAAACTAAGATCATAAAATTTTGCTACAACTTGGGTGATTTTACAAACCCAAGAGATTTTTCTTTCATTCTTCTTAAATTAAAAATATATATATTTCGCTTGATTCAAAGACTCAAGTTGATTAAAATGGAGATGTGTATTTAATTTTATCATAAAATTGTTAAAAATAAACAAAAAGAAATATATTCAGAATAAATATAACACGATATGGTATATTTTTGCTTCAATATATTCTGTGGATAACGGTGTCTAACAAAATTTTATCATAATAAGATATGCATATCATATTCTGATAAAATTTTATTATATTTTTGTTATGTACCTCTAGTCATATATACAGATCTATCTGAATTACACAGATTTTTTAAATTCTGACACAGATTTAATTTGTATGGAACATCGATTTTTTTCAACATATTTTGTATGGGCACAGATTATTTTTGTATAAGACACAGATTTTCTAACCTGGTATATACAGATTTTCATTCAAATCATCTGGCAGCTCTGCTGTATATGTACAATTTAAGGCCTTTTGGTGCGTCATCACAAAATGGCTTCTTTCAAAAACATTAACATAACGCTATGATAGTATTGGTATTTGCATCATCAATAAAATATAACGGCTCATCGCCTGATTATATGGATATTTTATTCGAAGAAAAATGCTTCAGATGGAACTCCAATATTCAATCATAAATTTCAGATACAGCATTGTCAATTCAGCGACAATATACTTGAGATTTATATTCCCAAAAAAAATCTCCAAACTTGTGCCGCATTTCATTGCCTCACACAACTACACTTGTAAATAGAAGGTGCTTACCTTTTCCGTTGTAATTCTGCATTAAAAATGAGTGTATTGGATTTTATATTGCGTTCACAACACTTTCACTTAACAAATCTTTCATTTACTTTCCTTAAAGGAACACATTTCAAACGGAAACTGAAAATTTTTATAGTTTTATCAACCGCAACAATCAAATATGATGGCGGCGTTTTTCGCTTGTAGCAAATCGAAGACGACGACGACACCACCGTACGTGCACAATCATCGCGATCGTGAAGCTCAGTGATGCCAAGGATGCCTTCCATAAATTCATTGCAATTAATGAGAATTGATCACAAACATCGTGGAAATTTCATTAAATCAGTTATCTTGTGATAAAAAACTTTTTGAAGAATTATAAGGTTTCATAATATGCCGCAAATGTTCTGAAAACGAACATAATACAATTCGTAGAAAAATCTGTCACCTACCACCTGGCAACACCGCCATCTCCTGCAAACATAAACAGTGCCGATGCATAACAGGAATATGCAATGAATTCAACATCAAACATAGAAGTTCCGTTGCTCGAAAATAAATCATAATGTGTTCTTTTGATATGTACGATTAAACAGCAGATTTTGATTTTCAATACTCGTCAAATTACTGAATTTCCCGTGTGTTTACATAAAAATATGCTAAACAAAAATTATATATTTTTTGTTTGTTTGTTTTGAAAATGTACATGGAAAGGTGACACTACTACTAGTACATCAATGATGATTCTAATGATTCTTTGACTTACACGCCGCTTCACCTTAAGTTGATTGAAAGTGGAAAAAGCATGGTTACTTGGGTTTCCACATTTTGATCCTTTTATATGATGATGAAAATTCCTCACTTGCGTCTCGCAGATGCGACACCCTTATAGTTTGATGTTTGAAGTCCTGCTTCTTTGCTCCTTCGGCCGCAGAAGATGAATATTGTTGAAACCATAACTTTTCCCTGTCATAAAATCTGCGATTGTGTTAGAGAGCAGATTAATATTTTGCTCCCTCTTACCAAAACATGCAAACACAAAGCACGTGGTTTATCTTTAAAAACATTGGATAGCATTGAACATGCCCTATATGCGAATGTAGTGCTAATTTAATGCCTGTAGGTATCTGGCTTTGAATTATTAATAACGCCATGATGAGATTTCTATGCGGTGTAAGTGCTGGTATGAGACGCGTAAGTATTTGTAGTGCTATTATAATGTCTGTATGCATTTATGATGCTGATTTAGAGCTTATTGTTAGTGCTTATGGTTACTTGGGTAGTAACAAGTTTTTTTTTGTTTCTTTATTAGGGTGCATTTTTACACATTGACTAGCTATACGTTCTTCACCTGACTGGGAAGCTCTTCCCTACTAGAAGTATCTCCCTTTACCTTCCGAAGCTCAGCCAAAGTATTTTGGGGCCACTCGTGGGCCCAATAGTCTCTGACGGATTTAGCGATCCAGTGTTTTACGTCTGGAGGTGGAACGAAAAGGGTAAAACGAGATATTTTTTGAGTAGTAACAAGAAATCATCAATCTTCACTACCTCAAGATCCTTACCAGCTAAAATATTGGTGACTTCGGCAAAGACATTCAGCAGATTGAGGGCTATCTGAAGACGAAATATATAATTGGTGGTAGTAAAAACGAAATCCTGAAACAAAGAAAGCATCATGGAAGATGAACTAAAAACAAAAAGTTATCTATTCACATTACGCTTGATTTCCAATCACTACTTTTTCGATTCAATTTCTTAATTGCTAGTAATAAACCTTTTTCATTATTTTTCATACATTTTGACAGCTTTCGACTACCATTCTTCCATGCACTTCTGTTGGAAGTTTGAGAAATTTGAGAATCCAGCGTAGCGCGATCGGTGAGTGGAATACAAACATCAGTATCGCTGCTCGACGGCCATTGAGAAAAACTGAATGTTCGAAAGGTTGTTGTCTGTACTTTTTGCCGCTGGTACCAACTATTAGCGGTTATGAACGAAATAAACAGTCGTTACCCTATTGAGAATTTATCCGCTAGGTGACGCTAGCAACAAATTTTCTTCAATTCAATCTTCTCTACCTCAAGGTGTCTTCGGCAAAGATATTCAGTTGATTGAGGGTTATCTGAACTTTTAAAAATAATGAAAATTACTGTGGACGTAATTCTCGTTATGACTGAATGACACATAATGTAAAGGATAGAACGACTCAAAAACGTGTCCTTGAAGATGTATTGAACAAAAATGTAATTTTACATGTTAAAGGACGCGAAAGCGATGTAACTGTGATCGGCATTTCCAGAATCAGACATTAACGTATTTAAAATTCGACACAAAATTACGTAATTCGGCTTGCTTTTTTTATGTGCATCCTAAATCACATGATTTTTTGGCAGTGTGTGGAGGTGAAAAATATTGGCGCCAATGTATGGCAGATCGAAAATTGATTGATAACAATTTTCGATCTACATTGGGGCCAATATTTTTCACCTCCACACACTGCCAAAAAATCATGTGATTTACGTGTTTTGGATGCACATAAAAGAAGCGAGCCAAATGACGTGAATTTGTGTCACATTTTAAATAGGATGGTGTCTGATTCGGGAAATGTCAATCATAGCGGCATTGTTTTCATGTCCTTCATCATGTAAAATTACATTTTTCATTCAATACATCTTTCATAACCCATTTTTACGTAATTTCATCACTTACATCATGTGTCATTCAGTCATAATGTGAATTACGTCCGGAGTGATTTTCATTATTTTTAAGAGTGCTGATAACATTTTAAATGGCTGTTCAAAACCTGAAAACTTGACCGTAGCAAATCAGCAACAATATGCAATAGTATTGACGCTCAAGATCCTTATCAGCCAAAGGGAGTTCGGTTTTGCGTCGTCCGATTGATTTTGCTGACGGATTCGCGCGTATTTTCGTTGCCGGAGAATTTTTTCCCCTGTTCTGGAGCACCTTGCAGGGTAGTGCTTAGTGAAGCCCAAGCAGGACAGTTCGGTTTTGCGTCTTCCGATTGATTTTGCTGACGGATTCGCGCGTGTTTTCGTCGCCGGAGTTATGATAACACATTTTTTCTTGAAAGCGTAACTTTTATGTAATATTAAAACAAACTTTGTATGGTTCGTCACTATAAGTGTCGGCATTATGCTTTTTTCTTATACAACTTCAATATACATATATTTTTCTCTTTTTGACATTATTAAAAATTATCTCTTGAATTGTTCGACATTGTGAATGTTGACGTATTTTCTAAAACTTCTACCATATCGAGACAAAATGCACAGTAATACTCATATGTAATTTTCAAACAAACTGTGTATGGTTCGTCGCTACAAGTGTTGGCATTATTCCTGTTTCATTTAAGTTAAAATATATACATGCAATTTTCAATTTTCGTCATTAATAAAAACGTCTTTTGAATTGTTCGACATTATAGATGTTGACGTATTTTTTCCAAAAAATTCTCGAGACAAAAATACAAAACTAGCTTTAAATACAAGTCGTATATTTCCCCCTTGTCCATGGATCGCATCACCGACCAAAGGTGACTCCCAGATCTTTTCCTCCCTCACTAATAAACACCCTTCCCGTGGTGGTTGTGGAGATGCAGAGGTATTCTCGGTCTCTAGAAGCAACAATCATTACACCCTAACATTCCTTCCCCATCCCAACTGACTGTAAGGACTCGGCCGGCGCCGTTATTGATCAATAATATTAGATCTGCTAAAATTGCACTTCGAGAGTAAGCGGAAACTCCCATCCCTTATTCATTTGGATCGTAGTGCAATTCTTACCAGTTCCGATCAATCACGGAGTAGCAACCATTGACATGTACAGTCAGTCTATGCTATGCTATGCTAAGATCCTTATCAGCCAAAAGGTTGGAGTCTTCGGCAAAGATTTTCTCATTTCTGGCGGTGAATAATATGTTTTGGAATTCATCATCTAGGTGGCGCTAGTAAAACCAAATCTTCAATCTTCTCTATCTCAAGATCTTTATCTAGAATAACGGCTATCTTGAGGAGGAAAATCTGATTAGAAACACATCTACTACGGGGTGCTAGTAAAAAATTTTTTTCATTCTTTTGTATCTCAAGATCCTTATCAGCTGATCAAGAGCAATCTGGCCATGAAAAGTCTGATTGAGATTGAACAGCTAGGTAACGCTAGTAAAAAAATCTTCAATCTCCAGTACCGTAAGCCGGGGGCAAATTGATCACTGGGGTGAATTTGATCAGGTCGATATCACACAGCTGCGTTTATTCTACGACTGGCGTGAGGTGACAATTGTCGGTCTCGTATAGCGAGGTGACAATTCGTCCCCTTAATGCTACAACTAGATAACTCGAAAGTCAAAATTTTGAGATATGCAACTTTGAAAATGTGAAAGGTCAGATTTGCATAGAAATATTCACAGAACATTTGAGGCTTTTTATACGAATATTAAAAAATGACACAATTTTAGCATTTTCGAAACGCTTACCAGCAATCTATTCTACGATCAATATTTGATGTAGTTTTGAATAGTTGGCCACTTATCTTTGACAGCCTAGTTATCAAAGAACTTGAATACGGTCTCAAATCTCTTAGCGAAAAGCATTTTCACAAACTGGGACCATTTTTGTAATCTAAGTCAGAAATTTCCATATAACGTTAAACGCCTAGGGGTATGCAATACCCTACAAATGTTCGTTATTCATTCAATTTTGTTCGATTCATACTCCATTATCGAAGTTACCCCATAACAGAAAACCAACTTTCGAATACAGTGTCTTACCGATTTTGGCAACAAGGCTCGATTTTTGTTGCAAAAATTGGGATGTTGCCAAATTCGGGAATTTTTAAATGCTTGTGTTTTTATCATTCTAATCTCTGAAAGTATCAGAAAATGCATGGCAATTACTACGAATGATGTAAAAAATGTCTGGGAGCCTTCTTCAGTTCAGCTTCTGATTTAAAAGCAGAAACATGTACTGATTATATGCGCCATCTGAAAAGCACACTTGTTCTACACAGTACAAGCGTGGTATTACTTCCAGTGGTCATTTGCGACTGTTCTAGAGCGCAAATGTGCTTTAAAACCAGACCATATCAAAAGTAGCAGATTATGAATACGGTTGAGGATCCTTTCGGGTGGGTTTATTTTAGAGATTTTTTGAACATAGAGCGCAATTTTGATGACCACACGTTTTAATAATGAAGAAGGTTCTAAGTGAAAAAAGTGGAAGTTTTTCTAAATAACTTCTTACTATCAATGTTATCACGGTGGAAATGTAATGTCAACTTTTTTATCAAGACTGGCACCGCCATGCACCGAGAAATAGAGTTAATGACGAGTTCTTATCAAGCATTATGATCATTTGCTGAGATTCGGGAAAAATCAAGCTGAGAGTTGCAAAATTAATTATTAGAGGGGCTTTCCTGAGCCGAGTGGTTAGAGTCCGCAGCTACAAAGCAAAGCCATGCTGAAGGCGTGGATTCGATTCACGGTCGGTCCAGATTTTTTTCGTAATGGAAATTTTCTTGACTTCCCTGGGCGTACTTGCCATACGATATACGCATGCAAAAATGGCAACTTTTGGCGTAGAAACTTCTTAGTTAATAACTGTGGAAGTTGTTGTTGTTGTTGTTTGAGAGGGACTTTAACCCGAAGGTCATTCGTCCCTCGTGGAAGTGCTCATTGAAACTAAGCTGAGAAGCAGGCCCTGTCTCAGTGAGGACGTAATGTCAAGAAGAAGAAGATCAGTTGCTCGCTGCCCGTCGTAAACAACGTACGCGTCTGCAGGTCAGCTCTACTTATTTATTTATTTATTTATTTATTTATTTCGTCAAACGACGTAGACTAGTACATTTTACATATACATATTTTTGTTTTATTTCTTAATACTAAAATTATGAAATTTATAAAAAATATTGAAAAAAAAAATGTGTAGTGTAAGTAATGTTAATTTCATTTTGTTTTATTTTATGTGTTGCGATTTCTAATGGATTTGAAGTATGTTTTTAGATTTTGCCGAGACATGGTAAAGTCAATAAATTCGCAATGTTGATTGTAAATGGCCATCATTTGATTTAGAGGCCCGTTTTTGGCATAATTTGTTCGATGATGATTTGTCAAGAATAAGTTACGATTTCGTAGTTGCCTAGAAGGAGCGTAGAAATTTAATTTTGATAAGATTTCTGTTGAATCAATACGTTGCGAAACGATATCATTTACAAATCAAACTCTTGCGATTTCACGCCGCTCTTTCAAAGTTTGTATGTCAATAAGCATGCAGCGTGCTTTGTAGGGTGGAAGTGGAAATGATGTCCAACCTAATTTACGAAGAGCATACTGGATTTGTTATACAACCGGATCACTGTTTTCGGTGCTATTGTTCTCTTGAGTTGACTGTTCTCCTCCAGTTCGCGATTTGCTGTCTTGCTGTGCAAATAGATACACAACATCGTTCAGCATGTGCGAGATTTTTATCAACACGGTCGAGTTTCGTTTCTCGATCGATGCCCCACGACCGTCATGGAATTAGATTGCCGAGTTCGTGAAGCAGATACACGCTGATGTATTAGATGTAGAAACCGTCTACAAGCTAACGGAAAATCGCAGCATATGCATCAAATATAAGTCAGAGTCTGCAATGCTAGAAGCCCTGCGGAAAAACTCGGTACCGCAACATTTCAAATATGCATCCGGGAATTCAGTGCAAGTTTCCATGGTGGTTGCAGGTCGCAATATTGAATACGTTCGTGTATTCGACCTGCCACCGGAGATCTCCGATGACGACTTGCTATTGGCATTTCAACCGTATGGAAAGGTGGAACGAGTAGATAGAGAAAAGTTTCCCGGGAACCTGGGCTTGGATCATGTGTATAATGGTGTGAGGGGTGTACACATCGAAGTGGAAAATGAAATCCCATCAATGATTTGAATAAGGAATCGAAAAGCAAAAGTATTTTATGATGGTCTAAAGGATAAGTGCTTCCTGTGCCAATCTCGAGGACATCGGATGAACTCCTGTCCAAAAATGAAAAACACGTATGCTGCAATCGCCAAAGCGGCGGAAACGGTATCTTTGGTAGAGGACTTAAACGCAACTGTGGATGAAATCGAGGAAGTCATAGAGGAGGAAGTTCTCGAAGAACCTCCGGAACTCGAGAAGGAACTAACCGGAAAGAAACAGCGAGTAGATAAGCAAAAACCGGAGATCGACGATGACTACATCCAGCGAACATATGGCATTCCAAACGCCACGCAATTGGTGAACAATTTTAACGCCGTGATGGAGGAGCAGAAGAAAAAGCTGGTGGCAAGCCAGTGACGGGCCCAGTTTGCGTCTTCAGGATCAGTTGACCCCGCCCCGCCGAGGAAAAGTTCTCGAAAGGGCAATAGATAGTTGAGTAAAATTGATGTTTTTTTTAATAATTCTCATGTATTATTCCATTGATGATCGGCTCCGTAAAGGTTTTAGAAACCGCATGAGCCTAATAAATAAACGAATGGTAAAAAAAAGAAGAAGAAGAAGGATTGGAAGATATTTCTTGAAACAAAAAATCATGTTATAGAAGAAATAATGTGTGAAGAGCAACGCGAGGAGTTATATTCAAACTGAAAGTTATTGAAAATTTTGCTGCCGAAATTTCAAATTTCATTCATTTCATTGCGTTTCATTTTTCAAGATTTATTTATTAGATTTTTTTACGAACTCGTCAAGAAACTGCTTGCAAAATCTCTATTGTGCATATGAATTTACTCAAGGATTTCACCATTTCATGCTTCTGGTAGAAATACAATAACTACATGTATCCCTAATGTTTTGATTTGTTTTCTGTAAGATTCTGTAACATCCGGATAATCGAATTCTCCGGATAATCGAATCACTGAGAAAAAAATGAAATCTTCGATAAAAGAACATACATATTATCTTTTTTTGTTGTTGTTTTATTTATATGACGCGGTGGTGTAACCTGAAACTATTTCTAGAAAAAATAGGGGTCTTTACAAGAAAAAAAAATTTTTTTTTGACCAGCATACACAACAACAACTTTTTTAAACCCCCCTGTTTTTAAATATTTTCAAAACTGCAAAACCATTCATGTTGTATATTGCAATACCAAATTATCTCAGATTTATGCATAAATATTGAAAAACAAGAACATCAAAAATCAAATTCCGGATAATCGAGTCTAAAATTCCGGAGATTCGAATCCCGGATAATCGAGTCCCCTGATAATTGAGTCTCCGGATAATCGAGTCCGATCTGTAATCATTTATTTTTTCTTCTTTTTAAGGTGAATATAAATCGAAGCCTAACCTCCAATTTTCAAGAGCACGAATCTGGAGATCCAAAAATCCGTTTAAGCTGAAAACTTAATCGATTGGTCACTAGCTAGTGGTGATCAATCGATTAAGTTTTCAGCTAAAACGGGTGTTCGGTTCTCCAGATTTGTGCTCTTGAAAATTTGAGGTTTGGCTTCGATTCATCTTCACCTTAATTGTAGAGAAGAATCATATAAATGTTAACAATGGCCAAAGAATTTTGAGCATGGGCTTTTTACTCACTCTTAGAATTCTTCTAAAGATGTTTTTCAATGACTACTTCAAAACCCATTCTCAACAATTTGCCCAAATTGTCAACTAGTGTTATGAACAAACTTTCTCGATGTTTTCCTCAATAACTGTTACTAAAATTCCTACAGAAATACCCAAAAGAAATCATTCATCAATTATTCAATAAAATCTTCTACGGATTAACTAATCAATGATCACGAGACAATTTGAGGATCTTCAAACCACCACACATAATCCGATTTGTACATTAATTACAAGCACATAACAATAACAAAACATTAACGATGAACACAGTAAAGCTAATCATCTTAACATTTGATGCTCTTATTACACTTGTTTTTACTGTTGATTACTATCCTATTCCACCAAATTATTATGCCTTTAAACAATGTAGTATTTATTTTTACAGCTTGCCTGCTTTATGTCAATTCCCCTTTGAAATATGCGCGTTTTACTTATAAGTACATTCAACATTAGCTTTCTAAGCTCGCAATGGTCACCAACATTTTCATTTTGACTTATTTTTGCTTTGTTTGAACTCACAATATTAGGTTTCAGTGCTTAATTATCATTTGAAAATATTGTTCCATGTGTTGCCAAAATCGGGAAGAAAATGTTGCCAAAAACGGGTGTTGCCAAAATCGAAGGTAGACAAAAGCGGGTGTTGCCAAAATCGGGAAGACACTGTATATGAAAAATTATATATCCATTCAAAATAAATCTTTTGGCAATCTATCGACTGCAATCGACAGCTATGCCAGTACTTGTTCAAAAAATATAAATTAAAATTCTTTGAAACAGCATGCATAAATATTCAAGTTTTCTTCGAAAAAACTATCAAAGTTACCCCGTTTTACGGTATCAGCAATACTGTTGGAAATGTTAGTACTAAACAATCCGCTGGTGATAAGCCTGCATGCAAACTTTGAGTGTTAAAAATGTTGTGTAAGTTTCAGTGTCAACTGCTGAACTCATTTTTTAAATCGTATAGCGTTACAAGAATAGCAGTGATAATATAAATGGATAAAATGATGATATACACGAGTTGCAAGAGTTTGATATCATTTTCAGATTCAGGAGAACCAAATTTAGTGGATAGGGAAATTTTACATTCTTAAATATACTTATTATATTTATTATATTTAAACCTCAATTTGCTGAATATCTTTACAGAAGGCAATTAACCTCCTAGGTGATGAAGACCTCAAGGTAGAGATATTTGATGATTTGTTGTTACTAATGCTACCCAGCGGATGAATTTCCAATCACACTCTCTACCGCCAGATAGCCCTTGATCAACTCTACCTGAAACAACAATCTTCAAGCTGATAAGGATCTTGAGATACACACGATTGAAGAAAATATGTCACTTGTGCCACCTAGCGGAAAATTGCTCAATCAGACTCTTCACCGCCAGATAGCCCTTGATCTGCTGAACAGCTTTGTCGAAGAAACCAGCCTTATAGCTGATAAGGATTTTCAGATACAGATGATTGAATAAAATTTATCACAACTGACTCACGCCAAATTGCCACTACTGACTGCGCCACCTAGCGGGTAAATTCTTAATCAGAATATTCATCGCCAAGGCTATCTTGATCTGCTGAATAACTTTGTCGAAGAAACCAACCTTCTAGCTGATTTTAATGTTGAGATATCCGTTTGCGGCCAATTTTGAACCGCTCGTGTCCACGTTTTTTCCGTTACCTAGAAATGGGGGAAGAATCAAGGAGAATGTCTCATCCAAGGATTGTAAGAACAACTAATTGTAATTACTTTGAAGTGATCAGATATGTTTTGCTTCAACCCGGGACAAAAATAATAATTTTTAAAATGTATCATAACCAGGCATTGCAGGATTCGCTCTCATTTGAGTATGAAGCACGATCAAAGCAAGCAAAGAAAAATATCCCATCTGTTGTGGTCCACGATCGTCGTTGTATCGCAAAATGTAACAAGTCTGATAAATGGAAGCAGCGAGCGAGAGCTCCAAAGAGAGAGCGATGATAAAATCCATTTTTCTCGCTTGTTTACCGTTGGGGATAGGTGTTTTTCTTTACTGGCACGATACACAATCCATGAACTTTCAATAGCAATAGTGTCCCCCAGGCTTGGAGCATGTTTAGAGGGGTTTTATCATGCACTACTATCCCCCCAATCTGATCAAAGTTGTAGCAGTATACGATAAACAGTGTCTCATTATGTGCAGCATGTTATGATAGTTACAGAGAGCGATACGTGAGAGATTCTCTCAATTTTCTCAGGATTCAATCCCTGATCATAACATTACACGATACGTAATATTTGTCTTCCTTTTGAGGTCATAACAAAAAAAAATCACGGTTTTATAATCTGATATTTTGAAACGAAAATCATTAGATTTTTTTCATATATGTGAACCACTTCGTCTATCCTTCAAGTGTCGTAAAACAGGGTGCAAAATGATCATTTATTACAACTTTTTTTTAATATTATTATGAATTTAGATATTGTCGAACTAATTTAGACAAAATTGATTTACAGCCAGTGGCAAAAGCTAGCAACCAACTGCTGTTTTTCCATACAAAATGCACAAATTTGAGGCTCTGTATCTCAGCTTTTGGTTATCCGATTTGTCTGAAATTTGAATGACGAACTACAAACAACTTGATGTTTTGTCTGTAGTGAATTCAACACATTGCAGTTATTTTCCAAAGAGTTTCAGAGGGTTGACAAAAGTAAGTAAACAAGAGACTTTAAAATTTAATTAATAAACGGTAAGTTTTGCGTGGTTGGTTTATTGGACAAAGTTGTTTAGTTACACAATTTATCAGAACACCAATCACCCACAACTGATCGTTTTTTAATTAAATTTTGAAGTCTCTCGGTAGTTCGTTACTGAAATTTCAGCTTAATGGGACTACCAAAAGCTGAGATACAAAGCCTCAAATATTAGCACTTTGCATGGAAAAAATAGCATTTGGTAACCAACTTTTGTCACTGACTTTATGTAAGTTAACAAAATTGATTTTTATAAAATATTTAACAAATTATAGAAAAAAACTTAAGAAATTCAAAATTTGAAATGACAGCCAGGGCCGAAACTGTTTCCATGCTCTAACAAATTTCAAAGATTGAACATCTGCCCTATACACTAGATGTTGGTCTCCTGAAACTGGAAAACGTTATACTACTTCTTACTTAATTGCAAGAATAAACTTTTGAAATCCCGCTCCATTTGCCTGGATTTTCAAATGAATGTGTCGTATATTGTATGTTTTTTGTGAACCATAACAATAAATGAAATCAACAATTTTAATAATTATTTTCGAAATATGAAGCCGACGAAATAGAAGCCGACTGATCGAATCCGGGACGTTTTCCGGGACGCTCGGTAATGCGGGACAGGTGTCTTGAATCCGGGACTGTCCCGCACAATCCGGGACGTCTGATCACTTTAAATTACATTAAAATTTATTTTAAATTAATTGCTCAACTGGTTTTCAAATGGTGGCCATTTGAAAATTCAAGATTCGCCTCGAACTTTAGAGGGTTAAGTCCATCCAATAACAAGAATAGTGGAGTTCATACTTGACAAATCGTATTGAACTCAAATAATATTTGCATACATTGAATCAATCTTTTCGAGTGGTACTAGAATAATAGCCAACCGTCTTCGTCTTACGTTGAAATTGTGAATGTTATATTAAACAGAATCTATTAAGATTGTTTATTTTGCTTACACAATTCATGAATCAGTTTCCTCGAAAGATCCTTTATACATGTATTGCTGTATGCGTTTAAAATATAAAATGCGGGAACACCAAACATTTAGTCAAGATTTGCATCTCAAATGCAAACAACAATATAATTTGTTTTGGACGAGAATACTGTGAAAAAAAATTCATTAAAATAAAAACAGCCCCTGTCCCTTATTTACGCCTATTGGTGTAAGCAATACTGTTGGAAAATTCAGTGCAAAACAAATCGCTGGTAACCGTAATCCGGGTTCGAACCGCGGAATACGCCTAGAGGTAGGCAATTTACTTAGGAAATTCTACATTCTTAATAGTATTTTTTCCGAGTAGAACATACACTCAGGTCTCCTTGAAGATGCTGCCATTCACTTTCCTCACACGGCAATTTCTCAGAGGATTTAAATAGCATGTTGCTGATTTTTTTTCTTGTTTATGGCTGACACATACTATAAGCATATCGGCTACTGAATTTAACCTGAATTGGATTGGACGACAGCTGAGGAATTGGTGTGTACGTGAAGTGGGTGGTAGCGTCTGACTGTACTTATAAATGTTTTGACAATGGGAACTTTTTCGGTGATGAAGAGAAGCATCTTTCATGTAATGAAAATGTTCCATCAATAAATGTTGATTTTGTATAAGATGAGTAATTCCTATCAATGCTACCCCGCTGAATAATATCAGCCCGGATTACGTTATGTAAGTACCAGGACACTCTAGGAAGTCAATGCTCTGAAAATGAAAATGAAATGAAAATGAAAATTTCCTTTACCAAAAAAACTTAACCAGCAAGATTCAAACCCGTGGCCTTGCCGAATAGCTGCTCGCGCAATACGCCTAAATGTGCGTATTATCTCTGCCATATCACTGAGTTTAATATGCTCAATATGGAACGAAACAAAAATTACGTTTAAAAAGTGTTTCAAAACAAAATAATTGTTCTCTTCACTAAACAGAAAGCATTTTAGTAGTAAAATTAACTTGTGATCGTTACTAGTTGAACGAATGATTACGACGACACTGATATGAAATGTCATTAACGGGCTGTGACAATGTTTTTTAACGCCTTCTCAGAGTTGACCGAAAGTCCAAAAATCTCTGCAAAACTCAATAGGCAGCTATGAAAGTATATTTACCAACAGAAATACACAAAGTTTCGAAGACTTTGGTTTCAAATGACGAAAAAAATTAATGTTTCATACGCCTATGGATGATAATAGCAAATCCACCACATGCCCCATCCAGTCGATCATTACGATAAGCAAAAACGTTTGGATCTCTTTTGAGTTTGTATCCAGGTTTCATATAAGATCCAGTAATAGCTGCTATATGTATGTTATTAGCTTTAAGAAATTCTCATTCCCATTAAGAATATTAAAAAATTGGATCCATTAGAGCCTACAAAGTTCTGTTCCGGATTATCTTCTTTCATCTATTACCCATGTTGAACCAGTTGAGTGACGAACTACGTGAAGATTTCAGGCGAATACTCGAGTTCGTTCGCATCTCACCGATGACTACAAAAGACTACGAAATGTGGTGAACATTTTTGCTTGCTTTTCAGCATTGCATATGAAGAAATCTAGTAAAGCTGGGTTTTACAGCCGAGTACGGTTTCCATGAGATCCAGTCAATTTTCTTGCTTCGTGGACGACATAAATACGTCCAATCCCTTTTGATCTGTAAATTAAATTTTAAATGATTCTAGACATCGAAATATCGAGATAAGGAGAGTTCAATGTTGTTACTGCGTTGCGTGATAAAAGTTGCCAAACAAACGAAATACCGAGTTATAAGCAACGTAAGAGTTACGCTTTTTAATTAGGTAAATCGTTCTGTCACTCAATCTTCATTTCTTACGAGTTAGATGCCGTAAAACTAAGTCAAATCGGTCATTACTTACTTCTAAGAAAGTGAATCGGTCGTGGCATCGGTTCGGTTTATGAATGATACATTGACGTTCTTTCCCAGTTCAACTGACGGTTGGATGCCATTCGAAAGCGCCTGCCTGTGTTTACATCTAAATTTAGACGCGTCCCATCTGTGCGACGAAATCGCCAGTCAGCCAACAACGCAGGAAACGTGTCGTAACCAATATGATTGACTAGCTTGAATGAACTTGTTGGGTGTCCATTTTTGTCGGAATAAACCAAAACCACCTTATAGTGGGTTAGGTTATTCGGAAACATGCAGATTGCAATGAAAATCGTTAGAATCTCACTAGCAACCACGCCGCTCGTGACGTCGAGCATGTATAGTTCTAGTGGGGGTTTGATTTCACGAAAATAATGATTAGATATCTGAGCAAATTGCGACTCTCTGTTTTGTGCTCAGAGAGACATTTTCCTTCGGTTTTGGTCGTATTGATATTTCTTTATGACCCGACGAAAAGTGGCCTTGAGTTTTCATGATATGTTTGGAAAATCAATAATCAATCTTTTTATAACTGTCATATTTTACATTCAAATACAGACAATGATTAATTCTTTCCGAGCATAAGTAAGGACTAAGTAATTGCAAAATGTGTTACAGGTATTCAAACTTTTTTTTTATTCCATTATCGATATTATTCTAAATATTACATTTGTTTCTTATATCTAGGTGTTTTAAGTTAGTAACACTATCATCCCAATTTGATAAGAGGTAATTAAAAGATCATTGACATTTTATTAACAACCTATTACATTTCTTTTGCCGTAGCAATTCGGAATATTTGACAGGTGACTTGAATGCACCTGAATATGTATGAGAGAAAAAAAAACTTAAGCGTACTTAGGCTAAATATATGCAACAATTTTTGTCTAAAATCGAAATTAGCTCTTAATTGTGTTTTTATCTTTTTGCACGAGATTTTAAGCCTTTGGCTAGTCCATCTAGGGAAAATGGTTCGACTTCTCTTCCGAAGGCAGTCGTCACTTTAGTTCTGAACATTTGTTCGAACATCAAACCATTTTTCTAAAAACAAAGTTTTTAGACAGTGTCCATAAGTATGAGGCCTTCCCATGAATCTTCACAGAAGATATCGGACAAGCAAAAGCACGAACGGTCCAAGAAAAAGTCTTTTTTTTACTGTCTTAATCCATTTGTTTTCACGTTTTCACTAAAGATAATTTGATATTGTTGAATTTTTGCTCCGAGTTTTTATTTTGTTATTCAAAAATAGAAGTTTGACAATGTTATATTATTTTAGAAGTAAATTTTAATTTATAACGGGTTATGATACAAAATTTTAATGAACCGCAGTAAACTAAATCGCCTAAAATGTTTCAATAGTGTACATACATTAGAATCAAATTTTTTTCAAGAGCATCCCATCGCTTGTATTTTAGCTCGGGTTCACAATGAAGGTTTTGCCGATTGCATGCTTGGGAGCAGACGGAACTTTGTTTTAAAAATATGAAAATCCGAACAAATCGTCAAAATACAGGCAGAATCAGATAAAAAACTACCACCGAAGACGAGGCAAACGACGACGACGATGACGTTGATGATGGTCGTAAACCCAGGGCACCAGATATGCCGCGTGGTATACGACTTTTGCCCTCGCTATCGGGTTTTCAGTCTTACGTCTAAAGTTCAACCGCACGAACCTGATCCGCGCCGTCTACTCGATCGATCCCGGAAAAAATTAGATCAGATTAACCACTTGCCAACTCCTAATTCTGCTAACCCAAATAGTAAAATCGCGATCGCGTGTTCGAGCATCTACCGAGATGGCTCTGGAGGAACCGAAACTGGCAGATGTTAGCGAGTCCTTCGAAAACGGTGCTGACCAGGAACGGCCCCCGAAACGTGACGATGCTCCCGACTATTACAAACGGCCCAAGTTCAAGCGCAACATTATCCCGTTCGAAACGGACGATTTGTCGGTGCGGGTAATTCGCGAACGTTTTCTCATTCCGAACCAGGTCAAGGAACAAAGCCCGGCGGCCAAGGCGGGCCTCAAACTGGGTGACCAGATCGTGACAATCAACGGGGCTGATGCGTCGGCAATGCGCCTGGCCACTGCGGAATCCGTGATCAAACAGGCCGGTGAGCAGCTGCAGCTGGTAGTCGCCAAGTAAGGATAAAATTTAAGTGTTGGTCTGAATGGAAACTGAATATTAGTGATGTGGATGATTGAAATCAAGTGCATTTGAAACGCAATAAATTGGAAAATGGTTGTTGCTGTCATAGAGAAAAATGTGTTAGCAGAAAAATACTGCCCGTGTACATCCATTGGGATTTATTTTAAGAAACAGTTTTATCCCAGGCCTCATGGGAAGAAATTGCCGATAGCGTGAAAGCGAATTTATTTAAATCAACATACTTAAGGCTCCTCAAGTCCTCATGCTTCAAGATTGAAATTTAGGTTGAAAAGTTTTTTGATTTTTACAATACAGTCAAATCTCCTTCAGTCGTTATTTAAAGGAACTATCGACTCATGGAAATATCGAATCATGGAACATAAATGCTATAGAAAGCTGTTTGATGTGACCATCACAGCAATCATGTGAGACATGATTCTTTGAGCGTCTCATCCATAATGATGAAAATCATTGTTTCCGAAAGTTGATAAATCTACGCATTAACACAACTCATTTTTTGCAAAAATCTCAATGTTTATTAGATAATGAATAGAAGGCAAGGAATCAACATTCACGCATTGAAAATATTCCATCCGTAAATGTTGAATTGTACTTTTTACGAGGAGGGTCATTGCAATCCATGTTGCCTACTTGACCTATTTTTGAAAACAATATTTCGTAAGTATGATACCTCGACAAACACATAATGTACATATTAAGGACTGTTCATTTTATAAAGTGGACACCTTGTGCATGCTGTATCTTTTTAATTTATCAATTGAATTTCAATCGGTTTTCTGTACATAGTTTGACTAGTATTGTACAACATTGTGATATTAAGATATTCTTCAACATAATTTAATTGCACACGAATTAATTTAGAACGATCGATTTTTGGAGGTTATCAAAATCAATGATTGTTAGAAATTGGCTGGAAAATTCGACAATCTATATTTTTGATTTTGAAAAAAAGCTTGTTCTTCAAAAGCAACATAAATCAGAAGCCTGATGGAAAAAACTCAATTTATTTTTAGTGCAACTGTTTTGCAGATATAATAAAATCATTTTTCTCCGATATTTTTGGAGAAAAATATTTTAAATTTTAAGGTAACACAGCATAACAAAAATGACATTTTTGCGTGTCTCAAGGATCATATTATGTGTCCCCAGTAGATTTCGGGTCACTGAATTTGATGCCGTTTTCATAAATGTTCCAGCACGTCACAATTTTTAGCTACAGGTCGTCAAAGTTGTATAAAACATAGGTTTTGTTCATGTTTACATGAAATTTCAAGTATGATTTATCAACCTTTGTTGTAATTTAATCCACCAAGCTTGCAAAAATGTAAATTTCACGATTAAATTTAGTTTAATTCGATTTTTTAACATGCTTGCAGTCTCCATATAAAATTCTTCGTTTCTCTTATATGGTATAATACAATACTCTTCAGAACCACCAAAAAATAACATTTTACCAGCGGAAGTATCATAAACTTTGTTGAAAAGTATTGTTTAACACATGTAGTTTGAATGTTGTGGCATATTAAGCAAATAAATTGCCATACAAGTTGAAAAACTTGCATGCAAGTTGGCTGAAATCGTCAAATTTAGCATTTTCAACAGTCAATATCTCAAAAATTAGACGTGCTATGATATTTTTGAAAACGGCAATGGATTCAGCAGCCCCTAGTTGAGTAAATAGTGGTATTTTGGTGCTTGAGACAAAAACGTGTTCCGCAGTGTAATTGATATGAGTAGATTTTTTTTGGTTAAAAGTACGTCCTGATGGAAGTGCTAATATAGTATTCCCAAGTAACCATAGAGCTGTATATAGTTGCATTAATATCACTTTATATGCTACTATAAAATATAGCATATAAAGTCATTTTGCATTATATGTCTCATTAAAGCAGTATTAAAGTGGAAAAGGGCGCTACTACAGTTTTAATACGGCTACATTTACTAGCACTTTATTGGCTATTGCTAAAGTATAGTTACTGCCTGTACCCTACAGAAGCTTTAGACTAAGTGTATTTAATGCATGAAGGAAAGCATAGGCGATGTATATTTAAAGCTTCATTGCATTTTCAAATGTTAAATTGATGTTTAAATTTGCATGCATGCAGGCGGTATGATCATTAAAAATTTGAAGAACAAAACATATAACTAAAAAAACATAGTTTTGGTTTTAATCTATTGTATTTTCGTTGTTGGAATTTATTTGTCCACATTTTTTTTTCCTAATTTTTTTCTCTACCGGGATCCGAACCTAGAGTAACTGTGGGATACTATCGATGACCCGGCGCGCCTATCCTCTGGACCATATATACTGCATGTCTTGGCCGGTAAAAATGTGCAACTTAAAACAGTGCCCGCTCGTTTCCAGTTGTAGGTTGGTGAACACTTGCACGCCCTAGCTGTAACAGTGTCTGTCACTTTTTTTGCTGTTCAGACTTTGTTTGGTTTCCATTTTGTACAGCTGAGCCATTTGTGCATCTTATAATTAGGAACTTTTTCACAAAAACAGTGAGTTATCAGGGATTATTCAACATAATTATATTAGTACTCATTCAATTGCTTCTAGGAATGCCCAGGACAGCAATAAATACCCAGCGAAAGGCCATTGTTTACTACGATCTCGACAAATCTGCTGCCGGAGATGTACAGGCTAATGGATCTGATGCTGAATCTCTACGGCATCAAAGAAATTATCATCGAACCCAGTACCTAGTCCTCAACAAAACTCTGAAAATTAATAGTATGCAGCAGCTGGAATTTGATAAAATGGACGATACGTTGACTGTTTAATCGAAAATAAACTAATTATAATATTATTCCAATCAATGGACTTCCGATTTTTTAAATATGTGTTGACTAACTCGAAATGTTTTAGTTGTTGAAAGTTGATATCATTTTGAAATTAAAAGCTCTACCGAAAATTTCTTCAGTTACTTTGATTTGCGACAGTTTCTACCTTTTTACGCATATCGTTAGAGATGAAAAATGATACTTTATCTCCATAGTAGTCAAAGAAATTTCTATTACAAAAATATCCTGGACTGACATGGAACTGAACATCATGGCTCCATTTTGGTACCGCTAAAAATAGCATTGAAGTCGCCGTATTCGTGGCAATAAAGCATTAAGTAAGGTGATGCAATGAAGCATTGATTGGTGACCGTATATCACCCATTGAAGCACGTTTTATTGCAACAATAAAGCAATGCTTCATTGCAATCACAATGTAGAATTAGAGCATTATTGCACGCATATTGCTGTAAAAAAGCAATGATGCATTGTACTTGCTGAATTACAGTTAAATTACGGTAATTCGTTAATGCTTGTGGTTACTTGGGTTAACATTAATAATAACTTACGCCTTCAGAGAGTTACTAATTTAGTCCTCACGTCTCATTTAAAGCACAATAGAAAATAATTGTTTAATTGTTAGAAAACCTTTCGAAGCACAACAACAATAATCAAAATTGGCAACACTGCTGTAATAAAATCGATTTTATTTTCCACATATTATTTTCAAAATATGTTATTCTGAGATTACCAATTGAAATATTCGGACATAAGCGTTTCCAATTCGCTGTAGATCGATAAATATGCGTACATGATTTTAAAAGTATGAGACTATTGAGCAAAACTACCATAAAGAGTAAAATTTATACTTAAGACTGCGGTTTAAATTCACGATTTAGCTCTCGTTCATAAAAAAATAGTTACTTTGGTAATCTAAACTAGTTTTGAACACGATTTTTACTTTTCTCTTTTGCTGGAAGTGAAAGGATGGTGTATCAGACAATTTGGGCATAAGTGGATAAATCACTTATGTTACCTAATGTCATTGAATGGTGGAATATATTTTTTTTAAAGCTACACCTTTAGTAGAATAGTAAAGGATACAAACATCCAATTTGTTCATAAAAATGAGGATTTTTGTTTTGCGAAAAATAATGTTAAACTTCCACAATCAGCTTTTCCTAAGAATTTTCGGAAAAACTATTAAGCTCTTCAACCAAAAGCATTTTCTAAGATCTAATATTTTCTTAGCATTGTAGAATAATAGTTGAACGATGCACAGAAAACCAATTACGATTTTAATAATATAGATAAACAATATAGCATAAACAAAGTGTTCACTTTATAAAATGAAAAGTCCTTAAGTCTGGTAAAGTTTTGCCAAAACAATTTCTAAGGGAATCTACAAACTGACTTATGTGCAACGTCAAAACAAATCCGATGTACACTCCCGTGCAAAAGTTTGGGTTCACTCCCTCAAAAACATACAAACGTGTTCTGTCCATATCTTTGTGATTACGCGTCAAATTGAAACTCTCTAAACCGCATTCGAAAGGCAAAGAGTTATTCTTACTTCGTATGTATTTTTCCAAAAACAGTTTTTGAATTTTGTATACTAAATTTTAACTTAAAGTTGTGACATTTTTCAAAAAACACACTGAAAAAACATTTGTAATTTCCTCAGCATTGGATCGACCAAAATTTTAAAACCAGGTGTCATTAGAATCGTAATCTTATATTCTTTGAATAGCACTCACGAATTTTTTGCGAAAAAATCTGAAAACTATTCAAAATCATTGAAACAGTCATTCAAATCATCGTGCAAAAGTTTGGGTTCACTCCTCAATATGATGCAAATCGTGCAAAAGTTTGGCTTCATCTGAACCGCACGTAAATAATTTTTGTCAATATATCAGCCATTTTTCAACCGATAAGTCACAGCTTTTTCAAACGCAAATAAACGCAAATAATGGCGCGTACACCATACAGAGGGGTGAACCCAAACTTTTGCACGATGACTTGAATGACTGTTTCAATGATTTTGAATAGTTTTCAGATTTTTCCGCAAAAAATTCGAGAGCGTTCTTCAGAGAATATAAGCTTATCATTCTAATGACACCTTGTTTTAAAATTTTGGTCGATCCAATGCTGAGGAAGTTACAAATGTTTTTTCAGTGTGTTTTCTGAAAAATGTCACAACTTCAAGTAAAAAGTTAATATATAAAATTCAATGATGGAGACGAACCAGCCTCCGGCTGAAAGTCTCGATAATAAAGATAATAATAATAAAATTCAAAAAATGTTTTTGGAAAAATACATACTATGCAAGAATAACTCTTTGCCTTTAGAATGCGGCTTAGAGAGTTTCAATTGGGCGTGTAATCGCAGAGATATGGCCTGAACACTTTTGTATGTTTTTTAGGGGGTGAACCCAAACTTATGCACGGGAGTGTATATGACGTGACGAAAGTGCAAAACGAACTGTCAAATCGACGCATCAAGCAATGTGTATGTAACAATCGACGATTTTATCTATATTTCTATCCAATCCGGAATTGCCTAAAAGTGGGTACAGTCGAAGCGCGTTATAACGACATCGCAAGGGACCGTCGCAATAGAGAAAAGTCGTTATAGAGAATAGATATAACATTTAAATATTTTTCATGGGACCAAAAAATGTCGCTATAGAGATCTTTTGTCGTTATAAAAGTTGTCGCTATAACGAGCTTCGACTGTAGAAGCAGAGTTCTTTTTTCAACTTAGGGTCCATTCACAAATTTAATAACGCTGAAGGGGGTGTGTGGGTGTCCTTATGATGTTACAGCCCATACAACATTTGTAGAACAATCATACAAAAAGCATTTGTGCATTTGTGAATTAACCCTTATAATATATGCAGTAATAGAAAAAAAAAGTAAAGTATTTTAAACAGGATATAAAATGCTTTACCATATATTGCATCGCATTTTTCTCGAATACATCCGAGTGTTCGATACGTCATTTTGAATAACTATGCTTGATTTGTACTTCAGTCAAGTTGAAAACTTGATTGATTAGTCACTACCAGCGATTGAGCAATCGATCAGTTTTTGACTTAAATAGATGTTTGGTTATCCATATTTGGGCTCCTTAAAATTGGATGTTTGGCTTAAATTTTTCTTTTCCTTAATAGTTCCTTAATAGTGAAATTTGGTAGGTAATAAGTTTATTTATCGCATAACTTATGATTTCCCCCTAAAATCTATTGGTAACCGAGTGTGTTGATTGTTGTTTTTAAGCAAATAAATAGACCATTAGGAGTTAGTAGAGGATCTTCTCTTTACAGTAGCGAAATTGCCGTAAGAGGAAAGTGGGTGACAGTGTCTAATAGCAGAGCCGGCTGTATATATGTTTTTAGCAATTTCTCATCATAATAGGCTGATATTCATCACGCCAATCTGTCATGAAACGGCCTACTTTCCTGCACTGAAAGTAGTACTTTTGAAACGCTTACAAACAATCTGTTCTAAGATCTCTTATTTAATTAAGCTTTAAAGAGTTTGTCACTTTGAATTAACAGTTTAGTTATATAGTAGAACATGAATTCGATCTCAAATCTCTTAGCGAAAAGTATACTTACAATTTTGAGCCATTTTTATAAGCCAAGTCAGAAATTACCATATATACCATTAAGCGCCTAAAGGTATGCGACAATATTTATTTATATTGCAAAAAAACATTTGATTTATTTAGAATTCAATATCGAACCATATGAATAAATTAATATGTATTCGAAAAAAAAATCGCAAATTTGTATAGGCTTATGCTACGTTTGTTTCAACTAAAAAAGTTTTTTAGGTGATTTTCCTTCAAATTTGTACTTTAATGCATAACATTAAACCCAAGTTCTATATTACCCAAGTAACCATAGAGCTGTATATAGTTGCATTAATATCACTTTATATGCTACTATAAAATATAGCATATAAAGTCATTTTGCATTATATGTCTCATTAAAGCAGTATTAAAGTGGAAAAGGGCGCTACTACAGTTTTAATACGGCTACATTTACTAGCACTTTATTGGCTATTGCTAAAGTATAGTTACTGCCTGTACCCTACAGAAGCTTTAGACTAAGTGTATTTAATGCATGAAGGAAAGCATAGGCGATGTATATTTAAAGCTTCATTGCATTTTCAAATGTTAAATTGATGTTTAAATTTGCATGCATGCAGGCGGTATGATCATTAAAAATTTGAAGAACAAAACATATAACTAAAAAAACATAGTTTTGGTTTTAATCTATTGTATTTTCGTTGTTGGAATTTATTTGTCCACATTTTTTTTTCCTAATTTTTTTCTCTACCGGGATCCGAACCTAGAGTAACTGTGGGATACTATCGATGACCCGGCGCGCCTATCCTCTGGACCATATATACTGCATGTCTTGGCCGGTAAAAATGTGCAACTTAAAACAGTGCCCGCTCGTTTCCAGTTGTAGGTTGGTGAACACTTGCACGCCCTAGCTGTAACAGTGTCTGTCACTTTTTTTGCTGTTCAGACTTTGTTTGGTTTCCATTTTGTACAGCTGAGCCATTTGTGCATCTTATAATTAGGAACTTTTTCACAAAAACAGTGAGTTATCAGGGATTATTCAACATAATTATATTAGTACTCATTCAATTGCTTCTAGGAATGCCCAGGACAGCAATAAATACCCAGCGAAAGGCCATTGTTTACTACGATCTCGACAAATCTGCTGCCGGAGATGTACAGGCTAATGGATCTGATGCTGAATCTCTACGGCATCAAAGAAATTATCATCGAACCCAGTACCTAGTCCTCAACAAAACTCTGAAAATTAATAGTATGCAGCAGCTGGAATTTGATAAAATGGACGATACGTTGACTGTTTAATCGAAAATAAACTAATTATAATATTATTCCAATCAATGGACTTCCGATTTTTTAAATATGTGTTGACTAACTCGAAATGTTTTAGTTGTTGAAAGTTGATATCATTTTGAAATTAAAAGCTCTACCGAAAATTTCTTCAGTTACTTTGATTTGCGACAGTTTCTACCTTTTTACGCATATCGTTAGAGATGAAAAATGATACTTTATCTCCATAGTAGTCAAAGAAATTTCTATTACAAAAATATCCTGGACTGACATGGAACTGAACATCATGGCTCCATTTTGGTACCGCTAAAAATAGCATTGAAGTCGCCGTATTCGTGGCAATAAAGCATTAAGTAAGGTGATGCAATGAAGCATTGATTGGTGACCGTATATCACCCATTGAAGCACGTTTTATTGCAACAATAAAGCAATGCTTCATTGCAATCACAATGTAGAATTAGAGCATTATTGCACGCATATTGCTGTAAAAAAGCAATGATGCATTGTACTTGCTGAATTACAGTTAAATTACGGTAATTCGTTAATGCTTGTGGTTACTTGGGTACATTCTCAAATCCAACTCCAACTGAAATGATGTCAAATAGTAGCTTGTTTGTGGAATTGAATGGGTTTGCAAAGTTACCCCAAAACCGAAAATGGACCTTTGATTATATGAATTATAGACGCATTCAAAATAAATTGTTATGTTTATAGTTGAGGAATGAATGAAGCCTAGGAAACTAGGACTGGCTCGTCACAAGACAGAGGTGGCAGTGGTCAACAACCGCAAGTCCGAGCAACGCTTATCTCAGTAGGTGATTGCATCATAGAGTCCAAGCGATCCCTTACACGGATCGCAAATCAACCCAACTTTGACTTCTTTTGACGCTATTCGGCTCTTCCGTGGGATAACCCAAATTTGGGTTAACTGCTATATACCTATCATAAGGTTGTTTCCATTTGACAGCGGCAAAACAAACAACTCAGTGCAAAAAAAAAACTACACAGCGTTAGCTTTCGAAGTCTCCGTGATGGGTTAAAAAAACTTAACGTTAGGTAAACTCGAAAGAACCCAAATTTGGCTTATTTCATTGAACTTCGACGCTGGGTCGGTGCGTCTCTCTCTGTTTTTGACAACATTGCTGTTGCGAGAGAAGCTAAACAACCGTGGGTAAAAACTAAATGCAGTTTACCCAAATTTAAGTAAAAAGAACTTATTTTTTGGGTATTCTGATTTCTCCGTGTAGACAACTTGGGGTAATGATCGATGACAAGCTCAGCTTCGTAAGAGTCTATGAATGGAGAGTTGCGCGAAGAGTCTTCTTTGAATGGTTGTTCTTCTTCGTCTTCGAAAATAGCCCCTATCTGTTTTGCTGGTCTGCTCGATAGGTAGGCGGTTTGACAGTTCGATAGGTAGATTTGGTTTCACTCTTCGCGCAACTCTCTATTCATAGACTCTGAGCTTCGCTAGCCACGTTGAATATGCCTGTAAAAGTGCATTTACGACTATAGCGGCGCTTTCAAGGATGATGTCTAACAGCTCTGCAGTAATTGCCAGCAAACGCAAGCTCCTGGCAAGCGTGGCGCTATCCATACTAAGATATGGAGGACCAATCTGGTCAAAAGCGCTTAGAACAAGCAGAAACCTAAAGCGGTTGGAAAGCACGTACAGGATCGTGTGCTTAAAAGTAGCATGCGCATACCGAACGGTATCTAAAGGGGCTATGTGCATCATAGCCGGGATGACGCCCATCGGGCTCATTATCAAGGAAGATGTACAATGCTTCAACCAAATAGGTACCAAAGGAGTCCGCTACACGTGTAAAAAGGCAACGCTCAGAAGTTGGCAGCAGGAATGGGATAACTTCACTTAGGGTAGATGGCCTCATCGGCTAATACCAAATGTGTCAGATTGGTATAGGAGAAACCATGGGGAAGTGAACTTCCACCTGACGCAGTTTCTGTCAGGACGTGGTTGCTGTAGACAGTATCTGCATAGGTTCGGGCACTCAGAATCTCCTGCGTGCCCCAATTGTGCTGATGTGGAGGAAACAGCGGAGCAGATCGAGAGATCGCATGCTGGCTACACACGCAAAGCCTGCCCAACGCAGCGCATGTGTTAAAACTACACAGAATGAGGCAACCAATGCAGGACTCTCTGGCTGAGTGAAAATTCTGTGTAAGTCGCACTCATGCTATGTGTAACCGATGTGTTGGCCATTGGCTGTGCGCGGATCGATGGAAATGGAACTGTCAGTCATCTCCCGCGCAGCAGCAAACAGTTGGCCATTGGTAGGATGCGAAGTTTTCGGGGATTTTTTCAGGCGAAAAGTCGGAAAATGATCGCAAATGTGAAAGTTTTTTCCCCATTTGCTTCCGCTTCAGCTATTCGAATGAAAAAATCTCTGAAAACTTGAAAATTTGAATGTTTGAAATGGAATTGAATTCCGCATTCCAAGCGTTCCTCATCTGTGCGCATTTCACTCATTTGGTTTGTTTACCACCGTTTGCACAAAACTGTGTACAGCCCCCTTTGCACAGAATCTGTGCTGCATGAAGAGAGGCCGATTTTGTGTACTCGGCACTCATTTCTGAGCGGATGAAGTTAAGCGTGCATACGGAGGGTACACGTCCTCCGGCAATATATTGTCGCGCGCCCACCAAATCGGAACGCGCGTGTGGGACACGCGACGTGTGACTCGTTCCCGACATAACTGTCATAATGACATGTTTGGCGCTGCATTCTTACAATGTTTATGAACACAGCGCACTATCCAAATATTAGTCGCGACGCTTGGGTATTGAGAAAAAATATATTTGAAAAATAATGTTTGTCCTTATTTCAGTCGGATCCATAATAATACAGTGATACCTCCATGAGTCGATGTTCCATGACTCGATATCGACCCATGGAACCATACTAAAAACAAAATTTCATGGTTACTATGATGGTCCCTAGAAGCAGCTTTCCAAAGGATTGCTGTTCCATGACTCGATATTTCCATGAGTTGTAAGAAACGACAGCCCGGCAGGGCGGCCTAGAGCAGGGTACTTACACTAAACCTGGATTTCGGATGGGTTAAAATGGGAAAAAGAGAGAAATCTATCAATTTAAAAAAAACCTATATTCTAAGCTGACCTTTTCTCACTCCTCCCTTACTACGGCACTGGTCGTCACTCGTTGGGGCCCGTACTGCAGCGGTGGCGGTGGTCGTTCGCTTTCTCTCGCTCCGCACGGACTGTGCGAAGCTCCTCCTCCTCCTTCTTCTTCTTCTTCTTCTTCTTCACTCACTGGGCAATAAAGCTACACGAAGCAGCTGTCCTTAACAGTTAGCTAGGGGGAGGAGATAGACTCCTTTGTCGGACCCCCCCTGGCGACGCTGGTGATAAACACCGAACTGCCTACTCGCCGTAGGCAGTCCCGGCAGATTCCGCAGAATTCTGCCACAGGTGGTACGCCCCTTTGTACGCACCTGTCTTCGTTCTCCTTGACGATTAACTGTAGGGGCGAGAAACTCTACTGGCTGAGCCCCCAACAGTGAGAACGGCGGGTGTTTGAACGGATCGTTTGAGAGACCGCCGGGAAGCGATTTGCTCCTTGACGATGAGCTTCCCAAAATGGCGGTGATCCACACCCTTGGTACGGCACAACACTTTTACCGCACTTTTAATCCGTTACCGAACCACGGGGCCGGCACTTTCCGACGGAAAATCGCCCACGGATTACTTCCGACGGCGCTGGGAATGTCTTCCAGCGGACGCACTCCAAAAACGGCACTACACGGACTTTTCCGGACAAATTCTTCACCGACGGAGTAAATACGCGTCATCCACTTTCCGTGGCTCGTAACAATCCCCTGTCTACGTCATCGTCACGACCAAAACACACACCACACAAACGTCACCATCTCCTGCCAGTTATGCTGATTTATGTTGCCGTCGCTTTCCTTGCAACGGGAGGAGATGGAGGCCTAATCTTATTTAGCTCACCGAGACACTACACACGATAATTATTTCCCTACATTATAAAAATACTAACTACACATTCTGAATAAAAATAAATGAGAAAACCGAACGAAACAAAATTAATCACAACACAGTGGTGATTTATGTTGCCAACTAATACGTCAACAATATGTCAAAACAAATCAACATATTTTGACATTTTACACAACACGCTAAAATTGTTTCACTGTGGGACATTTACACACGGAAACAAAATGGGTAAAAATAGGTGTAAATTACACACTACAAAAATATTACACAAAATAGCTTAATTGTAACCACAGGTTACAGAGTCGATGGTCCCTTCAATATCGACTCATGGAGGTTTCACTGTAGAAAGAATGTGTGCGAATGCCGAGTGCTGGAATGCAGTAACTATGTCTGTCACTCACATTACACGCTCGTACAAATCCACTCAAAAGAGAGTAACTCACTTTTGAAGTTTCAAGTTAGCTGTCAACAGTGAATAACTTTATTTTATCAAAGTGAGTAACTTTTTACTCAACCATGAAAGAAAACGAACTTACTCACTTTTGAGCAAATACAAACATGTTTGACTCACTTTGTAAACGTCAAAGACTTGTGAAAATTTCGCGCGCTCGAACTGACAAATCCTCCGTTGTGGTGAAATTTCTTCCGTCGACGTGATGTCGGACTGTTTACAGAAACAGTCGAGACAAAAGCCGAGCTGGCAGAGCAATGACAGTTAGTTTGCTAGAAACTTCGCTTCGGAAATCCAACCGGCGAATTCCAGATTAGTGCTGCGAAGTAAATAATCCTGATATCAAGTGAAGCGAGGTCGGAGTGAAAATGACCAAGTCCTGGTTTTGATCGAACAACCGCGAGAAAAAAAATAAACAGTAAGTTTGACCGTCGTACTTTTTATTGGATTAATTATCAATTCTCGCATAATTTCTGATCTCGCCCTAAAAGCCATTGGTAACCATGTGTGTAGCTCGTTGTTTCTGAGCATTTGAATGTATTTTCATGTTATTGATAAACGCTATAGGGAAGAAAAGATCATTATCTACCTGCCCGTGATGTTGGTTTGGGTGCTTATTCTTTCATTTGCTCAGAAACAACGAGCTACACACGTGGTTACCAATGGCTTTTAGGGCGTTATCTCAGAGTATGCGAGAATTATTTACAATCTAACTGGGAAGGCTACTGGCTCGGTCAAACTACATCCTCCATGACTTTAATCAATCCCCCAGAGATTTCCACATATTTCAACACAAATATCAAATATTTTTACTTGTTATCACGTATTATTTAAACAGTTATGTAAGAGATAATGAATAAATGTTATGCTCTTTGTATATTTTTTTCTGATTTTATGAATAACATAATACATTTATTTCCAAAAATATTATTTCCTGAAGTGAGTGACATCTACTCGCTTTCGCAAATTTCAGATTAAACAAAGTGAATAAGTGTTACTCCCATATTGACATTTGACAATGGCACTCTAAAGTGAGTAACGATGGTGTTACTCACTTTTGAGCAGTTCCACATTGTTCCGAAGTGAGTCGACATCTACTCACTTTTGAGTATCTACACTAGGGCACCCATACGGCGTGATAACCACTATGGCGCGACGACCAAGAGATGGCTGCAGTGAATTAGCCCTGCCGAGGCTGATCCCTTGTAACATTGCTTAAGTCGGGTATGAGAAGCAGTTTGCCTAGGCTACTTCTGCTACATGTGTTGTGCACTGAACTCTCCTCGAAGAAATACCGTAAGGTGGTTCCGGGGGATAAGGGTCTGAAGCCAAGGGTAAAATTTAAAATTTTGAATAGACCTAATGCTTATGCTCATATTGAAATTCCTGACTTTGTGGCTATTACTGTAAATAAGCAATGCTTATTAAGCATATATCAGTATATGACAGATCACGAGTGCAAATTTAATTTTCCGTATAAGATGTACTACCACGTTCATGAATAACCAACCTCAAAGGGATGGTTGTTTTTCCTCGAGCGGTAAATTGTTCACAAACCGTACCAAAGATTTGAGATAAATATTTACTTACAGTTCGCCAAATCGAAAACAAGAAACCATCACCACCAGCTGCTATTTCTATATGAGAAACCCCCAATATTCTATAGTGTTATTGCTAATTTTCCCCCCACACACCAAAACACAGCCGAAAGGCCGACGGCACTTGAAAACATCTGAAGCAAATAATAAAACAGTTTCGCAACTCAAAACCGTCGTGTTCGGCGTTGTTCGAGGATTTTCGAAAATAGTCAATCCCAACCCCATAATTTGTTTCTCTCGGATTTCTTGGACGCGCAACGACGACAAAATGCTTTTGCAGTTTTTCATTCTCAACGTTGACCGTCGTACATTGAAATCGAGAATGAAAATGCGCATTTCTATTTGCGGACCACTTGGGGACGATGAGCTGAGAAGACGATTGCCTCAAGTTATTCCCATTGATATAGGCTTTCTCAATCCTCGAAGCGGTTTTATGAAGTTTCTATCTAAGCTAGTAGTACATCCTCTCTAAAGGAAACACACTTATCTAGGTCATGTTTTCACCAGAAGATCCAAAACGCGTGCCCATCAATCAGAAATGTGGAAAGGTGCCACCTGTAGGCATCATACCTGCCGTCACATGAAATTGATGTGATAGACAGGTGTTCAAACAAGCTAGACGGCGCACTAAGAAGCATTTGGCTAATATAGTTGGTCCAAATTTGGCAAAATGTTAAAAAGTATTCTTCATTCTTATTTAAGTCTATGTTAGCACTGCTACCTCAAAATCAGCGTTTAAAAAATTGTGTATATAAGCTGATTCCTTTTTCGGTCGTACATCATCACCAACTTAGTCATTTTGCTAAAGCCATTTCATTGTAGACGAATAACATTTTTGGAAATTTAACAAATGTAATTCCAAGAGACTGAACAAATTTGCCTGGCATTTTTAAAGTATTTACCAAAGTTTTACATCTTATCACATTTTTCACCTTTTTGAAGATGAACGTCATAACAGCCTACTTTTCCTGTTGAAAGAATAATCATCACTTTGTTCGGCGCGTAATTGCATTGCGCATTGACCATTATTTTGCATTCTTTTTTCGTAAAAGCAAAAAACTCGTTGCAACTCGTTGAAAAAATCATTATTTTGCATCTAGTTACATAAATATCTATTATGGATTGCAATGGAAGTAAAAAATGACAAATAAATTCCTAATACAGTGATACCTCCATGAGTCGATGATCCATGACTCGATATCGACTCATGGAACCATACTAAAAACAAAATTTCATGGTTATTATGATGGTCCCTAGATAAAGCTTTCCAAAGGATTGCTGTTCCATGACTCGATATTTCCATGAGTCGATGGTTCCTTCAATAACGACTCATGGTGGTTTCACTGTAACCTAAAAAAATCCATGGGAATTACTACCATTGCCCAAACGAAATTATTTTTTGGTCTACTCATGTGTTGATATGATAAGGAAAATATAATCTTGGCAAATAAGAAAAATGTAATACAATCATAAACTTTGGTTGGAACATGTTGAGTAAGAGAAACATTAAACATGAAATAATGTAACAAGACTTAGGAAGGAAGGAAATACATTCGCAAGGAAGAAGTTATTCTTTTTCCTTAACACCGGTGATTGAATTAAAGTGTGTGGATTAGGGCGGTTTAAAATTTAAAAATGTTTGAGAATCCTATGTTCCTCACAATCCTTACCATAAAAAGTGTGTTTTGTGAAATTTTTAGCTTTATAGGTGGTGATTTTAAGGTGTTCCAAAGACAATGTAGGTTTAAATGGAAATTACTATGGAGAAATTTTGAGAAATTTTCCAAACACGCTAGTACTGTAATGTAAGTACAAACTTGTTATTCCATAGTAAAAACTCATTCTTCAAACCATAATAAAGAAATTTGCTGAAGAGAGAAATTCAATCCGACGGATAGCAGAAGAGATATTCATAAATTTGTTTGCTATTATTTAGCTTAATATGGGATTATAGCCCTGCAAACATGTTAAAAAATCCCAAACAAAATTAGCCAAAAAGGGATTTGTTTCTTTAGCAACATCCTTCATTAAGGTTTGATGAATGAGTTTTCAGTATGGGTCTACTTACATTACAGTACTAGCGTGTTTGGAACATTTTTGAAAATTTCTCCATAGTAATTTCCATTTAAACCTACATTGTCTTTGGGCCACCTTCAAATCGCCACCTAGAAAGCTGAAAAATTCACAGAACACTGTTTTTATAGTAAGGATGGCAAAGAGCATATGGGATGGATTTTCAAACAATTTAAAAATCTGAATCGCCCTAGTGTCGATACATATCGTTTAGAACGTGTTTCTATGCAAATTAAACAAAAAGGAATAAACAATGTTTCGAAATACTTTTGGTCATCTAGATTGTCCAAAAGCCCCTTAGTGCGACGACTGTGTGGGGATTACCTCACTAAATGACGCAGAACGCGTCACGCAGTCTACCACCGAGCTACCTGCTGTCTAGAATTTCGCTATGCCAAATAGGAAATACACTCTCCATTCCGGCTCGATGTGGTGACGTATGTAAACGTGATTAAAGTGGAGGTGTGTTTTATTTACGATACATTCCCACGCAAAATGCATGCCATGCCAGGTGAGAATGTTAGTAAATTATAGTATACACTGAGAAAAATCTACACGCCAAGGTCGTGTGTTTTACTTATAGATTTGCGCCATGAGGAAAACCACATGACTTGAGTGTGGTAGCCATATGGATTTCGTCATTGACTTCACGGCATAATAACATGTGTATCAACATTAGGTTGTCATGAAAAAGAAACATGAATGTCTAAATATTAAATCATGAAAACCAACTGATTTGCTTATTGAATTCGAAATGTAGTGGCTTTAGATAGTCATGTGTGATAGAACATAAATGTCATGAAACTGAAAAAAGGAATTTGTTAAAAGAAATCTTGCTCCCCAAAATATGGATTCGCGGCTCCTCTGTTTGTCGCAAGCTCACTTGAACGTTTTTTTTTTTCAAACAAGTGAGTCAGCAACAAGCGGGGCGCCGCAAATCCATAATTTGGGAAGCCCTGGATTAGCATATTTCATTTTATTCGAAGCTGAAAGCTAGGAAAATCTGTTAGTGGAGTCCGATTTTTCTCTAACACCATACATTGTATCCAACGCTGGAAGTAATGCATTTTATTTATAGAAAATTAGAATGAACTCCTCATATTCACTCGGACATCTTCACTAATAGAAAGAAAAACGAATCCGCAAATTTTCCTCTAACACTTTCAGCTTCAGAATTTGCCTCTTCTCTTTGGAACATGATGATGACTGTCGTTCGACACGCGGTCCATCCGCAATTTAGTTCGCTATGGGTTGATCACTAATAATTTAGAAATTTGGAACACGGAAATCGACAGCAAGCTCATCGATTTCAAATCGACCAACTTGAACATGATGATCATGACACAAGATAATCATAAATTAAACACACTGAATCCGTGTTGGGTGATGATCCATAGCACCCATAGGTTGACGCATACGAATTTGAAATGGAAAGCTTTAGGAACTTATGTGGAGAACTATGGAATTCATGTTGTCGGTTGATGAATCAGTCCATAAAGCAAAACTAAAGAATTGAATGTTGAATACACACGAAGTTTGTAAGAAAATTACAACAAATCGACATAGACGTTAATGAATCGATCCAGAATTTTAAATACACGGATCAAGCGTGTGGATTTTTTTTCAGTGTAATGCAACGTGCCTACGGAATCTGAAACCCTTCATATTCACTAGGTACCAATTGGTATTGAATTCCGTACCCTCCACTTTGAACACCTCGTGATTTTTACTTATAATGAAGGTTCATTTTTTCGACAGCGTTTCGTTATGGTTGTTCACTAAGGACGCGTGTGTTAAGCGTATGGCCCAGTGCACGAGTTCACTATTTTGACGTTTGAGCGGTGCCGTGTTATTTATGTGACCATGGAAACCAATGAATTCGGCACCGCTCAAACGTCAAATTAGTGAACTCGTGAATCGGTCCATAGCGTTGTAATGGATCAATGCACGGGTTCATGATTTTGAAGTTTGAGCGGTGCTGAATTCACTCGTTACCATGGCCACATAAATAACACGGCACCGCTCAAACGTCAAATAGTGAACTCGTGCATAGATCCATCGCTTCTCCAGTCTTAATTAAACCTTTGATAAAAAGTGTATGGTCGTTATTCAAACTATTGGATAAATTATCCTCTTGCTTCCATTATTGATCATACAGTCTGTTCTAAAAAATAGAACTATTGTTATACAGAGGGGTTCTATATAAGCGCATGTTAAGCCTTAAATCAGTCGCCTATATAGCTTCAAATAAGTTTGAAGTTGGAGGGACACAGCCATGGACCGAGTAAATTGGCGTGACATCGTTAGAGGATTCATCAAATTAATTGATGTAACACCAACTAAATAAGCTGTTGTCCCGCTATCGATTTTACGTGGGCATAAGTTTTGCTTTTTCTAAAGCTTAAAAGATCACTTTTGTTAATGTTAACTAAATAATATTGTTAAAAAAGCCCTTTCCGACGAATGCGAGATTGGATTCTCTGTTTCATAATGATTAATGGGACTGGGAAAAATCCAAGTAAATCAAAACTTAAATTTTTGATTTCCGCAGGTGACTTATAATCACTTGAGAGGACTCTCAAGACGACCTTGGGAAGTTCAGTTATGTCGTCATAAGTAAAAAACTTGAGCTTCTTTTCTCCAAGACATTTGAGAAAAAGTTCGCGATCTTCAAGAGTTTACGGCAAAACACGACAGTCTCCTTTCTTTGCGATTCAGAAGAAAACCTTAATTCCCCTAATGGAGTTTAAGATCTCCTACCTGAATCCTCCAAATTTGGAACATCTGACCACGATTGGCGGCACCATCGCTTGCTTTCGCTAACGGGTCCAACGAAAAGTTGAAGGCACGGGTGGAACAAGGTTAAAAAAGGATCAATAGTAGAAAAAGTAGCACTGAAAAGTACTGTTTTTTAGCAATGAAAATTACCGGTTTTGTAGCACTTAGCAGTACTATTTTATTGATTTAGGTAGTTTTGAAACTGATTTTGTAACTGCCCAGTCAATGATGGATTATCAGTTGGTGAGCTCGTTTCATGCTTCTATTAGAAATGAGATATAGTAGTTTACGGAACAAGTTGCAGAATGATGATTTTTATAGCACGAGTTGTAAATTTATCCTACGAGGCTTGCCCAGGATAATAACGACGAGTGCTGTAAACATCGGGTTCTGCAACGAGTTACCTACAACAGTTTTTGCATTCACCATTATTTTACGATTTCTGAAAAATTGTTGTGTAATGATTCATCATGTAACTCAAAACAGTCGCGTAATTAGAAAGCGTTGCGTAATGAATCATTACAGCACTGGTTTCAGTTGTATAATGATTATTGCCTCACTGCATATAGAGCTTAGTGACATTTGAACACACGTAGACTAGCATACGCTCGTCATACACAGTTTGTTTTTGTTTTCCTCAAAGAAACTTGCACACGCTTTCCAGACTCACCAAAATGCATATGGAAATATTATCCAATTTGAAATATTTAAACCCGTTTTCTGCGTGTTTTTCGAGACTGAGTGCATATTGTTTTCCTCAAAGGTTCACAACTACATCTACACTAGGGTACCCATACCATTGGGCGTGAAAACCACTCATAGTGTAGGAAAGTAGGCCGTTTCATGACAGATCGGCGTGATGAAAAACAGCCCATTACGATGAGACATTGCAAAAAAAATGTTTCTAAACATCTTTATCGTGACAATGGCTTAAAAGGTACGTTTATGGATTTAAAAAAATGGTTAGTTATTCAAAGTGTTGGCAATAGTTATTTAGGCAACAAGTTGCAAAATGATGATTTTTTCAGCACGAGTTGTACGAGTTGTAGTTGGATAAATACAACAAGTACTGAACAAATCGAGTTTTGCAACGAGTTGCATACAACATTTTTTGCTATTACGAAAAAATCCGCTAAAGCTGGATCATTTCCAAAAGCACAAACATACATGTCAACAGAAACCACGTGGGTGTACATCCATGTGTAATATTATTTCAGAGTTTGTCAATCACGTAGGCTGCGACATAGTAGTATCTATACGAATGTCACAAATTTTATCGTTCACATCATACAGACCAATATTTCCTATTGGTGGACAGAACAGATGCGTACAGTAGCGGGTTCTGCTGCCACCTCTACGAATGCTGGACAATCCGTTCCCAGACAAGTATTGTCAGATCGGTCGGAAAATGCAGTTCGCCTAAAATGATTTTTTCTCGGTATCCATGCAAGATGCCCTGTTTCGGAAGTAGGGCGTATTAGAGCGCATCCGGATGCGAATCGAATGCACCACGTCTGAAGTTAGGTATCTTGCATAGATTCTGAGAAAAATCTAAACTAGGCGAGAAATTTATTCTAACTTTTTTATCGCGCCGACAATATCATCATCTTGTATCTGAATCGCACATCACATATAAAACAGATGCTATGGCAGAATAGACTGGGCTCTTTGGCTGACGTCTCCCAAACAGTACTGAAATGTACTACACCGAAAACAGTAGCACTTTTCAGCATTGTTTCATTGGTAGGAAAAGCAGGCCATTATGTAGTGCATGTTATCAATGAAAAAGTTGATTGATTTGCAACGGAATCGCAAGAAATATAATACATAATTCATATTAAGTTCCTTTCATCTTGAGAGTAAACATACAATATATTATAAGCGAAATTTGATTATTTTCCTTAGTCGGTTCACTTACATTACTAGAATGAACGAGTTGAAAATGATTGCTCTCTATTCAGCCTATTTTCAAAATCCGGCCATGCTCAAATTTCATTTTTTTTTTCGCAGAGATGACGAGGAAGCGGCCAAAAACCCGAACAAACCGAAAGAAACCCGCGAAATCAAGTTCGTTGGTGAGGAAGACGATAGGGCTGAAATCAATAACCCATCCGCTCCCAAGCATAAGTCAAACGAAGGACGTGGTACGTTTTGTCAGCCCCACTTTAACTCCTACCCCCCAGTTGATACCTCTACTAACCGGAATCTTTTTCTTGTTCTTTGTTCTCTGTTCATTGTCATCGTTGGCCACGTCCTGGCACGAGCAGAAGACTGGATTCAGCCGCCGGAGCGTAAGGTGTGGCACCCGATCGTATGGCAGCAGCCACCGCCACCGATTCCTCCAGATGTCTACGGAAAGGATGCTCCCCATCAGCAGCTGATTCGCAACATCCGCCGGCTCCTAACCGAGACGGCTAAAAAGCCGGAGGAACGTCAGAAGCACATCGAACACATGATGCTGTCACTTCCAACCGGGCCTAAACCTAAAGAGGATGACCCCTGGGCCGATGATCCAGTGGAACCGGAACCAGCGCCTAAACCAAAGAAGAAGAAGAAATCCAAGGGGAAGAAGAAGGTTGTCGTCCGGAAGCGAACTGAAAGTGAAACATCAGAGGAGGATTCTGTCGCGCATGAGATGAATTCAACCCCAGCAGCTGCAGCCGATCCTATCCCAGAGGAAGATTGATGAGGTCAAACGAAACCTTGTTTAACCCGATAGAATGTACTTACTTTTAACTCGTAGCTAATTATGAAACACTAACATTTGTACACTTTCGAGGTGGAGAAGGCTAATTTACACGAATACACTTATAATTTATGAAACAATATTTTTATGGGGGCAGACTATGAAAATACGTTTGTTGAATCAATACATACAATTGTGTTTGAACCAAAGTAACTACTTCAACGTTGTTTGCAAACTGTACTTAACCGTTGATCTACCCAAATCGAATAAAAAGGAAACGTTACTGTTTTTTCCACAACACCAATGTCGCTGATTCGAAAAGAAATCCTCACATCCTTTCAGCATCATCATCACCATCACCGCGGTCACATACTCGTTCAGAAACTCGCAGTCCCAAGTACACTCCGGAACCTTCACTGTCAATGACTCGTTCACCTTCCTGCGAATCGTGCGAGTACACCAATGCAGCGGTCGTTGAAGAGCAACTGCGGCAGATGCAGAAGCAACTGAACGAGATCAGCATCATACCAATGCAGATTCAAGCAACGCTCAGCTATCTGACGAAAGCCTTGGCCAAGTTCGCCCCACCCGAGTTGCAACGGGAACTGCCCGTGTCTTTGCGGAGCAGTTCGGTGCGGGAAACCATTCCGGAAGAAAGCGAATCAACAGATGAAGACGAACAGGATGAGAACGAAGAGGGCTATGAAGACGACGAGGAATATCTAACGCCGATCCTGGAAAGAATATTTGACGAATCGGACGTACTGAAAATGATTCCACAGAGAGAGTTGGGCGATGACGTTGATCGGCGCGAGGACGGCCCTGACCAGGATGAGGAAGCGGAAGTTAGCGAAGAAGAGCGTTTGAAACAGGAAAAGCAGGAGCGGGTTAGCAAACTGGAAAGATCATGGCCGTGGAGTCAGACGGCCAAACCGATTCATAAGTATTCTGAAATTTTTGATCCTTTCTACAGTAATGGATTAATTTCATTTTGTTTTGTAGGAGATCGAACTGTCATCTGGTGCCTAGCGTGGCGTTGGAAAAGTCCAAGATCAAACAACTAACCGAAGGGGATCTGCCGTTCTATAACCGAGGCTACCGTCAGAGGATTGGAAACTGATGAAAGTGGGCTTTTCCAATGTTTATGCTATTTGCCAAATAAATTTGAATTTCGAATAAACAATTTGAGACACTTTATTATGATCATATATGACAGTTGCTCCATATAGAGTTCCTTTAAATGAGCCTCTGTACGTGCCATAAATTCTTTTGTTTTCATGAATTTTACTGTGCGCCGTGTGTTGGTGCTGTCTCGCTCTCTCTCACGGGCATCTTGAAAACAGGGTGCACAGTAAAAGTCAAACGTTTTATAGCATGCATAGGCTCATAAGAGGGTTAGAGGACTAGGGGACTAGGGTGCCAGTCAAGTCTCTGCTAGAATCTTATCACATGAAACAATCAAAAATAAACATTGAATACGAAAAACCTGAGAGAGACTCGCGAAGAGGAAAAATATCAACGTCATATGCAGCCCAGTTTCCCCTCTCACGAAACGTCAAATGCAGCCCACCGTTTTTATGGCTGAAAAAGTGAAAAGTATTGTGTTCAAAGTAAATTGTTATTGAAAATCTCAGTCAGCGGAGCAGTTTTTTCCAAAGTTGCTGATAAATTTAAGCAGAAGATTAATTATTTCTAATGTATGCTACGTTTACTGGCATGAAATTTTACTCAAACGGTTATTTATGATTCGATGTGATGCAAACTCAATCTTTTTTTGCTGAGAGGTTCATGTGAGGATTTGAACGGCTAGCGCATAATTGGTATAAACACAAAGTGGAATAAGAAAAAACTCAGCAATCACAGAAAAAGAAGACCGTCTTCGCGAGTCTCGTCTCAGCGAAAAACCGATTTGTGAATATTTTTTACTGCACCGGTAAGATGGCTACTACGAAACACAATTTGGTAAAAATGCATATGATTGATCTCTGAGATATTTTTACGATAAATGGTTTAATTAGTACCGAAGTTACATGTTTTACATGTATCGTAAAACGTAGTACCGTAATCCGGGGTAAAATTGATCAGCGGGGCAAAATTGATCGGAATGACCCGCCTCGTAAAAAGTGCAATTCAACATTTATGGATGAAATATTTTCAATGCGTGAATGTTGATTCCCTTCTATTCGTGATCTAATAAACATTAAGGTTTTTGCAAAAATTGAGTTGTGTTCATGCGTAAATTTTTCATCTTTTGGAAACAATGATTTTCATCATTATGGATGACACGGTCAAAGAATCATGTCTCACATGAGTTCTGAAAACGATATTAGCAGAACACTAAAAATGACATTACTGAAAACGATTCCGTTGTCAAAACTTTCATAAATATGTTCAGTTAAGCATAATTCACAAATAACTAGTAAGAATACAGAAATTCCTTAAGAAATTGCCTACATTTAGGCGTATTTCACAATTCAAGGTGTTTTTTGAAATAACTAAAAAATAAATAACTTGTTAGAGTTTGGTCTTCATATTCGGCTTCATGGACCATAATTTTAGTAAGTAATGATATTTTCAGTATCACCGAACGTTGTTTTCTTGGGTGATAAAAGTTACCCCATATCAGTTAAATCAAAAAATCACTTGAAACAATTTTTTAAACATGCTTCAATCTTCCAGAAAACAAAATACAGTATATAGAAACGAACATTGGGTGTCAGTACTTGTTTTAAAAACATAAAACTTTTTTTTCCTTTGTGGGGACATGATATCACTGCGACCATTAAGTTGATCAATTGTGGTGTTATCCTCTTTGGTTTTGCCGTACTGCAGGAATATGTTACTATATGAAGTAACTATCTCCACAGCTATTGCCGTGCATTCCAATCAGGTACTACGTTTCGGATAAAATGTAGTACATGTTTTGGATGATAGTACTGAATTTCATTAGAATCTAGCAAGCCTTTATCTAAATATCTACAACGCTTGTGGTATAGTGCAACATACTTGCACAACAAATATTCATAGCTTTTGCTTTCTAATTTGCAGAAACGACACATATCTTCTGGCAATTTACCTATAATTTTAAAGTAACGTTTGCTGGGGTAGTGGCCTGTTAATAAGCCAGTATAAGTACTTACATCGCGTTTATTGAGGTTTAACAACCTCAGCGTTTGATAGGCGTCTGGTTCGATGAATCATTTGGACTGACGAGAGTCCATTGCGTTCTTCCAGTTTAGTTAATTTTTTGCCTTCATCCAGCTCTTTAATTGCATTTTCAGAGCACAAGAGGCCATTCCGAAGAACGGTTGAGGCCCTATAAATTGCATGGAAGAACCTTGTTTTGCTAACTGATCAGCTTTTTCATTTCCTTCTATTCCGCAATGGCCAGGAACCCAATATAGATTAACCTTATAACGATAGGACAACTGCTGCAGTAGCTTGGCACACTCCCAAACAAGTCTTGATGTGTAAGTTCTAGACTTCAAAGCGTTCAAGGCTGCTTTGCTATCCGAACAAATACATATATTAGCATTCCTGCAGCGCCTTTTAAGACAATTGTCAGTGCATTCAAGAATGGCATAAATTTCGGCCTGAAAAACTGTTGGCCAACTTCCCAGTGCATAAGATACATTTACTTCTAGGCCAAACACTCCTGACCCTACCATGTTATCTTGTTTTGAACCATCAGTGAAAAAAATTAATGATCCAGATCGGAAAGTTGGTCCTCCTGTGTCCCAATCCTGGCGAGTTACATCAGCAACCCAAAAACGATGATCAAAAAGTTACGCTTCAACATATAATCTTCGATCACTAAGTACACTGGACTTATTTTGAAGTGCTTCAATATAGTCATATGTCCTTTTAGTTCACTATCAGCGCATTCTAAGGACCTTCTGACTCTGATAGCACTCTTAACTGCATCCAATTGTATATAGTCATGTAGTGGAAGAAGATTTAACATTGCGTTCAACGCATTTGAAGGGGCGTTTCGTACTGCCCCAGTAATTGAAATAGTAGCAAGAATTTGTAGTTTATTTAACCCCTCTACCGGCAGCTTCATTTTTTATAGCAAAATTCAAATTCAAATCGTTATAACTTTTTGGTTTTTCAATATTTTTGCACCATTTTTTCACAAGCTCTCAAAAAACTCTTCTAGTTTTAGGATCTGTGTCGATATTGATCACTGGTCATCTGGTTTTGTAGATATTCCAAAATTCCTTGGGGGACCGACCCGTAACTAGAACCCCCCGTTAATTTCTCAGGCTACAGAATTTTAATCGTATTCGTATATTCACTCTTCGGAACAATACATTAATGAGAGCATGTTGTGAAAAAATTAAGCAATTTGGTGCAGCCGTCTTTAAGTAATGGCCATTTAGGTTTCTGGAACCACGCTGGCCAAATAAAGATCTTAAAAACTTCAAAAAACATCATATCGTAATTTACAGATATCTCCAAGAATACTGAACCGATTTGTATGATTTTTTCAGAGAAACTCCTTATTACCTGGCATTAAAGAGTTTTTTGAGAACTTGTGAACAAATGGTGCAAAAATATTGAAAAACAAAAAAGTTATAACAATTTGAATTTGAATTTTGTGGCAAAAAATGAAGCTGCCGGTAGAGGGGTTAACTTAGCTTGAGTAGCGACTTGTTTGGTTTTTTCCCACCAAAAAATTGATGCGTATGAAATAATGGGTTTAACAATGGCCGAATAAATCCAGCATATCATCTTCGGTTTCAGACCCCATTTTTTACCAGAGGTTCTTTTGCAGCCCCAGAAAGCTTTTCTTGCTTTTTCTATCTGTTGTTCTATATACTTATTCCAAACAAGCTTACAATCTAATATAACACCTACAAATTTGGCACTAAGAGATAAGGATAGTTTAGTATCTCCTATTTTGAGAGCTGAAATGCAGATTTTACGTCTTCTTGTAAACGGTACTATTGTAGTTTTATCAGGATTTATACTTAATCCTTCATTATTGCACCATGCTAAGGTTAAGTTGCAAATCAAATTATTTCGAATCCTTGAAGCTTTAGCTTTACAAGTAGGTCATCAACAATCAGAGACCAGAGAAGAGGAGAGAGAACTCCCCCTTGGGGACAACCCTGAACAGCTGTTACCTTTACAACTGAATCTCCTAGATATGCTGATATTTCCCTTCTAGATAGCATCTCTTCTATCCACTCAATTATTTTTTCAGGGAAATCTCGATTTCTCATGGCGTTTTTCATCGATGTAAAACTAGCATTGTCAAACGCGCCTTCTACATCGAGAAAAGCAGCCAATAGTATTTCCTTAGTGCAAAAAGTTGAAATTTAGCGTGACATAATTTGTGTACCATCCCTAATGTACTCACTTTAATTTAATTTAAATTTAAACTTTCAAATTTAAACTTTGATTTAAACTTTGATTTAACTTACCACATATGCATTTTAAAATAAATTTTTAAGAAGTATAAAAAAAAATGATCAATGTCTACGGATTACGGAATCTTTGATAGTGCGGGATCCACAACATACTAAACGAATTACCATAACTTGAGACGGAATCGAGAACATTTTAAGCAAATAGTAATAATTGACGTTGTTTTAGCATTTTTGAAACGCTAACAAACAATCTGTCCCACGATCACTATTTGTCGAAATTTTAAAGAGTTTGTTACTTATTCTTGATAGCCTAGTTGTAGTAGAACATGAATTTGGTCTCGAATAAGCGAAAGGCATTTTTACTAATTAGGACCATTTTTGTATATTGAAACATGTATTGAGATGTTCGTTAAGCCAATCCGTATGGTTATTAAATTGATTCACTCATTACGCGTGGTAAAGATGGATAAATTATGGGTGAAATTATGAAAAAAATCCATTTTTGTAGTCAAAGTCCGAAATTTCCTTATAACATTAAACCCCTAGAGGTATGCTACGCCTTATATAATTAATGTAATTCATTCGATTTTGTTTGACGTATACTAATTTATATTCCAAAACCGATTGATTTATGATTCAATGTCGAAACATGACAATCAATCGATATTCATGCAGAAATATAATTTCAAACAAATACTTGCAGACTCATGATGGTGCTTCACATGTTGTTTTAACTTAAACACTTTTGAAGGTAAGTGTAGAACTAGCCCTCGTGCGTTAAAATACACTCTAATAAAGATTTTAAAAAAAAAAAAAAAAAAAAAACTTTTGAAGGTGATTTTTTTTCCATAAATTCTGAACTTCAACGAATAAAATCTAATCCAAGTTCTCCATTAACTTTCTCCAATTGAGTTTCAACTGTAGTGATATCTAACAGTAGTTTGGTTGTGGATTTCCTTACTCATACTTTATGTACCCATTATGACAGTTACCCTAAAACAGAAAATCTTTAGAGCAACATGCAGAAATATTTAGGTTTTCTTCCAAAAAACTATTAAAGTTACCCCTCGTTTTACTTTACTAACAAATCCACTGGTGCCAAGCATGCATGCACATTTTGAGCAAATTGTTATGTAAGTCAAAGTGTGAACTACTGAACTCGTTTTTTGAATTGTACAGCATAACAAGTATTGCTTTACAATTCTAAAACTTTTTTTTTCGCGAAAAACGTGGTGGTTCCAAGGGAAATTGTTGACGATGGGCAATTATTAAAATAAGCCGAAATGACAGGATTTTTATTACCGTAGTCCGGGGTGATCACTGTTTCACAACTTTTTGTCATGTTATCCTATGGAATTCGAATATTGTCAAATATATTTCGGTAAAATCAGTAATTCATTGATCTCTTTCAGTTTATGTAATCGATTTTTTATGAAATAAAATTTAACAATTCATATAATTAGTTTTAATATCAAAAATTGAAAATGGCACACTGGCAATTTTGATCACTATATATAATGAAGCATATTTTAGAATGAAAAAAATTCCTATCTACTTAATTTGGGTCTCCTGAATCTTGAAAGGATGTCAAAGTTCTTACAACTCGTATATATCATCATTTTATCAAAGACAAATTAAAGACCCCCATGTCCCTTGCAGTTGCCCATAATTTTATGGCTCATAAGGTAATCAAAAATGCCGTTCAAAGTGTACTGCGATCTGTCAAACTTGGGTACCGTAAAATCGGGTGTAATTGATCAGAAGGGTGAAATTGATCATCGTATCACACGATTTTATTTATTCGTATTGAAGCACAAATATCCAGGGGGGTGGCATGAGCCAGTATTTACCAACCCAACATCAATTCAACATGGCGTCCAGTGTTCTTGTTTTGTTTATTTTGGGAGGGACTAAACATATGTTTTTGTGGATAAGATACGTCAATGATACCTCACTGATGCCTAAAACATTTAACAAAATGATGAACTAATGAAAAGCGTCATCGAATAGGACGATTCAATGCTATATGTTTAATTGCCAGAATCTAGCACTAGCAGCGTATGAGTCGTATACTCGAAAATCAGGAGCAAGGTTAGGGCAAACCGACCAGAAAGTGGGTACCAAAATGCAAAGTACCAAAACGATGTGAGGAAGAGCAGAAATGTATGCAGGATGACAGCCGAGTCAGTCCCCTGCAAATATCAATGTAAGCTGCAGTAAGTGAACGTTGTTTGTCGTAACTATTGTCGAATTGTGTGTTGTGAAGTTTTTTTTTGCGTTAGAGAATGTTTATTACTATGAAAATAATGTAAAATTTCAAAATCATGCACGGTGAACTATTGACAAACACCTATGAACTTCTATTTTTAAGCAAGGATTTGAACATGGTATAAACCTGAAAGTTTGTGAGAAAGCTTGAGATATATCCCCAAACCAGATTTCATCACCAAAACTCGTACCAATTAGCTCAAATGGTTGAAATAATTGAATTTCTGTTAGATATAATTGAATTCCTTAGGAAATTGCATACATGGCATTGTTAAGAATTTGACAAGCATATTCGGATTCAGGGAGCTCAAATTTATCATGTAGATTTGTTTTGAAAACTAACAATAATGGCATTGACAAGTGATCAATTTCACCCCGAAATGAGATCCCCTGATTTGTTATTTAGATATATTTTTAACACTAAAATGACGTTTGTTAGAAAATTTTGGTACATGAGTCGATGAGGCTCACCTTCGTACTTGTTTTCCTGCATTTAGTTGTTTTGCTTTGTTAACATTATAGAAAACAGACTAAAAAAACGTGAAAAATGATCAATTTCACCCGAAATTACGGTACCTTTTGCACTACCGAGGGACCAAATGCAGTACTAGAAGTGGTACCCAATCTGAGCCCGAGTGGGTCGGACCTGATTTTATCGTAAAATTAAACTTTTAAATCTGCATAATACGCCTAAATGTATGCAATTCACCTTGAAATAGGTACGTGATTCAACAATGAGTAAAATACCAGCATAGCGAACACGATATCATAACCGACCGATAAGCCAATATCTTCTCTGAGACTCACGTGATACTATAGAAAGCAATTAAACGTATTGCATTTTTCAATTGCGTCTATTTACAATGACGGTCAAGTACGGACTAAAAAAAGATAAACAAACAATCCATAGTCACAACACAATACATCAACATCATTGCCTCGTCAACAACAAACACATACTCAGACACTCATCCACAACATCTTCCAAGATTGTATTTTTTCTAACGGTTCTTGCAACAACTCTTACAGTTAGTTATCCAGGATTTCCACCATAGATATTCTCAATCGTTCTTCAAACGCGCCAGATTTTTTGGAAGTCATTGCCAAATCTTGTCACGTATCAATAGGCATGAGAAATTGTGAAAAAAATATCGTATTTTCCATCCTCCATAGCAATAAGTACAACCTTGATCGAGTTTGTATGTATAAACAGATGATAAATAGTTTATTTGATTTTTCAAGTTTTCTGCTGATTTTTGTTTTTTTTTGTTGAATCATGAGTAGGACAATCCTTGGACTGCCCTAGCCAGGTGTTTTTGTGCGTAGTACATGTCCTACCTGTCCTACCCACTTCCCGCGCCACTGTGCAGAGCTTTCTTTTTTGTATTACAGCTAGTCCATATAGATACAGCATAAACACTTAAATTATTTCACCGACCTCAGTAAAACTTTTTGCCGAGAACCCAACAGCTGAGAAATCGATAATTTTCAATGCTGAATCTCGGTAATTATTTTACCGATATTTTGGCAATCCAAATTTTTTGCCGAGATCTCGGCGAACGTTACCGAGATTCGGTAAACGTTAACCGAGATCTTGGTAAAAGTTTTACCGAGAATCGTCAAACTATTACCGAGATATCAGCTGTTGGGTTCTCGGCGAATCCGTTTAAGTGTGTACAACATGTCAGGCCTGAAAATTTGTTTGAAGATCAAAAGTTTGTTCTCAAGACAAAGTTTCGATTTTCTGTTAATAAGTGGATGAAGACATTTTAGGGCCCATTCACAAATTGCATAACGCTTTAGGGGGTGGGTGGGTGTCCGAACGTTGTTACGGCTCATACAAAAATAGAAGACTATCAATATAAAAAGCGTCACGAGAGGGTGGGTGGGTGTCTAAAATAGCCAATTTAAGCGTTAGGAAATATTTGAGCAAGCCCTCACTCAGAATCACGGGTAGTCACAGAATGACTAAATTTTAGTAATTTATGACTATTTTCTATCTGCCTCTCTTTCATTCTGCAGGGAATTTTATTCCTGTTTGTCAATTCGTCTGGGTTGAAGCATCGCTAAGCTTCAACCCAGGTGAAATTACATTTGGTGTAGAAATTCACAGCAGAATAAAAGAGAGGCCGATAGAAAATAGTCATTAATGCATAAACTTTAATAATTCTGTGATTATTTTTATTTCTGAGTGCTTATATCAAAGTTAGTTTGATTTGTGACTTCTTGTGGGCATGAGCCTATGCATGCTACACGCAAACAAATTTTGTTGTATAATCTACCGAATCCATGGTAGAATTAAGAACTGCACCAACGATTTTCAACCGACTACAAAAATCTGTTAAGTTTACTATAATCTGGTGAAAATCACTGAGCAGTGCAGTAAATTTGACAATGTCCATAGTAGCATCCACTACAGAGCATTGTATTTCAATCCGTGACACCCACCATACAACACAGTGTGGTCAAAAGTATGATGATAAACTTCTCAAATCTATAATGTTTTTAGTCAAAAATACTACAACTCTTGTTAAATCAACAGAAGAAATTTTCTTGTGTAGTGATGTTGACTATGTTTTGGTAGAGTTAACAGGTTAATGTAGTCGGTTGAAAATCGTTGGTGCAGTTCTTAATTCTACCATGGATTCGGTAGATTATACAACAAAATTTGTTTGCGTGTAGTGACTGTTTAATGATAAACTTGCGACGATCGACGCGCCATCATATTTCACATAACGGAGGGTATTAGAACTAACTTGGAGGTTAAAATCCCCTCCAAACACTAGCGATTTTGCGGTGGGATGTTGACGTTTGATGACGAATAAAACGTTTGACTTTTACTGTGCGCCCTGTTTTCAAGTTGCCCGTGAGAGAGAGCGAGACAGCACCAACACACGGCGCATAGTAAAAGTCATAAGAACAACAAAAGAATTTATGGCGCGTACAGAGGCTCATTGTCCGGCTGAACGGGAACCGGGTCACCCTAAATATTGTGCATGAGCCTCTGTACGTGCCATAAATTCTTTTGTTCTTATGACTTTTACTGTGCGCCGTGTGTTGGTGCTGTCTCGCTCTCTCTAACTTGAAAATAGAGCGCACAGGAAAAGTCAAACGTTTTATAGCATGCATAGGCTCATTTATATTGGAAGGAGCAACGATCGAGATGCTCTTACCTACAAGGCTGTGCTGTCAACTGTGACGCACATCAGGCAACACGCGAAAGCATCACCTACTGTGATGGCGAAAAGCTTGTTAAGCGCATCCAGCGTGCCATTCATCCCCACTCTCATTCATAAGTGAAAGCGCCATTGAAGTAAGAGCATCGTTTCTGAATTTATTCTCGTGTTTATTTCCGTTTAATAAAGTTTATAAGTGTTTCTACAGTAATTCTCGTGTACTAGTTTCCGTTATTGAAAGACAATTTCCAATAGGTTATGGTCCCGGCAGTATACTGAGAACTGTAGAACGGTATTTCCGGTAAAGTTGTGCTTCAATTTCGAAGATATTTTTCGGTTCGGTAGAGGCGTCGCGTGTGTGTGTGAAACAACATGGCGGACGTGAAGGTATCGTTCGAAAAGTTGAATGACAATAATTTCGCGGTGTGGAAGTTCAAGATGGAACTTTTCCTGGTGAAAGAAGAGCTATTCGCGGTTGTGGTGGAAGACAAGCCCGACGAGCCGTCGGCCGACTGGATCCTGAAGGATGGAAAAGCTCGTGCCATGATCGGTTTGGCTGTGGAAGACACGCAACTGGTCCACATCATCAGGAAGACGACTGCGAAGGAGATGTGGGACTCATTGAAGAAAATTCATGAGGAGTCGTCTCTTTCTTCGACTTTGCACGTGTTGCGGAAGTTGTGCTCGATGCGGTTAGCAGAAGAAGACAACCTGCTGGAGCATCTGAATGGCATGACGGCATTGCACAACAAGCTGGAAGTGATGGGAGAGGGATTAAAGGACAGAGTGTTCATGGCGTTAATTCTTTCGAGCCTCCCGATGTCGTATGGTAGCCTCATCAATGTGATTGAGAGCCGACCGGAGGCGGAAGTGACTGTGGACTTTGTGAAAAGCAAATTGCGCGAAGAGTGGCGTCGTCGACAAGCGTGTGGGGGTGGTGTGGAGAGCAGTGAAAAGGCTCTGAAGACGATGAGTGGCAAAAGCAAATTCGAAAAGAAGAAAAGTGTTGTGTGCCATCATTGCCATCAATCCGGACACTTCCGGCGAGACTGTCCGAAGTTGAAAGAAAAGTCGGACAAAGTGAAGAAAGATACTGGGAAAGTGAACATGGCCGCGGAAGTTTCGAGCGGTGTGATGGAAATGTGTCTGGTAGCAGCGAGTCCGTGTGCCCCCGGAAAGTGGTATTTGGATTCCGGAGCGACGTCGCATATGACGAGTGACGTGAAGCTGCTGAGTGATGTGGATCGCAGTAAAAGCGTGGAAATATGCTTGGCCGATGGTACCCGCATCAAGTCTGGTGGTTCCGGAACCGGAAAAGTGGCATCGTTAACGGGAAGTGGAATCCAGATGAACGTTACGCTCAACGATGTGTACCACATGCCGTCCCTCGCTGGTAATCTGCTGTCCGTAGGTAAGATTTGTGATCTTGGATACAGCGTTGTATTCGAGAAATCCGGCTGTCGAGTCCTACGTGACAAGGAAGTGATGCTGGTAGGCGAGCGAAGCGGGGGGTTATATCGTTTGAAGCAGTTCCCTGAGCAAGCACTGGCAACGACTGAGAACCATCCAGAATCGTGTGAGCATCTGTGGCATCGTCGGCTGGGTCATCGCGATCCGGAAGCAATAGCGAAAATAGTGCGACACGATTTGGGTTTCGGTCTGAAATTACAGAAATGTAATGTAAATTGCGTGTGTGGAGTTTGTTTGAAAGGGAAGATGAGTCGGATTTCGTTTCCGAAGCGATCCGAAAGTAATTCGTCAGCGGTTGGCGATTTAGTGCATTCGGACGTTGGTGGACCGATGGAAGTTGCCACACCCAGCGGCAATCGGTTCTATGTGACTCTAGTGGACGATTTCAGTGGTTACACGGTGGTATACCTGCTGAAGGCGAAGTCGGAAGTTGAACAAAAAGTGCGCGAGTATTGTAGTTTGGTGAAGAACCAGTTCGGCCGGGATCCACGAATCATTCGTACGGATGGAGGAGGAGAATATTCGAGCACGGCGTTCAAGCGTTTCTTGGCTGAAAGTGGTATCGTCTTGCAACAAACGGCACCGTATTCTCCGCAACAAAACGGTAAAGCGGAGAGGAAGAATCGGTACGAAGTTGAAATGGTTCGGTGTTTGCTTCTTGAGTCCGGTTTGAGCAAAAAGTATTGGGGTGAAGCGTTGAACACGGCGAACTATTTGCAAAATCGTCTTCCGTTGTCGGGTAAGGAAAAGACACCGTATGAACTGTGGCACGGTAAGAAACCGTCGTATGTCCATATTCGTATATTCGGTTCGGAGGCGTACGTTCATGTGCCGAAGGAGAAACGGAGAAAATTAGATTCGAAGGCAGTGAAGTTGGTCTTCGTCGGGTACGCGGAAGGAAGGAAAGCATATCGTTTCCTGAACCCTGAGAACGATACGATTTTGATAAGCCGCGATGCGAAGTTCGTTGAAGTGCGTGAAGAAGAGGTGCCCAGCGGGCGTCAGGAGGAGTTTCCTGGGGAAGAAAACGAAGCATCAGTGATTCCTGAAAAGAAGAAAGAAGAAGTCGTTATATCGTTGGGGAATAAGATTGAAGAAATCGATCCAGTACCTGAAGCAGAAGAAGGTAGCGATGAAGAAGAAGATGAAGACCTGGAAGAGTTGGACATGTCGGACTATTCAGTGTCATCAAGTGCAAGTTCGTTCCATGGTTTTCCGATGGAAGAAATCGCAAGAAGGTCTCGAAGGTCAACAAAAGGTGTACCTCCACGGCGGCTCATTGAGGAAATTTTCGTGGCAGGCACTCTTCCCCCAGAGGAGGAGATGGAGCCGAGAACGCTACAGGAGGCTTTGAGCTGTGAAAAGAGTGCTGAGTGGAGAAAAGCAATGGTTGAAGAGCTGCGATCTCACGAGGAGAACGGAACGTGGGAGCTGGTAGACCCGCCTGCTGGGCGAAAACCAGTAGGCTGCAAGTGGGTGTACAAAATCAAGCGAAACGCTGCTGGGGAAGCTGTGAAGTACAAGGCACGTCTGGTCGCCCAAGGATTCAATCAGAAGTATGGGCAAGACTATGATGAAGTGTTCGCGCCGGTTGTAAAGCAAACAACTTTGCGTACACTTCTGGCCATTGCTTCGAAACGGAACCTGGTGCTGAAGCATTTCGATGTGAAGACCGCATATTTGTACGGAAAGCTGGAAGAGGAGCTCTATATGCGGCAACCAAGTGGCTTCGTGATTGAAGGCAAGGAGCAGCAGGTGTGTAAGCTGGTGAAAAGCATTTACGGGTTGAAACAATCTGCTCGTTGTTGGAATCATCGTCTTCACGCCTTCCTCCAAAGTTTGAAGTTCAAACAGAGCCGAGCTGATCCGTGTTTTTACACGAAAGTGGTCAACGGAAAGCGATTGTATTTGCTTGTCTACGTCGACGATATTTTGCTGGGCTGCGAAAGCGAGGAGGAGATCGAAAAGATCTATGCTGCACTGAACAAGGAGTTCGAGATGGCCAACCTGGGAGATGCCAACTATTTCCTGGGAATGGAAATCCGGAAAGAAGGTGATAAGTACGGTATTTCGCTGGAGAACTACATAGACCGCGTTGCTGGGAGATTTGGTTTGATCGATGCCAAGTGCGCGAAAACCCCGATGGAAGATGGATTCGTCAAGACCAGAGAGGAGAGTCCACCACTGAAATCGAATGGCCAGTACAGGAGTCTAGTGGGAGCGTTGCTGTATATCGCCGTCTGTGCGAGACCCGATATTGCTGCTAGTGTGTCGATTTTGGGACGATGCGTATGTGCACCGACTGAAGCCGATTGGTGCGCTACCTGAAAGGGACGAAAGATTGGCAGTTAAGATACGGAGACTCAGAAGGTAAGCTTGTTGGATACTCGGACGCGGACTGGGCGGGCGATTTGAAGTCTCGCAAGTCTACAAGTGGTATCGTGTTCATGTATGCCGGAGGAGCGATTTCGTGGACAAGCCGTCTGCAAGATTTCGTCACACTCTCGTCGATGGAATCGGAATACGTGGCGTTGAGCGAGGCGAGCCAAGAGGCTGTTTGGCTTCTGCATTTGTTTGAGGATTTCGGTGAGCCAACGTTCAAGCCGGTGACACTCTGGGAAGATAACCTGAGCTGCATCAAGTTCGTCAGTTCGGAACGGACAACGAAGCGATCGAGGCACATCGAGACTCGTCAGTGCTTCGTGAAGGAGCTGTGTGAAGCAAGAGTTTTGGAGCTGCTTTACTGTTCCACAGCGGAGATGGTTGCGGATATACTCACCAAGGCACTTGGGCAGGTGAAGCTTCGGAAGTTCGCTAGTATGCTCGGTTTGGCCGGTGGTGATCGTTGAGGAGGAGTATTGGAAGGAGCAACGATCGAGATGCTCTTACCAACAAGGCTGTGCTGTCAACTGTGACGCACATCAGGCAACACGCGAAAGCATCACCTACTGTGATGGCGAAAAGCTTGTTAAGCGCATCCAGCGCGCCATTCATCCCCACTCTCATTCATAAGTGAAAGCGCCATTCAAGTAAGAGCATCGTTTCTGAATTTATTCTCGTGTTTATTTCCGTTTAATAAAGTTTATAAGTGTTTCTACAGTAATTCTCGTGTACTAGTTTCCGTTATTGAAAGACAATTTCCAATAATTTAGATTAACTTTAGACCGAAGTTCATAAGAGAAATGAAATATCACCAACAAAAGTTCGGCGTCGGCATTCTACCGAAGTGCTACGCCGACAAAGGCATTCCTTACGCGTCGGCAGAGCACTAAATTAGAACACCGACGCCGAACTTCGCCGATGTTTTGACTGCCGAACTTCTAATTGTCAGTCGAATAGTCCATTTTACGAAACGGCAACACTGATGATATTGCTGTTACTTTCACACGTTTCGACACCGCTTACTGTCAAAATTTCATTCATAAATCAAGCGATCAGCTGTAAAATGGTCTATCTCGCGTAACTTTTCAAAACGTCCTAAGTAACAAATGTAAACAAATTGAGATTATTATTGCAAATCATTTGCATTGCACCACTTAGCAGCACACTAGAATACTCGTTCTGATATATTAACAACAAATTAATCTATTAAAAACTTAACAAAATGACCAATGTTCAAAACTGCATCGCTTTTAATCAATTCTCGAAATCTTATTCATACAGACTCAAGTCAAAAAAGTATACAAACTTACTTTATCGATCCTACGTGTTAAGCAGGCGGAAATCTATACGTACCGCTCTGTACCAACTCAACTTTTCACTTTTAGAACGTTTAATTTCCGGATTTACAAAACGACGAAAGTAACATTTTCAACTTTCGCAACCTAACCACTATTTTCGCCGCCCCGCTGTATGGAGAGACAAAGTGACTTAACCACGAATCAAAACAAAACACTACTTGAGCCGATTTTACACTGGTAGAAAAACGTGGAAAGTAACTGAATGAAACGGCTTATCATTTTCTTATAATTATTTTTGTGGGAAATAATAGGCACTACCTAGTTTTTGAACGTGAGCTGAGTGTATGCAAAATTTGAGCGAAGTACACGGCAAAAAAAATGTTAAAAAGGTGATTCATTTTAAAACAGTTTTAGAAGATAGATTTTGATTTTTCCTAATTAATTTTCTCAAACCCGTATAAATGTTACTTACGTCGATTTGAAAAAGTAATCGAGAATTGTTACATTGGACCTTTGATCAGAGAACCAACCACATGTCCTATGTAACATATATGAATAAATGTTACATTGGACATTCCTGAATAAAGCTTTGGAATGGAGTTTAAAAGGTAGAATGATTTGTAGAAGCGTGTCTGAGACACTACTTAGATGTATAGAAAGCCATAATAACTGCTTCTCAATCATTTCAGTCCATATTTTCAGAGTCGCACTGCCTCGCAAAATTGAAAACGCTCAAGTGACAAAAAGAGAATGAGTTACACTAAACTGTATTTTGGTCGTTTTGCCAAACCATGTTTTACCGTTTCGCTGGATTGGATCAGCTGCAACTTCTCTTTTCATATTATTAGCGCATTGCGTGCATAAAGGGGAATGATATTGAGCACAAGATTGAGCATCATGATGTCATTGTATCAATCTGATTCAGGTGCATGGTCGATCAAGCATATAAATATGCTTCCCAGCAGCAGCACGAGCAACGTACATGCGCGACTTGCTCACACATATTTGCAGAGCGATCAATCACCGAAGAGAGGAGAAGCTGTATGTATTTGTTAGGCGTGGGCTCCTTTCTCAAGTTCCTACAACACGATGGACGGCGTCGTCATCGTCATCATTCCCCACCGTAATGCCTTGTTTCAACCGACGGCTGGTGCTGATTGCAACACAGCCGTCACCACCACCACGTCATGCAGTGGGAAACTCACACATCGTGGGGGCGAAACCATCATAACAACGGGGGAAAATTGAGGGAAAATCAGTAAGAGAGCAAAATGTCCTACAGCTCAACGTTTCCCCTCCTTCTGTTGTTACATAGGACACATAGACGGAGGGGAAGAAGTGACGTCGTGGCATTGAATGAATCAAATTGTTGTTGTTCGTGAGAGACTTTAACCCGAAGGTCATTCGTCCCTTCTACAAATGAATCAAAACAAAGCACAGCTGGTGTCTCCGATTAGCACACCGCAACAAAATGTCGATATTTTCAGAGTCGCTCTGCCTCGCAATATTGAATACGCTCAAATAACAAAAAGAGAACGAGGTACACAAAACTGTATTTTGGTCTTTTGGCCAAATCATGTTTTAGGCTTATGCTGGATTGGATCAGCATTCGCTCAGCTGCCAGTTCTCTTTTCATGTTATCAGCGTATTGAGTGCATGTAGGGAAGTGATATTCAGTATCATGATCTTATTGTATCAATCCGATTCAGATCCATGGTCGATGAAGCATATACATATGCTTCACGGCAGCAACACGAGCAACGTGCATGCGCGACTTGCGCACATATATTTGCAGAGCAATCATTCACCGAAGAGCGGAGAAGCTGTATGTATTATGGATCCGGTAGAAATAAGGACAAACATTTTTTTCAATTGTATTTTTTCTCAATCTCCTAGCATCGCGACTAATATTTGAATAGTGCGTTGTGTTCATAAACATCGTAAGAATGCAGCGCCACACTCAAAACCTGATTTCAAAATCGCGCGAGTTGAGGCGCGTCGCGAGTCTCACTGGCGCGATCCGGTTTGGTGGCGGTGCGACAATATTTGTTTGGCATTGGTTTCCTACAACACAATCGACGGCGCCATCATCGTCATCATTTCCCACCGCTATTTCTTGTTTGGGCCGACGGTTGGTGCCGAATGGAACACAGTCGTCACCACCCGTCGTGCAGTGGGTAACTCACACACGAAAAAGTGTGGGCGAAACCAGCATTGAAACGGGGGGAATATTGAGAGAGAAACAGTGAGAAAGCAAAAAGGGCCTGTTCACAAATTTCATAACGCGTAAGGGGGTGGGTGGGTGTCTTCGAAATGTTACAACTCATACAAAATTCGTAGAATATTCATACAAAAATTGTTACGAGGGGGTGGGTGGGTATCAAAAATGGTCATTTTCGGCGTTATGAAATTTGTGAATGAACCCAAAGTCCCAAATACAGCTGAACGTTTCCCCTCCTTCTGTTGTTACATAGGACACATAGACGGAGGGGAAAAAGTGACGGCGTGGCATTGAATTAATCAAATTGTTGTTGTTCGTGAGAAACTTTAACCCGAAGGTCATTCGTCCCTTCTTCAAATGAATCAAAACAAAGCACAGCTGGTGCCTGCGATTATCACACCGCAACAAAATGAGCAGTTCAACTTGAATGTTGAAGCAGTTCAACGCACGTGGAAATGAAAAAAAAACATGCTTGTGTGCTCAAATCAAAATGTCCGATGTTACTATAACTGAAACAAAATGACCGAAATGAATGTCCAATGAAACAATTGTTGAAACAGAACGACCTATGTGATTTATCCTATGTACATATTTTTGGTCAAAACTTCCTATCTGATGTTTTTATAGATTTCAGTGTAATTTCCAAATAAATTTACAAAATTTCATTTCATACGTTGAACTCTATTACACTGCTTCCCTCTACAAGCAACACAGTGGGGAAAAATTGTTTCATTTTGATACAGTTTCAAAATATATTTTCACAACCTTCAAGCTCGATTTACTTGAAATGTGTGAAATGCTAGATAGGCCGTTTTGAAAAATTGCGCGAGTATTGTCAATAAATATTTTCTTCTTTGCCGACAGTCCTTTCGTATCATTTTTTTCCGACACTCACTTCTCACAACGAGCTGAACTCCGACACCGTTTCACGACCCAAAAGTCAAAACGAAATCAACAAACTCATCGCTGTCATAACTCAACCCAGGCTTCCAATACAGCCTCGACACGACAGCAGCCGAAAACACCGAGCCGACAGTCGCTGTGTATTTTCACTGCCTCTTGCTGCTGTACGTTTCGCATCAAACATGGAAAGTAATGGCAACCAGACACACACGCATGAATGTTGGCTGTATAGAAACAGTCGTTGCCTAACGATCTCAGCTGACAGCATCCGTGATCATGCCGTAGCGAGCCGTACGAACTGTTTCACATTACAGCCACCCAATGGCTGTGACAGTCTTCGGCTACTTGATGCAGCTGTCGCGAGAATGCTGTCGTGGGCTGTCATGAAATTTGAGATTCACGCTAAACATTTTGCACATAAGATTACAATATTGTACAAAAGTGTGAATATGAACGTAATTTGAGTAGATTGATTTGAAAATCATTAATAATATGATTATGTTTAAAACTATGTTTATCTTGTGAGTGCATAGTCTAGTGAACGCAGAGCAAACAATTTGAAGATTCAAAAAATACGAGTAAAAAAGTTTAAGCGTGACGTATGACATTGCTCGAAAACAGAACGCGAGGGGCCCCGACTGCATATTCATTTTGCCAGTACGACGCTTGGGTGTAAAAGACATGTTATGAATGAACAACCGCGCTTGTCATCGGCAAACGAACGCAGTACAGGCAATGTGATTGAACTGCTGTGTGCTGTACAAGACAGCATCGTTGCATGTCACATGACCACCTCATGGTAGGCTGTCATGGATAGTTCATTCAAAAGGCTGTCGTGGGAAGAAGTTGATGACAGCCGTCGAAATACTGTCGTGAGGCGGTACATTTGGTAAGCCTGCTCAAACCAAACTATCTGCTCAGCAGAAAATTGTGTATCAATCCGTCTGCCGCAAAATAAATCCGTAAAAATTGTAAAATTGGTGTGAAATACAATTAAATTTTACTCGGTTGTTTGATTATTCTCCCCCGCAACCATGTCCCGAGGAAGTAGCGCCGGTTTCGATCGTCACATTACGATTTTCTCCCCGGAAGGTCGCCTCTATCAAGTTGGTAAGTGAAGTGACAAAGCAATTCGATTGTGGAATCGGGAATCATGGAATATGTTTTCTCCGGTAGAATACGCCTTCAAGGCAATCAATCAGGAGGGTCTGACGTCGATTGCTCTCAAGGGAAAAGATGTGGCAGTGGTGGCTACCCAGAAGAAAATCCCCGACAAGCTGATCGATCCGACCACGGTGACCCATTTGTACCGTCTTACGAAGAACATCGGATGCGTGATGACTGGCCGGATCGCGGACTCGAAGTCTCAGGTGCAGAGGGCCCGTTACGAGGCGGCCAACTGGCGCTACAAGTACGGCTACGACATGCCGGTCGATGTGCTCTGCCGGAGGATGGCCGACATTTCGCAGGTGTACACACAGAACGCCGAAATGAGACCGCTCGGGTGCAGTAAGTATTCCCATTCTGATGCCTGTCTTGATTGGAGTTTCCGCAATGTGGGTCTACTCAAATGTTATACCTAGGTATTCCTAGTTTGAAGAATAAGGAAAGAATCCATATTAGCATATCCAATAGAATAATGTATGTTATACACTGGAATGGTAGCAGGTCTCTATTTAGAGTCTTGGTCTCTGTTTAAATGCAAGTTACTAAAAAGAATACGTTTTAATGAAAGATTTCTAAAATCTCCTTTTTATTTTAACTGGGTTTTCTCTTTGCAGTGATTCCTGATTCGAAAAACCTAACTAGGAATTTCCACAACGGATCACTCAATTTTACAAAACGCTATACCAGGATTTCCTCCAGAGATTTTCCCTTCAATTCGCCCATCGATTTACAGCAGATGTTCCAAGGATTCCTACAGTAGTTCTTCCAAGAAAATTTAATTCCAGTGTTTTTGTAGCAATTGTCTAAGGGATTTTCCAGGAACTCCTACAATTATTCATCAAGGAGTTCTCGCGCCTATTTGATCAGCTAATTCTTCAGTTATTTTCATATGTACTTATTCTTTCATTAGTTCATCCATGGTTCATCTTATGAATTGCTCCAAAATTTTTCCAAGAAATCTATTAAGAATTCTTAAGAGTCCCTAAAAATATTCGACCTTGGATTCATCATTAGGCTCCTTCAGAATTTCATTTATAGACCTATAGGAATTTCTCCGACCTTTCTCGAGTCAATTCAAAAGGGTACTTCAGACCGTAGTTTTAGGGAAATTCTATCTAAAAATTGTTCACTACAGTAGGTATCAATTCCTATTTCTCAGAATTAAAATCAATCAATGTGATTTTCAGCACGTTGAGTGACGGTTGACTATAACTACACGATAATCATCGATTTTATTCTGAGAACTTCCAAATGTAAAACAAAATGAGTTTTAATGCTCGAACCTTTTTTGATTTTCAACCAAGCATAGGCCATTTTTTATGTAAACATGATTTTTGTTAACGTGTTTGGGGCCTTTCTGTTCGCTTCGTATGAACAAGTGAGAGACATTGGCCTGACAGTCCACGATTTTTTTCGATTGTAGCGTCCAGATGGAATTCCATCAGATTTTTTTTTAAAGCTTATTGAACACCTGCTCATTCCAATTCAATGTGTGTTCAACTTTTCTTTAACTAATGCTATTTTCCCTTTTTTAAAATAATAACTATGTTCCCGGTTTACATTGCATTAAGGAACGGTTCGCTCTACCTCGGATGCAAATAACCTTCAACAAGATCTGGATACCATGGAATGGTGCATTTTAAACAGGATAATCGTCAATCCAGACAAATGATCCTCCATTTCCTTTTGCACAAATTCGGGATCCAGTTATCATCGCATAGGGGAAGGGGTGGTAAAATGAACACCTTAAGGATATCATCTTGTTTCTGATCGAAAAACAAGGAATTTGTACAGTTCTATCGCACAACATCTAAAATAGAAATGTTATCTTAGCAGCGATACGAATTTAGACTGAAATAGCCAAAATTTCACATATTTTTATCATTTCCAGCTGTATGTGGGTAAAATGAACACCATGCAAAAAAAAAAACGTGAGCAAAACAAACATTTTTGGAAATTTGCATTGCATATCCGCAAATATATCCATTAAGGATTGTAACCCATTCAAAAATAAATTTAAATGTATCAAATTTGACATCATAGCATACCAATATTCACCTCACTGAAAAACCTCAAGCTAAAAGTTACGTCAGTTTTCTACGTGGTTCCCTACAATCTTAGTTTTCGATGATATTTTACTGCAATTAACCTCTGTATTAACCCAAACACTTCGATGTATGCCCTAAAACGTCCATGCGTGATAAAAATTCAATGAAATGTGTTTTTCCTTCGTAAGAGGCGCGGTGTTCGTTTTACCACCCCTGTTAATTTTGCCATCACTTCCCCTACAAACCGCATGGAACCATGATTTATCGTGAAAGTTCTGTGAGTGGTGCTGGACTCTGAATTGACGTTTGCAAAATGAGATCCAATCCCGCATCTTACCGTTGAAGGGAAACAATTGACCGATTATGCGAACAACCTTGGCATTATTCTCCAATGTAACTTGATTTGGGACAAAGCTGTATCAATCCAGTGTGGAAAAGTGTATGCTGGCCTCCGTACTCTGCGTGCCACTACGTCAGACCTGCCTTAAAACATCAAGCTTCAGCTTTTCAAGTCCTTGTTGTTAACATACTCCATCTTCGGCGATGTCGTACAGCTCGGAATGAGCATGGCCATGTTTTCGAAGCTGGAAGTAGCACTAAATGACTGTCGCCGCTGCGTTTATAATCTGAATCGCTACACTTCTGTTCGAAATCTCCAAAGAAATCTTCTTAGCTGTCCTTCTCGCCAATTTTATGAAATGAGAGCATGTTTGCAGTTCTGGAAAATTTTTCATCGTAGTGAGCCTGCCAATCTTGCTCGAAAGCTGAAGCTGCTTCAAGGACGTCGTTCACTAAACTTTGTTATTCCGTTACATCGTACTGCAATATATGATGATGACTCGTTTTTTACGAGAGGAGTGGTATATTGGAATGCGCAACCAAAGGAGCTAAAAAAATTCAATCGGAAGAAATATATAAAAAAGCTGCACTGGAATATTTTAACAGAGACTAGTTTTATTTCTCGTTGAATAAATGTTTAGTGTTCGCTGGAACTTAAGTTACTACAATGTAAATATCTATAATGGCACAAAAAAGAAGCGAAAGCGCGAAACAATGGACACGAATTGGAACATGGAACGTACTAACCCTAGCCCAGCAGGGTAAACTGGCACAACTCGCCAACGAGGCGTGTCGCATGAAGCTCGAGATTCTACGACTGAGTGAAGTCTGTTGGCCAATCTTTGGAGAACACAGAATACCATCGGGACAGATTCTGCTATATTCTGGCCTGCGAGGTGAACACGCTCCTCGGCACAGTGGAGTTGACTTTCTGCTTAGCGCCCAAGCTTACGCCGCGCTTATGAAGTGTGGGAACCTATAAATAAGAGAATAATCGTCGACAGATTTGGAACATGGGTTCGAAACTTTACCATCATATATATAAAATGCCAGAGTTGTCTGTCTGTCAGTAACGCTTTGAAATGTTTCACAGAAAAGTTTCATTGAGCACTACAGCAGCATTTTCAATAGCACTATAATCGTCTAATTGAGTATTAGAACATTACAATTGCAAAATGGTGGAGCACTATAACAGCTTTTCGACAGACCATTTGAAAAATTGTTCTTCCCAATCCGTAAAATATTCTCGAACTTTCCACCATTGTCGTTTTGAGGAACTTGGTCGGTGATTAAAACGTAAACAAACCAACTTCAAGCAAGTTGTAGTTCGGTCATGCATATGCAAAAGCAAGATGAACATTAATTAGATGAATGTGCTCCAAATATCCGAGAATTTTTTTTAAATGGATAATAAAACCTCTATAAGTCGATGTTCCATGATTCGATATCCACTCATGGAAGCATACCATAAACAAAATTTCATGGTTACTGTGATGGCCCCTAATAGAGTATTCCTGTTCTCGATATTTCCATGACAGCTGTAATTAAAAAAAAAAACGACAATGCATTCTCGCGTTCAGTATCATAAGGGTGTAACAGTAGTGATAGATTTCTCTTATGGTTATTACTTGGCCGGGCGGATGTTTCCGACTGCTACTTTCATTTTTTTAACTAATCGTCCTTCGTCATGTTGCATCATAAAATGTTCTGTTGAACTTCGTGTAGTAATCCAAAGAGAAAATTGACAAAGTGAAATCGATCACTGCAGCTACGCCTGTATGACACTAAACGCAAAAGTTATAGTAAACTGCTGAAGCTTCTTAGCAGAATATTCGAGAATTTTCAGCAATATTCCTTACTTCAAGAATGATCTGGAACTTTTGAAATGTTTCACAGCAGTACACTACATCAGCATTGAAGGCTGTAGATTAGAACATTACAACAACATTGAGACCACGTGATCAATGTAGTACGATCAGAACATAAATTTAGGCGATTATTAGTATCATTTGTGTCGATGTCGGGTTATGCTTATAAATTTATAACCATTATCCTCTACTTTTGACATTACATAGCCATTGGGACGGGGTTTGCTTCTCAACTTATTATTCATAGTGCACTTTAATAGTTATGAACAGAGAAATCTTTTCTCCATGTCATCATCACAGACAAACAGACGTAACAGTTAGAACAAATTTCTTCAAATTCCATCGCCCAGTTTACACCATCATCATCTGGTGAGCATGTTACACGAAAAGGTGTTTCGTGCAACAAGACCGGCAGATGGCGGTAGTGTGAAACGTTAAACGTGAAGAAAAACGATGCGCGCGTCTCTGGGTGTGAGATTTGTAACATAGCGAATTTGAAATGATTGTTGAATGAGTGGTCGATGGAAATTTCGTCAGTGTTACGTCTGTTTGTCTGTCATCATTATGCAGTCAAACAAATATTATCAATCTTTGAATTTCGTTGGAACGTGGCTAGCCACGCTGGGTAAGCTAGTAGTCCAATGTTATGCGTCAACCTAAGCTGCCGAATTGCAGGACAAAGAGAACTATTACAGTCAACTCAATGCTGTCGTAGATAAGATTCCGAAGAGTGATATCAAGATCTACATGGGCGACTTCAATGTGAAGATCGGATCCGACAACTCGAGCTATGAGTCCGTCATGGGACGTCATGGTCTCCGGAAGTGCCACAGTGAAAAGGTCCTTCGTCGAAGAACTGGAGAATCATGGTGCTATTATTTCGGAAGGTGGCAGCGTAGAAGAGCAATGGATCTCCATCAAGAATGCCTTCACCACTACCAGCGAAAATCATCTGGGTGAGCTACGTACTCGGAGAATACAGTGGATCGCCGATGAAACCTGGAGGAAGATAGAGCAGCGGAGAGAAGCCAAAGCCGCTATAGAGTGGGCCAAAACCAGAGGAGCTAAGGCACTTTTCTGTCAACGATACTCGGCTCTAGAAAGGGAAGTTATGCGCTCATGTAGGCGGGACAAATGAGCGTGGGTGGACTCCCTTGCGGACGAAGGTGAGAAAGCCGCAGCAACCGGCGTCATTCGTCTCCTCTACGATATCTCACGACGCCTTAGCAGAGCATAGATGAATATAACGATGCCTGTGAAAGACTGGACGGCTGGACAGCTGTTAACCGACCCCACTGACCAGCTAAAACGCTGGTTTGAGCACTTTGAACAAGTTTTTCAAGTACAAACCCGGACTCTCCGCCTAGGGTTCGGCGTATTAGTCGCGTCAACACCGAAGCTTCATCACTGCATGAGATAGAAACAGCCATCCAAAGTATGAAATCTAACAAAGTCTCTGGGGTCGATCGCGTATCAGCCGAGATGCTCAAGCAATATCCGCTCAACTGTTGCATCAACTATTCCGCAATATCTGGGACATCGCGACTTTTCCGGCCGACTGGAGGCAAGGCGTGTTAGTGAAGGTACCCAAAAAGGGCGACCTCACTGTATGCGATATGTATTGGTATGTATGTATGTATTGGTCTCAAAGTTCTGTGCAAAGTGATCCTAAACCGGATCCAGGAGAAGATCGATGCGACTCTCCGTCCTGTGTGGACCATATTGTCACGCTCCGTATCATCCTGGAGCAAGTCAATGAATCCCAAGTGTCCCTATATATGGTACTCATTGACTACGATAAAGCTTTCGACCGACTCAATCACGAACATATGTGGAGTGCCGGGATGTGTGTGTGTGTTTTTTTTTATTTATAGTAGGGTACAAAAAAGCTTCAAAAGCCTGGCCTGTTGTGTGTTGGCACGGTGTGGGACTCACGTTAGGCGTGCTTAACCACTAAAAAACTTTCCCTACTACTCCTGTGCGAGCGGTCCTGCGGTTCCGGTTGGAGGATGGCTTCCGGTTCACTGGCGCTCCGACGACTCAAGCCGGTGATACGCTACGTACTACTCAGAGTAGTCCCCGGTGGTGGATCTATCTTACTCCGACGAAGATTTCCCCGGCGGCGGAAGATCTCCCGATCCGATGCTATCTGGGCAGATGCCGAGGTCGGTCCTGCGACTCCGGTGGAGGGAAACTTCCGGTTCACAGGCACCCCGACGACCATTTGCCGATGCTATTTCGCGAATTACTCAGCTAGACCCCGGCGGTGGACTCAGCCTACTCCGACTCGACGTTGGTTGGCCAAGTGCCAGGGTCGGTTCTGCAATTCCGGTTGGAGGATGGCTTCCGGTTTGCAGGCGCCCCGACGACTATTAACCGATACTACGCTACGCCCGCTCTACTCGGTCTAGTCCCCGACGGAGTATCTAGCCTACTCCGATCGCAACCCGGAGCTCTCTGGTTTTCACACCATCTCCTTTGCAGCAACGACATAATCGCCGTTATTCCCCTGTTCACCGCATACCAGGTGCTTTCATGTGCACGATGTTGTCCGGATTTAGGACGCTTGCGGTTTCTGGCATCATCTCGCTTCGTATATCCCTGAATCGAGGGCAGTCGAATATAACATGCTCCGGTGTCTCCTCGATATTTGGACAGGCCGGACAATGTGGAGATTCTGCGTGTCCGAATCTGTGCAGATATTTCCGGAAGCATCCATGGCCTGACAGAAACTGGGTCAGGAAGAAGTTGACTTCTCCATGCTTTCTGGTCGTCCACACCGACGTTAGGAATGAGCCTGTGGGTCCACCTTCCTTTCTCCGAGTTATTCTACTCCTGCTGCCACCTGGCCATTGTTTCCAACCTAATGGTATTCCTCACATTCCTAGTGTCCCTTTGCTGGTAGCATGCGATGTCCTCAGCCAGAGTGATGCAGATGGGGATCATTCCGGCGATAACGCACACTGCCTCCGATGATATAGTACGGTAGGCACTCGCCACCCGTATCGCCATGAGCCGGAACGTACCTGCCAGCTTATCTCGGTTACGTTTGGTTCCTAACCCTGCCGCCCAAGCTGGGACTCCATACCTTAGTATAGACGATGATACGGTCGCCAGAGGACGCCTCGTGCTGCTTTTTGGTCCTCCAATGTTGGGCATGATCCTAGTTACGGTGTTAGCAGCTTTCGCTGCCTTTTCGCAGGCATAGTCTACGTGGCTGTTGAAGTTTAGCCTGTCGTCGACCATTACTCCAAGATGTTTTAGAGAGCGCTTCGATGGGATTGCGTGACCTCCGACGTTGATCTTCAACTGCTGAACCACCTTGCAGTTGCTGACCAGCACCACCTCTATTTTATGATGAGCCAACTGCAGCTTGACTCCAGTCATCCACGATTCAATGGTGTCTAGCGATTCCGCCGTCAGCATCTCCACCTCCTCCGCAGTCTCACCAGTTATCGCAAGAACGACATCATCTGCGAACCCGACGATCTCGACTCCATTCGGCAGTGACAAGGTTAGCACTTCATCATACATCATGTTCCACAATGTTGGACCAAGTATGGATCCCTGTGGAACTCCCGCTGTGACTTCAATTGACATCCGTCCCTGGTTTGTGTCGTAGACCAGTACCCGGTTCTGAAAATAACTTTGCAGAACTTTACACAGATATCCGGGAACCCGCATTCTGTGTAGGGCTGCGGCGATAGCCTCCCAACTGGCACTGTTGAACGCGTTCTTGACATCTATTGTTACCACTGCGCAGTATCGATTGCCTCTCCTCTTCTGCTTGGACGCTTTCTCCGCGCACGCGATGACTGCCCGAATAGCATCCACCGTCGAAGTCTTTTTACGGAATCTGAACTGCCTTTTCGACAATCTGTTCTCGCCTTCCGTGTAGATCGTCAGCCTGCTGAGGATGATATTCTCCAGAAGTTTGCCAAGAGTATCCAGCAGGCATATTGGTCTATATGAAGCCGGATCTCCTGGCGGTTTTCCCGGTTTTGGCAGTAACACCAGCTTCTGCACCTTCCATCTGTCTGGGAAGCAGCCTTCCGCTAGACACTTCTGCAACACTGTGCTGAATATGTCTGGGAACGCCAAGATTGCTGCCCTTGCTCGAAAGCTGAAGCTGCTTCAAGGACGTCTTTCACTAAACTTTGTTATTCCGTTACATCGTACTGCAATATATGATGATGACTCGTTTTTTACGAGAGGAGTGGTATATTGGAATGCGCAACCAAAGGAGCTAAAACAAATTCACTGGGAAGAAATATATAAAAAGGCTGCACTGGAATATTTTAACAGAGACTAGTTTTATTTCTCGTTCAATAAATGTTTAGTGTTCGCTGGAACTTAAGTTACTACAATGTAAATATTTAGCGCTACATTAGGGATACCATCTGGTCCGGGAGCTTTGTTCAGCTTCAATCTTTTCGCAGCCGTTATCAGCTCGGCGTTAGACACTTGTATAACGGCATTTTCTTCCTCTACGTCAGCGTACGGTGTGGGCGGCCACACGGTTGGGGCATGCGTAGGAAAGAGACCGTTCACTATCGCCTTCAGTTTGTCGGGACACATTTCAGCTGGGGTAACTGGGCCCTTGATCTTCGCCATCACTACTCGATAGGCGTTGCCCCGTCAGCTTCCCGGCACAACTCCTTTGAACGCGGCTCTGGCCAGTCTGTAGGTCACTTTACGTTCTTCCATGCTGGCTTCGGATCTAGCTCTCTGCACGCGTCTTCTGGCTCTTAAGCAGGCTGCGCGAAGGATGCTGAGTCTGTCGTTCCACCAGTATGCAGGACGCCGTTGATTCCTTGGCTCCAATTGGGTCCTAAAATTTTTAATGAAATCTTGTTTTTATTTAATAACACGAAAAAGCCTGTTATTGTAACTACTTTAGCAATTTTTCCCGCACAAATAATGGCTATAACATGTTTAAACTTCAATTTAAAAATTTGGTTCATAAATGAACATTGACACTTTTGATCATGTTTGACGTTCGCTTAGTCGACAAAAACACCACATGGGTTTTAGTTCGACCACTGGGGTTGTTCCTATCTGACATTTCGCAAGGGACACGGAAAACAAAATACACCCAAAATTTTAGTTTAAGCCAAAGGATGTGACAAAATCTAAAAAAATGTTTTTTGGGCTTAAACCAACGGAAAACATTAGAAAATTGAGTAAACATGTACTTTTGGCCTAAACTTAAGCGTTTGGCACTAAAATTGGGACAGGGCTTTAGGACCCTATTTTCTCGGCATAGTTGCGTCACACGCTCTCGCCAACGCTTCTGTCTGCTCTCCTGCATCCGTGTTTGGAGCATCGCTTACTGCTCGGAGTGCTTCGACGAAAAGATCCTTATCGAAATGCTTCGTCTTCCACCTTCGTTCTCCGTTCCTCCTCTGCCATCCTGCACAACTTCTCTGGCCAACGCAGTAGTGGATCGCTTGATGGTCACTGTGGGTGTGAACTTCGCTAACTCTCCAGTTCATATTGGTGATCAGCGACGGGCTGCAAAAGGTCATGTCGATGATGGATTCCCTATCGTCTTTGCGAAATGTGCTAGTGAGACCGTCGTTGCACAGCCTTACGTCGAGCTTCGCTAGAGCTTGCAGCAAACTGTAGCACATCCACCATCTGAGTGTTCTGCTCCAGTGTCCACCTCGGGGGGCGTAACAGCTACACACGAAGATTCCGTTAATTTTAACGATCTCGAAACCCTCGTATGAGCCATCGACTACTTTGGATAGAGAATCGGCCCATTACTTGGATCGCCGTCGTCTCTGCTCTGTCTGCTACCCAATTGCCGTTATCGAGAGGAACCCGATACGGTTCTGCAATGATCGCAATGTCGCACTTTGTTTCTGTTGTCGACTGCCACAACAGTTGTTGTGCGGCGTCGCAACGATTGAGGTTCACCTGCGTTATCTTCATCATCATTACTGCCCTGCCTTCGCCTTCTGATATTTGGGGCATTTGAAGCCACCCGCCGTATGGGCATTACCTTCCTCCACCTTACACAGCATGCACCTAGGTGTCTTCAGGCAGTCCCTGCCAACGTGACCTTTTTCACCACATTTCCTGCAGTGTTCGGACCTGTCCAGGCCTTTGCAGTTTATTGCCCGGTGGCCGAAATCCATGCATTTGAAGCATCTCTCCACCGAATTTGTCTCCCGAGGGATCAGTTTCAGCGGGCAAACCGACCATCCCACCTTGATCTTACCAGCCTCGACGAGTTTTTTGGCTGCACCCCTCACGTCGTCCTCTGTTGTGATCTCGTCCAGTTCTCTACATTCTACTGCCTCCTGGGATAAGACTTCCACGCTTGCCTCGTTGCCCAGCGACTTCGCGACGAGCTCTCGGCAGGCCGAACTCTTGATCGACGGATCTTTTTTGAACTCAAAGAGCATGTCACCTTTCTGGGTGCGCCTGGTTCTCACCACGTTTTCACTTAGCTCCTTCAGCTCTGGATCCTCCCTCACTCTCCTGAGAATCGCCGCGTAGCTTGTCTTGTCGCTTGCCTCAATGACAAGAGCATCGCCCCTGAACCTCTCGCGAGGTGATCATCGCTTTTCTTTCTTCTTCGATTCCTTTTTTTGCCGCTTCCTCTCCTTACGTACTGTATTCTTCTCCATTTGACCTTTCACGGTGCGTCATTCACTGCCGTTCTGCTCGCTGACGCACTCATTGTCGCTTCTCTGATTTTTGCGAGCTGTTAAAACTTTCGGGTCGAAAACGACCCTATGTCACAATTTGTAACTTTTTGTTAGGGACTAAGGAAGGTTAAATGACCTCGATTTGGCTGATGATATTGCTGTCCTAGCTCAACGGTGCTCTGATATGCAGAGTAAGCTCGATGATCTTGCCGAACGCTCCTCAGCGGCAGGTCTCAACATCAACGTCAACAAGACCAAATCGTTGGATATAAACACGGTCAGCCCTCCCCGCTTTACAGTAGCCGGGCAAACAGTGGAGAACGTCGAAAATTTCCAATATCTTGGTAGCCAATTGGCGTCTGACGGCGTTACCAAGATCGACATAGATGCACGGATCAAGAAGGCTGCTTTTGCGAGCTTAAGCAATAAGAACAGTCAGATTAGTCAACGCACCAAAATTCAAATATTCAATTCCAATGTCAAATCTGTGCTGGTATGAAATTGAGTTGCTTCTTATAATTAATCTTCATATTCTGAAGAAGTATTTGGACCTTTTCGTGTTCCGACAAAGGAACACTCATTGTCCCAAAAAACTCTTCCATTACGTGGTAAAACTGAAGGAAGGTTTCATTGCGTGCTTGTTGACGCTGATAAGCCTTCATTTTTATGAAGGTGTCTATGTCAGGGTGCATAAACGTCCGCCTGAGCTCTAGCACCAAATACTGCCAGTTGACTAACCGGCCTGTAGAGCGCATGGTCATGTACCATTGCAGTGCTGGACCTTTGAAAAGGTGAATCGCTGAATCAAACAGTTCAGCTTCCGTAGCATGTTCAGCAACAGCCATCGCATGAACCATTCCAACGGACTGGTTCAACTTCAGCCCTTGATCTTGGTGTGACGCACCTGATTGCCAGACGGAACTGGATTAAAAGAAACGCAATTAGATGAAGGAAAGGCAGGGCTGAACTCCCTGTAGGATTGCTCCATGAATAAGCCGGCTGAATGATGCTCGGAATCGGATTCCCTAGCCACGGATTTGAAGTCTGTCCACTATTCAAGGCCGAATCCCCTAGGGTCGGATTTGAAAATGGTACAGAACCTGCAGCTGAAAACCCTAGCCACGGATTGGTGACTTGTGGATGAATGGAAGAATTGTTCTGCAGATAGCTATGCCAAGTTGGAGAAGGCTGCGGCTGTGCAGAGAGATAGCTTTGTGATCACGAGAAGGTTACGCTAGTGATCGGCCGCCTCCGAAGAACTCTGACCCTGTCAAAGGAAAGAGGAATGAAGAGTTGGAGGAGCTTGACTAGTCAGCGACGCACTCACTACTGGCTGCCGACTTCCACTAGGAAGCTCGGATTGTCTGCGTCTAGACTTTTCCTCATCATGTCTCCAAAAACACAATGTTTGGTGTCCGTAGAGCTGCAAAGACTGCTCGACGCAGGTATCATCGAACCCAGTAACTCTGATTGGTCACTAAACTGTGTACCAGTCGTCAAACCTCATAAGGTTCGGCACTGTTTGAATGCGCGCAAGATTAATGAAAGAACTGTTCGTGATGCTTACCCTTTGCCGCACCCCTGCCGAATCTTAGGCCAAATTCCAAAAGCGAAGTCGGCATATGAGCCGGCACATTCAATGCGGAGATGCGATACAAGTATCACGTGTGCCGAAGTGCCGAGTGGGAGTCCGCGGCTACAAAGCACAGCCATGCTAAAGTATCTGGGTTCGATTCCCGGTCGGTCCAGGATCTTTTCGTAATGGAAATTTCCTTGACATCCCTGGGCATAGTGTATCATCGTACCTGCCACACGATCTACGAATGCTAAAAATGGCAACTTTGGCAAAGAAAGCTCTCATTTAATAACTGTGGAAGTGCTCATAAGAACACTAAGCTGAGATGCAGGCTTTGTCCCAGTCAGGGCATTAATACCAAGAAGAAGAAGAAGAAGAAGGTCAAAGTCTCGCATTTAGTATCGTACAGGCGTATCTGCAGTGATCGATTTCTCTTCGTCGATTTTCTCTTTAGATTAGTACACGACATTCAAAAAGTTTTCATAACATTTTACGATGCAACATGACGAAGGATGCAGTATTTTCTATTCAATAAAAAATAGCAGTCAAAAACAGTTGCCTGGTCAAGTTATAAGCTAAAGAGAAAATCGATAAAGAGAAATCGATCATTGCAGTTACACCCTTATGATACAAAGCGCGAAGTCTCTAAAATGAGACCCGCTACCAGACCTGAAATTGACAATTTGATTGTTTCAACATTTTAAATTGAAAGTCGCAAAGTTCCTCACAGAACAACCCAAGAAGCTTTTTAATAGCGGCGCAGCCGAAATTTTTTGGGGGCATTTGACGCGAAAATCCTTTGTCATGAACATATTCTATGATAAATTAGTGCCTCAGGAAATTTTGTATGATTGTTAGGGATGGTACACAAATTATGTCGCGTTAAATTCAAACTTTTTTGAAACCCCCCCTCTTTGTCACGTTTTTTGTATGAGTCCTCCGAAATTTTTGTAAGGCTTGTCACGCTTGGCTTGACCCCCTCGGAGCGTGACATAATTTGTGCATTCCCTGATAATTCCAGATTTTTTCAGGTAGTAGAGACATGCATAAAAATTGTGACCTGAAGTCTAAAAACATTCTTGCTACCAGTCCTGGGACAATTACTTTTTATGTGACCTCATCCTGCCTCGATTTAGCCTGCTAACGACGTTTCTCAACCAAAATTCTAATTCTACACTCATCCCTCCCCATCTAGGCATGGTTCTGATTGCGTACGACGATGAAAACGGCCCCTGTGTGTACAAAACCGATCCGGCCGGGTACTACTGCGGCTACCGGGCCATTTCCGTCGGTGTCAAGCAAACCGAGGCCAACAGTTATCTGGAGAAGAAGCTGAAGAAGAAGACCGACTTCAACGAGAAGGAAGCCATCCAGATGGCCATCACCTGTCTGTCCACCGTGCTGGCCGTGGACTTCAAACCGTCGGAGATCGAACTGGGCGTAGTTAGCAAGGATAATCCCGAGTTCCGGACACTCACCGAGGACGAAATCGAAGTTCATCTGAACGCAATCGCCGAGAGGGAATAATCATTCACACACGTTTTACGTACCGTCTTCAATTATTCAGTTTATTCTCCAATTCAATGGGATGGAAATACACATTTATTAAAAGTATATGCGGAGTAGAGTTAATCCTTAATCTAAGTGTCTTTAGAATTACTTTCCTGCAGCGGTGGCTTGTGGATTCCGAAGTACCAAAATCACCGAATCGCCTCGCAAAAACATCTTCGAGATAAAGCGATCCTTGTTCACTGGTTTCACCTTCTTCTTGCCCTTGCCAGTGCGAGGCACTTCGGTCCACATTTCCTTCACATTCTCCAGGACCATGTTGCAGTGCCGATCGAAGGCTTTGACTCGTCCCAGCAGTTTTTTGTTGTTGCGGCAGTTTATGAGAACCTGAGTATTGTTCTTGACTGATTGGGTCAGGACCGAGAGCGGACCGGTGTTGAATTCCTCCTCCTCTTGGCGTGCCAGCTCCTCCGGGGTCAGCTCGGATTTTGGTTTAGCGAGGGCCCTGTTGAAATTGGAAGTTTGGTTAGAATCGGATCGTCATCCCATCGAAAGGTGTTTTTCTTACATTCTAATGACGAAGCGAACAAAATTATGTTTTGAAAGATAGAGCAAACTTTGAGTTGTTCAAATCACTTAAGCGTTTAATGAATTTTGTTGTAATTAACTGTAATAAGACAAATTTTATTTGAGCCGCTGCTTATGACGCTAGAAATCGTCGAACGCACGAATGTTTTGATTTTTGTCAGATTCGCGAATGATGACAGTTGAGACGAGAGACCAAAACTGACAGTCATCAGCAATCATTTGATGATTGTCGGAGTAAATCAGCCTTCTTTATCGACTGAAACGAGGGGTGTAAGGAATCGCATTTTTTTTTTGCGTTGAAATTCTAATGGCCGGTACGCTGATCATAAGTACTGTGCAAAAAGATAGGACAAGAAACGGTCAAGGAATGATTCCGCTACCGAAATTACTTGAGCTGTACGCTGCTGAGAAGTAGAGTTGATTTCATAACGTCGGTAACGCCAGCTGTACAAATCAAATGGAGCTGTCACTTTTCCGTACGGAAAAATGTGCCGCTCAATTATTCCGCAAGTAAAAGTGACACTTTGCTCATACTGTATCGGCTGTCAAAATTACTTTGGTAAAAAAGAGAAATTTTACTTGAGCGCATTACGTTTCAGGTGCATACTACGCTTAAAGGACCAATTTCAAAATTTGGGCCAATGAATGATTTGCGGGAAAAGCGGTTATTGGCCGTTTTTAAAATTAGGTTTATAACGAAAAAGTTTGGGTATATTCACAGATTTCATAACGCCAAAAATGGCCATTTTGAACACCCACCTACCTCATAGTAATGTATTTTGTATGACCATTTTCCAAACTTCTTACATCTTCAAGATATTTTTAACCCTTCAGCGTTATGAAATTTGTGAATGGGCCCTTTTATGTTGACAATGTTTTCATCAAGGGTTTATCACAAATTTCATAACGCCAAAAATGGTCATTTTTGACACCCACCCACCCCATCGTAACACATTTTGTATGAATATGTTTCGAATTTATATATTATATTGTGAATTTTCTTGGAAGATGGATTTGAAGGGATATTGCTTCAGCTGGTTTGAAATCAGCGGTAAATTTCAAGGGGCACTCCAATACATTCAAGCGATATGAATATCCACTAACTCAATAGGATTGTGGCTCGCAGTTATTCACAATTCACATAAAACATCTGTGAATAGACGATTCTAGATATATCCATTACATTGAAGTCCAGTTTCGAACACATTTCTAAATATTTGATTGACCCGTACAGCAAAATACAGTTTGTCTTACTTTAAGAACAATAAACATCTTGTAACGGGTACGGTTAATGTATCAGAAATAGTTGCTTTTATGTATAACCATATGGACTTCAAAGCTGTTCACCATTTCAAACAGTATGATTAACCCATACCTATCAGTAACAATATATGATACTGCTCTGATATTGTTAAATTATATGGGTTGGATTCAAGCAAGATATGGTGGAAACATTACGCCACCATTCGGCAAATTGTTTTTGTTTTAATTTGTGCAACACACTCACACATTTGCATTTGACAATATTGAACTACATTTTAACAGTTCGACAAATAGTTACATTTTGTTGGTATTTGTGAGCGACAATCTAGCGTTGAGTGTAGAAAAAATCGCCGATTGCCGTCGAAGGACAACAGTCGAGTTAAGTTGAAATTATATTTACAAAACAGCAATTCACATCAAAAAATGACGACTGCGATCAACCCAGTTAGTACATTTATTTCGCCAATCTGTTGGATGTTTGGTTCAAACCCAATCCCCGTAGGAACTGCGCACCAAAATCGATGCCGCTTGCCGGATGGAGGAGGAATTCACCAAACTGTACAACGAAAAAGTAGCCAAGAAGCGGCATCAGATGGCCCGGCTCTACATGGACAACGGTTTGCTGGTGTGGAACGGAAATGGTGCCAACGGGAAGGACAACATCCAGTTATTTAAAGAACTATGATGATTTGAGTAAATAGTTGATCAAGTTGAAACATTATTTTTCTCTTCACGTATTGATTTGTTTCATCATTTCTTATTTAATGAATTCAATTCAAATATTTGATTCTTATGGTATAACACTTACATACCAGTATGGGATAGGGTAAAAATACAATTCAATAATTATGCATACGTTATTTATTTCCCTTAGAAACATATGGTTCAAATGTATCAAAACTATTTGGCTTACATTAATTTTGCCAGAAAATGGACAGTATATCTACCTTTTGGGAAACTGTTGATGAGAAATTTTGTTCGAGAAAATCGACGTTTTCAAATGGTTACATAACTTAACCGCCTATTCCCCGCATTGTGATTTTCCTATTTACCGAATTGTTAAAAACGTTTCGGGTATGGTGGACATATTGTTATTTTTCATTGTAACCAAAATGTTTCAGATATTGTTGCAAATTGTTGTGGACCTTTCAGGAAACTGTACTGATATAGTTCTTGTTTATGCGGGGAAATTTAAGTAATTGAAAACTTTACCAAAATAAAATTTTCCAAATATGCATCAAAACGCCCCTCAAAATATGCTTCCCTCCAGCTCGTAGCATAAGCAACATAAAAAAATTGTCTAAAAGGAATCAAAACAAACCACACAAAAATCGTGGTAGTGAAAAGGCAATCTCGCGTACGTGTTGCACCAACGGCAACGGTGTATACAAAAATGTCGCTTTCGAATACATCTCTCTCTTTCATCGACCGACGATTTGGACGGCGATTTGAGGAACGGTGGTTTAGAACCGCCGTGTCCAATCTGGAAATCTCCGTACAATATATATTTTGCCTTATGAAAGGTGGAACGGTTATAGCAATACAAACGCTATATGTATGCTAACTCGCATCAAGGCGTCGATAGGCGCGTGGTGTACGCACGGGCTTATCGAACGCAAGGTCCCTGGCTCGATTCCAGGCTGCCGTGCTTTTTTTGTTTTCAAATTATCGCTTCATAAGGCAAAGCTATGAATTTCAACCCGATTTATTGTGGCAAATATTCATAATTGGTTCCTATGAATTTGGATAGTCCATTGGTCTGAATAAGGGTATGCGATATGAGTATTATCCATGGCGATACGAAACGAAACGATATGCGGAGTTTTCAAAATGAAAATTCACAAATTTCATAACGCTCTAGGGGGTGGGTGGGTGTCCTTGAGGTGTTACAGCTTATACAAAATTTGTAAAATATTCATACAAAAAGCGTTACGAGGGGGTGGGTGGGTGTCAAAAATGACAATTTTTGGCGTTATGAAATTTATGAATGAACCCTAATTGAAATATTCCGTAAAAACCGATATGAAATTCAAATCCTCACGGAACGTTTCGAAACGAAACGAAATTTTTCTGAAAATTCCGCGGAATTGTTTTGTGTAGTTACGATTTCGGTATAAATACACGTAGGGTGACTTCTTACATTTTTGACAGCTTCATTCAACTTGTTAGGAAAGGGGGGCTTTTTTATCAGGTTCAAAATATTTTTTATTGTATAATGTGCATCTTATAAGTAGTATACTACTAAACTGTTGAATATATTTGTTTTAGTGTATGTTCAATCGACGCCCTTCGCATTCGAGACTACTTTTATGTTGAATGGACACACCATTGTTATGTTGTGTGTTGTCGAATTGTTATTGTTTATATTATGCACTGTAAGACCAAAGTACCCTTTAAAGGGTAAAAAAGTACCCTTTTTGAGAGAAACTAGTTTAACTCATAAAAAGAGTAAAGGGCCTTTACTCTTTAAAGAGTAAACGGCTTGTACGTCAGATCAACGAGTGAATTTTACCCACTATCCAAAACATTTGTTCTGAGAAACAGAGTAAAATTTACTCTTTTTCCAGATATGAAAATTCTATTTGATATTTTCTTCTCGTTTATAAAAATATCAACTAAACAAACATTATCATAAACATAACTTTTATTGAATAAAATATTTGCAAATAATTATTGTTCAGGTGCGGGAGCATAATTAATTGGTTTACGTTGATGTTCCTAGCCTAGCAAACTGACATCTACTTTTAGCGATTTTGACATGCATACGGGATGTATATGGCAGCAAAAGAATCCTGTAATCAAATAATTGTTTCTTTATAATCAGAACACTAGAGGGAAATAAATTATACCTACCATTGATCTATCCAAATTAAAAAAAAAAAAACACTCATTTCATCGTGTTACCAACAATCAATATGAAACTACCGATTTTTTCGGGAGAACGGTTTGTAGAGTGTGAACGACCCCGGTACCCCACGCCGCGATTTGACGTTTTCATAATCTCATAATTTTTCTTCGCCCCCTTTTCTCAGTTTCGCGTTTTGTTTTTGTTTACATCAACAGTTTTGAACTTGTTTTTCTTCGAACTTTTCCTCGGTCATGTTTGTTTTGGCGATGTAGCTGGAGTCCGCGTTCGCGTTTTTCTCCTGTGCTTTTACGCGTTTTTCGTGGTTTCTGTCGTGAAAATATTACGAAAAGTAAGTTCTTAAATACATTTACAGTTGTGTAGCGATCCTTCGGCCTATCCGAGAAACTCGTGTATTGACTAATTCCTGTTTTTTTCAGGCAGAATAAAACGGCCCGATTCCCAAAGGAGGCAGTTATCGTCGAGTACCACAAACGTCCAGTGCACCAGCTTCCGATCTGGCTCATCCAAAGGATTTCCTCATATATATAATGAAGCAGCAGATTTTGTGCTCCGGCTTCCGAGTTTGCCGGTTTCTGGGATGTGGGACAAGAGCTTCAGCCTGTATCCATCCATCCCATTCGAAACATCACGCCAAACGGAGGAAACAGACCTATTCATCGAACGGAACCAATAGGTCGAGTACCATCGGGAAACTACATATATTAAATGTTCTGCCTTTCACTTCGAACATTTTTGAACTTGAAGAAAACCTGTAATTCTCAGGGAGTTTCGGTTTAAATCAAGGAATTATTTTGATTCACTACTGGACTACGAAGCTTCCAGTGCGAAAATGCGAATACAAGTGCGGGGTTTTATTGAATCATGTTGGTGCCTTCAGAGCACTTATTCTTTGGATTGGGAAGAATAACGTGCTTATTCTGCGCGGCGTGTGAGTCGAGACGAGTCGCTCTCACCGCGAGTGACGTGAGACGACTAATGTTAATCAAATGGGAGCGAATCGACAATTGTCACCTCATTCGACTCGTGTCACCTCACACGCCGCGCAGAATAGGCACGTAAGTCCGCTAAGGACACCGAGTCAATTTATTGTCATCGCGCTCTTTTCTTAACGTTTCCGCACTTGTAAGAACTCATGCGATAGTCCAGTTGTGAAAGAAATGCGCAATTGAACATAGCATAATATGTCCATTTTCTAATCTAATCTAAGCGCTTGCACAGCCAATATTGAAAAGCATCAAATGTATTAACAAATAATTAAGATTAATAATTATAATAATTAACATTGTCCAACACATCTTCTGTATGATTCAAAAGTCTCAAATCTCCCATAATCTCTGGGTGTCAATAATCATTCAAAATTATCACAGAATATTTCGTCCCTGGGCTTGGGATTATATTTTCCAGGGAGCGATGAGTTTTGATAATTGATCGCTGTTGTTAGTAGCTTTGATTAGATGTTGGATGAATTTCAAAGCAATGGCAACCTTTTTATTACAAAATTTAGAATTTGTCTTCTGACCTAAAGATTCTTGTTAAACTACTGCATAGTACGGCTATCACTCATGAACATTAATTTCACTTCGGGAAAATACAATTTCAAACTGGCGAGAAGATTACAAACTGAGGGTGGGTTAGGAGCACAGTCAGACCCTTGAATGTGCAATGTGGGGTAGTAATTGGGAATGCCATTGACGGTTTGTAATCTTCTGTGAGGTTTTCGAAAACCAACAGGGCGCGTGCACCGGGTTGCGGATAAGAGCAAAGGAAGATCAATGGCATCTACTTAAAATAATAGAGCAAAAAGCCGTTCCATGATTAGGTAATGTTTAGCGATCTTCTATGGTGTTCTGGTACTATAAAATTCATCACTCACTGGGAATTCTGGCCTTGATAATATCAATAGTGATAAAAACATAAAATAATACCTAATACTCAATAAGTACAATGTAGCTTCAATGTAGCAATAAATGAAATAAAATCAATTTTCTATACTTGACAAGGTTTTGAAGACAATCAATGAGTGAAAGAACTACCTATTAGAAAAGCCACATCAGCTAAGGCTATACATATACAAATGTTGGTCATAGGGTCATGGCGAGCATTCGGTATGTATGTCTATGACTGGTTCTGATCTAATAGGGGCACTAGAAGACCACGCGGACAATTTCGAAACAAATTATTTTTATACATCGGTCTTATGATCCGAAAGGCTCAGCTATGCTGTAATGTCATTTTTTAAGCTATTCATTAGTGCTGTTTAATAGTTTATTATTCTAACAAAACTACATAATTACTCATTACTAATCACTTTTCCTATATTCTCTCTTTCTCACCTTCTTATCTGTTGCATGATTATGATCATTACTAATATAATGCATGAGCATGCACAATAAGAAAAATTTCAGAATTGTAAGCAGTCAATGGATAACTGGATAGAATAGCTTCGAAAAGGATGCTCAAAACAGAATAATTCTGGTCAGGGAAGTATTAACATCATGAGTAAGTAACACATTTCATTTGAATAATAACAAATATTTTTATATAAATCAGCACCGCCAATCAGTGAACTGAATTATAATTTTATATCTGTACATGATAAACACAGATAAAGTTTGTAAAGTTGTCACCATCGATTGAATTGCGTTCTTTATAGTAATGTTCAATAATTGTCAAAAGCTCCTAAAGCGTCACATCGTGCCATCAGCAGTTCTTAGCATCACTTTCATATTGTTATTACTTTGTTGTTTATTAAATTTCTATAAAGCGATCAGCTCATTCTTTCTTACTTGTACAATTGTTTGGAATTTTAATAAATCAAACCAAACTTGAAAACTCAAATTAAATTGCTCTCAGCACATTTACATTTTGCAGCATAAATAGCATTACTGTGTCAAGTCTTCTCCAATTTCCTATACCCTACCCCAACCCTTCCTATCATTTCCGATGGTGTTCAAGTGGTCCGCATAGACTATTACGGCCATTACCTATCCCTGCCCCCGACTTTGAAACTGACTTGCGCTCTTGTTGCCCCACCAAACGCTGCAAAATGAAAATGAAAATTATCACAGAATATTTCGTATTTTTTCTATATTTTTTTCTGGAGTTTTGCGCAAAAATAATCTCAGCTTATAATTGGAGGCAGTCCGTCTAAAAATATAAACGACCTCATTCATTTATATTTAGAGTCTTTATGAATCAAAGAACCTCAACTACATGATTTTCGTCACCCACGGCTACGGCACCTTACTTTAAAAAAAATACAAATCATTGTGATTATTTTATTTATTTCTTATTTTTCCAGATCATAACAAATGGTTCCGATATATGTATCGAACACATCGCATTCTCTAGGTCATGGTCCAGCCAGGGGACTGATTCGGCATTTCATTCGTATGAGTATAGAGCATATAAGTTTCATAATTATTGAATATCAAATGTGATACGTTATAATATGTTCAAATAAATTATTAGTGCTGTGTAAAATCACAGGTATTGAGCAGTCGTATAGAACATCATTGAGATCCTTAAAAAATCCTAGAAGGGTTCTTGGATTCCCGCCAAGCTTATAGGTTAGAAGATGTAAGATTTTCATTCAAGTTCATGGTAAATTATTGATGGAACCAAGAATCCTTCCGGTAATCGAAATTGAACCAGTTTTGAAAAACAGCTGACAAGGTACTTAATGGATTGCCAAAAAGATTTTCAGTGGAATCCATAAAAGATACTTGGCTTTTTTCGTAAAGGTCTTACCACATTTCTAGTCGTCGACCTTTGCCACAAATTTCTTGGAAGTCCTTAAGTGTTTTCTAGTCAAGTCCTGGACAGATTCAATAAATATCTTGTTTGGCGTTTTCTCGGAGATATATTGTAGCGGCCATATGGCGGCAAGGAGTCTGCTACCTGATTCCGGACTGGTTTCTTAAACGAGTGACTTATGCGCCACCTCCTAGGAGGACCACCCGTCGTGTTCTATGTTGCCCGGCTAGATACTGACCGAAGAATCAGCTCCCAAATCCTCAACAATACGCGGGAACAAGTAAGCAGACTCGTTATCCTAATTTGCCTCGAAGGAATCTCCTATTTCGACAACTAAAGCCACACGAACATAACCAAAAGATTCCACCAAACAACCGAACTCCCAAAACTCGACCTAATTTTATGTATCATCACTGGCAGAGATCTCGCACCCACTCAAGCCCATTCCGTTTTAGAAGACGGATTATTCAACAGACAACGGAACTACGAAACGTGAAAAGGACTTTGAACTTTCTTAACCATACTAACTAACACGAAATTTCCATTAACACAATGACTTTCTGTAGGACGTATATTTGAACAATAATTTGATAACCTAGGTTTCCATATCGGTCACGCCGACGGCCTTTCTTCTACAATCCCCTTTGAACTTCTGGCCCTAACTTGTGCGAATTTCTAACTCAACTTTTCTGTGTCCGTGCTAACACTCTTGCATGCAAGTTTCGTGGAACGTACTCACGGTTTGTATCTTACTACGTCGACGATGACGCTAGCCTGATTTAGCGCGCGCACTTTTCTCTCAGAGAGTTTTGTGATACCTCCTACCAGGACATGACTAGACATGTTTGAACAAACTTCTCCAAAAGGTCCGAATTGGACCAATTCTGTTCCATTTCGGACCCCCCGTGTTCTAATTCGGGACAACCCTATATATTATCGTTTTTTGCTATGGTAGTTATACAATATAACTCCAATTTATTTGGTATCAAAGCTTGTTGAACTTCTTCTATAATTGCAAGCATAAAAAAGTAATTCAATGCGTGAAAAATTCCCATTTAGTTCGAGTTAGAAATAGCTCAAGTAAAATGTAAATTTCATTGATAAAACATGGGTTAAAACCGAAACTGGTTCAAAATTGAGTACATTGAACTTTCCCTAACTTGATTTGAATCTGACCATTGTGTATGGGAGATACCGAGATAAAGAACACGTTTTTTTTTTAATTCTGGAGCTTTTTGTTATTTTAACAAAAAACTTTGGAAAAATCCATTTTTGCTTAGAATACAGTAAAATTTCAACATATTGAGTCATGGCATGAAAATATTGGGTTTAAAAGGTGAACTTGTTCGGGAAACTGAAAGAGACTGCATCTGTCTTGGGACATCAAGTTGGAGAAGTATCGACATATATTTCAGGGTCAAAGTACGCTATATTGAAGTGATTATAAAATGAAGCCAAACTTCAAATTTTCAAGTTCAAAACACATTATATCGTGTAAGAGAAAGTTGTTTGTTTTGTTCTCAGTACTCGTAAAAGTTTTTTTTTTGTGTTGTCAAACAGATTTGGAAAGCTATATCCAAAATTGGATGTTTAATGGAGATGCTTCTCAAGTAGCTGGTTTATTGATTCCTTTTTTTGGTCTACCATGTTTCTTATATTTTTTCGAAGACATTTTCTTGACCGCAACAGAAACAAAAGCACCATCCATCAATATTACAACTTCTGTAATTTTCTAGCAAGTCGAGAAGACTTTCACGGGGTGGAACTTATAAAATAGACTGACTGCTCGTTAAAAATCAAGAGGTCCGTATTGAACCATATTAAAAGGTCCGGATTAGACCAACACACATTTTGAGATTTTCAAACTAGTTGAGCAAAACGGTACATGGACATATCAAAACCATATAGTCAGATTAAAGCTCAGACTTGGGGGATTCGATTAAAAAATAACACAGAAATATTTGAGATCTATTGTCAATTACAGAAGCTTGGAAATAATTCTAACCGATAGCACACTAGAGCGCTTCAAAACAACAAACTAATATAAAAATCAAACGAATTAACTGAAAGGCGTCAAATTTATTGTGTTAGATCCAAGCCAGACGGTGAGTAGAAAAACGGTACACATGATCTTTATTGTAGCGCTAGTATTGAGAAATGTTTGATGGTCCGAATTAGAACAGGGTCCGAATTGGACCAGGTTCCCCTTCTTCTTCTTCTTTCTGGCGTTACGTCCCAACTGGGACAAAGCCTGCTTCTCAGATAAGTGTTCTTATGAGCACTTCCACAGTTATTAACTGAGAGCTTACTGTGCCAATGACCATTTTTGCATGCGTATATCGTGTGGCAGGTACGAAGATACTCTATGCCCTGGGAATCGAGAAAATTGCCTTTTACGAAAGATCCTCGACCAGCGGGATTCGAATCCACGACCCTCAGCATGGTCATGCTGAATAGCTGCGCGTTTACCGCTACGGCTTTCTGGGCCCACACCAGGTTCCCCTAGTTTTAATAAAAAAAAAAACATTTCTTTCTTATATAGAATTATTGAAAAATTGTTAACAATTCTTGGAAGAATTACATATAAAATATAAATTTACAAAACAAGCAAAAAAAAAGTCTTGAGAAGATTTTTATAGAAATGTCTGTTCAAATGACGAATCAAACTTTTATGTCGTGGTTCCTGTTTATTTTTGTATTCATAATTCATTCTCTTTTTGGTTAAGGTTTGTTTTTAAGCAAGTGTTCTCTAAAGTTCTTATTGCCAAGACTATCAGTCGCTACCATCCCTGATTTTCCCAAGATATCATCAAGGAACAAATACAAAACGCCCTCCAGAGAAAGATTCTGGGTACATCGTTGGATATGCATAAATCTGAATCCCATTTTAAGGGAAAGGGTTTTTTTTTTAAGATCAAATAGAATATTTTTCATATCTGATTTAGATTATTAAAGACACTTTTAGATCATTTTATAAACATTCTTGTTTTTCGTGAGAGTTAAATAAAAATTATTATTTTTTTCTTTTTTTTTTTGTACGTTCTTTACACATTTGAGACATATTTTTTATTGAAGTGAAAAATACCTACCTTGAAATTTATCGTTAGTTGTTTTTTTTTTTGGTTTAAGTTTTACTAAGTCAAACTACCAATATTTGATATGGGCGCCCTAAATGTAGCCATTCGTCAATCATTTATGTATTTTGGAGAAGTTTTTAAATCTGGGATTATTTTTTTTTTCAAACCTGTAAAACCTGGAAATATCAGGGAATTTTATTTCTGTAAATGAGTAGACACCCTGTAACAACATATTACATTTCATTTGCCGTAGCAGTTCAGATTTTTTACAGGTGAGTTGATTTCACCTGCGTATAAGAGAAAAAAAAAACACGTTTTCAATTTGCTTAACCTAACTTAACCTAAATATAGAACGCATTCATCGTGGCAATAGAAGATTGTAACGATTTTTGCCTGAAATTATTAATGATTTTATTTGACATTTGTTCCAATGTTTCAACATTGGATGTTCTATGTAACTCATTGGTACTATACCAGGAAGGAAGCTTCACAATCATTTCAAATTTTTATTTTGAATTCTCTGCAGAGCTTTCTTCCTGGTATTACAACAGCTAGTCCATATTGGTACAGCATACAACATGGCTGGCCTGAAAATTTGTTTGAATATCAAAAGCTTGTTCTTAAGACAAAGTTTTGATTGTCTATTAATAAGAGGATTCTTATCTAGCATGAGCCCTAGATACTTAACTTCATCTGACCAATTTATTGAAACCCCTCTCATCGTGACAACATGTCTACTTGAAGGTTTTTAATGAAGAGCTTTTGGTTTATGTGGGAATATTATTAGTTGAGTTTTGGAAGCATTAGGAGAAATCTTCCATTTTTGCAAATATGAAGAATAAATATCCAAACTTTTTTGTAATCGACTACAGATGACACGCAGGCTTCGTCATTTGGCGAAGAGGCCTGTGTCATCCGCAAACAAAGATTTTTGACATCCCTGAAGTAACTCAGGTAAGTCAGATGTGAAAATATTGTATAATATTGGTCTCTTAGGGGGGTCCGTAGCCTTGAGGTTACGCTTTCGCTTCATAAGCGGAAGGTCATGGATTCAATTCCCAGCCCCTCCAAAAAATAACCCGTCCAGCCACCAGAAGACGCCGCACGGAGGACCGTGCATAGGGGAGCACATCCATCCTCCGTCAATATCAGATGGTGACTGAGACGAATTGACCCACTTCGCAGGCAGCTAGCCTCAAATGACTCAGGAACACGGCAAAACGAACCACCGCAAGAGCAATGGGCTATGGCTTATGGAAATCGATTGGACCAACAGCAGAGCACTCTCCTACCTGCTCGGTGTGAGAGCAAAAGAGCAGAAGAGAATAAATATAGATTAGTTAAAAATAGAACTGTATCGGTAAGGGAGATACAGTTAAAACTGATTCCGGCACAGCAGTGGCCACGAGCACGGAGTGCCTTAATAATAATAATAATAAAAAAAAAAAAAAAAAAAGAAAAAAAAAAAAAAAAAAAAAAAAATATTGGTTTCAAAACGCTGCCTTGGGGAACACCAGCTCTTACAGGAAGTCTTTCAGATCTGGAGTTCTGATAATTAACCTGAAGTGTACGATTTGACAGATAACTTTGAATTATTCTAACAATGTATGTTGGAAAAATAAAGTTTTTTAATTTTACGATCAAACCTTCATACCAATCACTGTCGAATGCTTTTTCTATGTCTAGAAGAGCAAGACCAGTAGAATAGCCTTCAGATTTGTTGGAACGGATCAAATTTGTTACACGTAAAAGTTGATGTGTGGTCGAATGTTCATGGCGGAATCCGAACTGTTAATTGGCAAAAAATTGAATTTTCGTTGATGTGGGCCATCATTCTGTTCAAAATGACCTTTTTCAAAAAGTTTACTGATGGAGGAAAGCAAACTGATTGGACAATAGCTAGAAGCTTCTGCAGGATTTTTGTCTAGTTTAAAAAATTGGAACAACCTTAGCATTTTTCCATTTTAATATGAAATTATAGCGTTGCTGATGTTGACCTCGCATATATAGACGAGATGTCATTCATGAAGACAGCGATTAGATGGAAGGAAAATATATTATCATATGCATGTGAAGGTATTAGTGAAAATGTGGGCAAAAAAGTTAGAAGTAGGAGAATCGCAGAACATGATAGTAGAAACGAGAAGCATAATGGAGCAGGTTGGGAAAGGTGTAGCAGAAAGGGGGACACCCACGGAAATGTTTTATTGGACGGTGTGAGTCATCTTTTATTTATTTTGACACATACTCATCAATGTCTTCAAGGTATGCTACAGTGCATGCAGAAATGCTGAAATGAAATAGGATAGTGGGCAATGGAAGTTTACATAAAGGTGTGAGTCATCTTTTATTTATTTTGACACATACTCATCAATGTCTTCAAGGTATGCTACAGTGCATGCAGAAATGCTGAAATGAAATAGGATAGTGGGCAATGGAAGTTTACATAATTATCAGTAGAGATTAACAAGGAACATAGGAAAAGCAAAGGAAACATCGAAAATCATATGGCAAAACAAGAATTTGAGCACATTTCAGTGCAGGACAAATGACTGTATCTGGAATAAACCGAAGATTATGAAGAATTAGTAAACACAGATGATTATTTTCAAACAAAAAACAATCTTTTGCTTATTTATTTATTTATTTTTTTATTTTATTTATTGAAAATTGAGGTGGATGGGGGTTCAAAATTCAAACTAAATCAGTAGCAAGAGATTAATTTCTGATACACCCACACTGGCTGTATGGAAAAAATAGAATATAGTTCGGCAACCCGGGAATGATTCATGAGTTGTCAAGAAAGTGTGAATGAAATGTAGTAGGAGCTGAAATGAATGTAGTTGTAAAAGCAAGTGATGAAGATATAAACGTGTAATAGTGAGATTATCAATGAAGTAAAAAAAAAAAATTAAAGAGTAAAGACGAATCGAGTGAAATTCCCGCTAAAACTGTAAAAAGGTGGAAGACAGGAAACAAGTTCAGTGAAGCTAGTGCTACTAGAGAAGAAAAATGGGAATGTTCGGAAGGAAAAATTTTCGGAAACGAAAAAATAAAGCTGGTACAAGTACCGGGTGACGGAAGTTGCATGTTTTATGCAGTTGTTCAGCAAATTACGGGTTGGACTAGATTTGATGAAAAATTCAAGGAAAAGGCAAGGCAACTAAGAAAATGGACAGTAGAGTATTTGTGGAACAACAGAGAGGATATGAAGGAGGTGATTTTGGCTGCAATGGACGATGGCACAACTATTATACCGGAAGAAAACAGCGAAGAGTATATGGCACTGGTTGTGGAGTATATAATGGAACTGGCAAAAGACAGTACATGGGCAGGAACCGAAAGCATTATGGCGTTAAAGGAAATTTTGCAGAAAAATATTCGGGTATTCAGTCCGGATATGGCACCTCAAGAATATCAGTTCGGAGATGGTTTGAATCAGACCATTGAAATATATTACAACGGAGTCAATCCACTACAACAGCATACACAGGGTAGAGGAAGGCGAGGAAGATTGTGAAAGGAAGAAGGGAAAGGATGAGCAGAGCAAGGATGCAGGAAGGAGCGTCAACAGAGAGAAAGCGGAACAATGTCGGGAGATGAAGAAAGGTAATGACAACAAAAACAACTATTGGATGAAAGTGAAGGAAGGGCGTGTAAAAGTAAGAAGGCTTGTAGAAGGATCAGAAAGTTTCCTATGGTCAGCTTGTTTTCAAATGAGTGGTATTTCACCAGAGTCGATTGCGTTTGATGAACTGCCTAAAGTCTTGGAAGACGAGATTAGACAAGCAATAGGTATAAAAGCTAAAGTTATTGAACCAAGCACGGAAGTATGGAAAGCAGTCGCAAACATCACAGGAACAAACATTAAAATTTACAATGAGAAAGAAGAGGCAAGAATATTCTATACGAGTACTAAACAACCTGGGATGATCGAGATAAGATTAGTAGAGACCAGAGAGAAGGACAGAATACAAATAGACAGCGTAGAGAAAATATATGAAAAAAGTGCAAAGGACATCAAGGAAATTGTGGAAAAGGAACCAACAAATCAACAAGAAATTACAAGGAAAGCAGATCGTCAGGATACAAGCAAAGAGATAGAAGACCCGAAGAAAAAGGAAACGGTAAAGAATATCAAAATAGCGAGCGTTAATGTAAGAGGATGCTGCCAAAAAGATAAAAGAGATGAAATCGACGAGGAGCTGCACGATTCAGGAGTGGAGATAGCTGTACTACAAGAAGCAAACATCAACGGTGTGAAAGTGGACACACAACACTACGATTGGTGGATATCGGATAGAAGAGGCGCTAACAGCATGAGAGGTTTAGCTATACTCCAAAGGAAAGGAAGCGAGATTATAGTTAGAGATATCAGAAGTATCAGTAATAATATAATGTCAGCAATTATTGAAAATGTAGATGGAGAAGAAAGCTGGATTATAGTAAATGTACATGCACCGAACTCGAATGCTAATTCATTCTTCGCAGGATTAGGAGCATATGTAAATAGTCATCCAAGAAGTGACAGGATGATAATATTAGGAGATTTTAACTCACAAATAGGAAAAGACGATTCGGATGCAGATGATATGAGCAGACTAGGAAAACATGTAGGACATACAAAAACAAATGAAAATGGCGATTCCATGAAAATATTTTTAAAAATTCACAAATTTTATGTAGCATCAATGAGATTCGATAAATCCCTATTGCAAACGTGGACGAATGGAAGAAAGACGTCACAAATAGATTATATTTTAATTGCAGAGAACTCAAGAGTTAGAACAAAGTACATAAAAGCAGGATGGAGTACCATAAAAACGGATCATAAAAAGTTAATCATAGTTATTGAAACAAAACAATGGAAACAAGGAACAAATCAAAAGAGGGCAAAAAAACAATTGATACCAAGTGTATTGCAACAAAAAGAAACAAAACAAATATTCCATAGAGAATTGCAAAAACATGAACCTATCGATGTAGAAAACATAGAACTAACAGAAGCATATCAAAAAATTACAGAAAAAATTACGACAAGTGCAAAGAAAGTTTTAAAGAAGGTCAAAGATCCTATGACGCCAAAACGAAAAAAAAGCAATAGATTTGTTATTAAAAGCAAGAAAACAGATGAGGTTAGCTAAAGATAGAGGAATGGGTACTGAATGGTTCAAGCAAAATATTAACATAAGAAGGCACGACTATTACTTAGCGGTTAGAGAGCACAATGAAAAAGAAATATTTAAGTTTTACAATGAATTACAAGATTTTGAAGTAGGTGAGCGAATCAAACGATCATATAAATACTTAAAAAAGTTTGTGAGAAATAGGTCACCAAAAAAACCACTAATAGCTATGAAGAAGTGGGTGGAGGAGCTAGAACTAACGGAAGGAGAACCAATCATAATAAAAACAGATAAAGAAGAGCTTACAGAAGAACCCAGTAGAGAAGAAATCAGAAATATAATTAACGGATTGGTTAATGGTAAAGCAGCAGGAACAGACAAATTAAGGAATGAGTATGTAAAATATTGTGATGAAGATAGCATAGAAGAGCTATACCAAATAATAAGGAAGGTGTGGAAGACCAACAAGATGCCAGAACAGTGGAAGAAGTCGGTACAAGTTCCAATTCCAAAAAAGAAAGGAGCAAAGGAAACAACAGATTTTAGGCGAATAACGCTGAGCAATCTGGGGTACAAAATTTACGCAAAATGGCTGGTGACGAGATTGAGAAAGTACGCAGGAGAACCTGGGTTACACCAAACTGCTTTTACACAGGATAGGTCAACGGACGATCAGATATTATACGCGAGAAGGTGCATGGAAGAAAACTGGAATGGGGGTAACACAGTACTGCTGATGTCGGTAGATCTTAAGAAGGCATTTGACCTAGTTGATATATCCTCGGTAAGTATACAGCAAAATAAAACTATAGTTTATAGGGCAATTCAAATAAAGTAAATTACCCATATCCCTTAACGAATATACACACAGAAAAATGTCAAAGACTTTGGTGAAGAATGATTGGAAATTTCAGTGCTGCATATAATATAATTTAATTTTCTTACAAATATGTAACCATTGCACAATGGTCGCGCTCCATATAAGGGGGCGGCCAAAACTACCGAAAACTTTTTGAAATTTTTATGTTTTTTTTGTCATTTAAAAAAAAATACCTCATGTATTGTATGATTATGATCCCTTAATTGAAGTTGAAATAAAATTTAAACTTCTATGACTTTTATGACGGCAAATCGGCTGAAGTCAAAAAGTTGAAAAATGTAAGAATAAAATAAAGTACAAAATTTATAATTTAGGAATGCAATATTTCTACAAAGTTACACACTATCTGAAAGCTTATGGTTCAACACTTTTATCCAACATGAGAATGGGAGAAATTATTTGATTGAAAATTTAATACTGTTCGATGTTACAATTTTCAGATTTTGGTGATTTTGAATATGAAAAACAGCTCTTGTAGGAATAGGACGATTAGGACGATAAAGCTGGTTTTAGTGAGGCTTCGATCCATTTGAAAAAAAAAAAAAAAAAAAAAAAAAGGTCCATAGAAAAAAAAACCTAGAAACACAGACTCAATGTGGATCGCTCACTGGATATGTGCGGAGTAAATATAGGTCTAAAGTTGTAAAAAATGTTACTTCCATTTCTTTTGTTTACAATCTGGATATATGCTATCGTTGATTCACATCAATATAACGACGATTAAGATATTGGGGGCGTAACTCTTCTGACATCTCGATGTCCTTATACCAGCATGCATACAGTTGAGTGGGTGACACTTTTTGAACTTGAGTTTCACTTATATTATGTGCAGGGGGTGTGGAGAATAGTGTGTAATGATCAAGATATATAGGGTAGGATAGTCGAATTAATGCGCAATGATCAAAATATGAAGTTTGACCAAAACTAGTTTTACCACCTTAAATTAACAAAGAAACATCATATGTAAAGTATTGAATCAAATCCAGCATAGTTCTGTGAAGATTCAGACGATTCAGGTGAGATTTGGGAATGCTTTTGATGTGTAGGGTTCGAGATGGTGGCGATATGGTGCGACACGGGTAGTCTCTTAAGCTAAAAATCATCAATGTTGGTAATGTCTTATATTGCACAGTATTACAATGATGAAGAGATAAAGTCGGTGTTTAGGGATATATAAATATCTAAGTTATAGATAAGGGGAGCGGAAATATAGTCTTCAGCGTAGACAATCTTCTAATAGAACACAAATCATAGCTGGTCATAAAAATAGCAACTATATGAGAAGTAGAACCTTTTTTAAAGAAGTAGTATAGAAAAAAATGGATTGATAAAAAAGGGGAAACAAAATAGTTCTTTTAATTTGATTTGCCCTTTTAGGAATTAAGTTTTAAGTTTTAGGTGGCTAATTTCTAACCTAATTCTCGAATATATTTAGGTGGAAGATATACTCTCAGAGCTACACGTTCCTGCACATATAACAAATAGGGTTATGCAAGCGATGTCAGCAGAACGAACAAGTGTGCTTTGGGAAGGAGTAACAACGGAGGAACGAAACAAATGTAAGGGAATCAAACAAGGGTGTCCCTTGTCACCCTACATTTTCACGCTGATCATCCAAAAAGTGTTGCACGAAGTCAAAAATCAGATTCCTTACGTTAACCTGTTAGAGTTTAATAATGGAAAGCTGCCAGTTATACTAGCATTTGCAGATGACTTGTTGATAATAGCTAGAACAACAGAGGAAATCGAAAGAATAATGAAGGCACTGAAGAGAGAGTTGATAAAAGTAGGTTTAGAAATTAATGCTAGTAAGAGTCAAATATTAATAAGAGAACCGCATAGTGATAGAAATATTCCAGAGAAATCAAAATAGACGGAGAAGAGTACAATGTAGTTCGAAATATGAGATATCTGGGAACCTTTTTCACAGATACGCTTGACAGACCTGAAACTAATAGGAAGAGATGTAAACAGGCCATAGGTAGTAGCAAAATAATTATAGAGTTCTTAAGACGATACAAACCATCTTGGAGCCTTGCAAAACTAATTTATAAAACCGTTATCTCCCCGGCGATCACATATGGTATGAAAGCTGCTGCTTTGGTGAAAAGGAACAGAATTTCGATTAGTAGATATGAAATGCAAATCTTGAAAGAGATGATCAAGTATTGTAGAGACAGACCGAGAGGAAAAGTTAAATTATCAAGATTATTAGACGGTAAAACTGCAGTTAAGAAAATTAGGGTAATGAGGATCAATTACTGTGGTCATATCGAAAGGAGACCCCACTGGTCATCCACTTAAAGTTGCAAGGAAAATGAGATATGAGAAAAAGAAATTAGGAAGACCTGCGAAGACATGGAATGATTCAGTAGAAGAAGACAAACAAATAATTCAAGGCGTAACAGAAGAGGATTGGAAAGAGCTAGCAAAGGATAAAGAAAAATTAAAAGCAAAAGCAAAGGAGATATACAAATATGAAGGAAGTGAAGAAGAGACAGAATCAGAAGTCGAGGGATAAATAAAAAGGGCGTCAAAATGTAAATTGAGGGTAAATATAAGAAATAAATATATAAAATAAAGACATAGTTGTAACAAAATAAATAGATATGTAATTTAAAATCAATTAACTTAATGAATGAGACAGATTACATAACAAGAACAAAAATGAATGTTTTGTGATCTTCAGAACAGGTCCGATTTGTTTTTATTGTTGGTATAGAAAATCACAATTAATATGGATCTCAAAAGCGAGTGCCAAAGAAATATGATGTCTGGGAATGGGTAGCATACTATAAAACCCTGGACTTGAAATGGAGTGGTGAAGGTAAATTAGAAAGAGAAACCACAGGAAATAAAAAATAAATACAAAAATAATTTAAAACGAAAAATGTTTGTACTTCGCAGAGGCAATAGAGAACACAAAAGGGAAAGGAATGGATTCGAGAACATTAAGCTGCAGTCACTAAAATGTGGATGAGAGAAAACAGCATACAGAAGACTACCAAAACCACAGCAACATCAGCGAGTCAACCAAAAATAGGAAACAGATGAGGAAAGAAAACAACGGAAACCGGTGAGATCAATCCATATTTTACAAACTTAACAAACTTTGCAAACTACTAAATACGTGCCAGAATTGAAAATTTTATTTTTAATTCTGGAAGTGTGATCTCATCTCAGATATCCAGTTGATATGGGGATGTTTTCATGCGGGGCTGGCTGTATATGAAAATGACCTCAGAATGTGTGTGTTGGAACAGCCATTCTCGAAATGGGTCATTGGAGTTGCAGCAGAGCTATCACCTTTCATCTCCTGGGCTAAAACTATGTGCATCTATAGATGTCAAAATATTAGTAAATAGGTGCACGCAGATTTCTTCCATAAAAGCACTGCCGGTCAGTGGGAGGTGAATTGTACACACACACACACACACACACACACACACACACACACAACCTTAGCATTTTTCCATTTGTCAGGAAAATATGCTAATTGAAAACATTTGTAGAATATGTATATCAACTAAAAATGATAAGCTACTTTCTGGAAGTTTCTTGATGATCATCGCCAGGAGCTTTCATATTTTTGAATTTTTTAATAATAGTTCTCACTTCTTCTCCAAATCAGTCTCCCAGGAATTTTCGAAAACGTTCTCTTGATTGAGAATAATTTCGAATTCCTGAGTAACTTGATTTTCAATTGGATTAGTATTTTATTTTATTTTATTGATGTACAAGGGGGTCAGGGGCCAAGTCTCCAGCATAAGTTTGAAAACTCACACCGTCCATAATACACCGAGGGAATTTTGGAGTTTGGGAAGTAGGCAACGCAACATCTTTGACCAGAAGGTTCTTTAAGTTTTGCTTCTACTCTTGACTTCCAATACACGTATGAATGATGCAAGGTCAAAAGAACATGAATCAGTCATACATATAGCGGTAGTGAAGTGTTTTGCCTAAGGATATGGGAAAGGAGGGATTTAAGGTGGTGTTTTGTACATAGCTCTGTGGAACAAGTTTGTTATTAGTTAAAAATTTAATTAATCTGATTCACCTTGCAATCAGTAATAAGAATATTTTTAAGAGATGATACTTATCTTTTCTCGGCCAATATGCTGCATGTCTTTCCTCTCCGAAGGTTTTTTCCTCGTTGTGATGACGGGTTAGATATGAAAACAAGGATAAAGAGATAAGAGATGTTAGTGATCGTTACATGCTTTATTGCTGTATTGGCCCTACAATGAAATCATACAAAAATCGCTCTTTGGATTACCATGATAGCAATCCCCATGCAGCTTACGAGGAACTGCATGGCAATGATCACTGTACGCCATGTGCGGCATTCAGGACATCTCAACAATACTGATGACGAACAACAAAAAATGAATCCAAAAGAGCGAAAACCCAATGTTTCAATGAAGGACATTTCAGCTTTATTGCATGTGAGAAGTTCTTGGTGATATTCTCACAACGGCCATTCAGAATGGTTCGACGGATGTAGATAAAAGATCATTATGATGAAATTAACGCGACGACATGTTAGTGAGCTCAGAACGATTATTGTATTTGCAACTGTTAATTTAGATAGTTAAACTTAGGGTCGGTTATTGTATATAACTTTTAAGATAAGCAGGAGTAAAGCACGAACGCGAAGTAATGACCTTCCATCCCATCTTCAAGTGCTCCCCACAAGCACAACACTTCATTCTGGCACTTTAGAACGTCCATGTTGTAACTTGTTCACACAAGAAATCTGCCTAGACCGAGTTGGCAGAACGCGCCCATACCCCTTTCTGAACCAAAGGACAGGGTTCTTGATTTTCAATTGGATTAGTAAGTCCTAAATTAAAATTGTGCGCACTTTCAAACTGCGTAGCAAGTTTTTGAGCTTTTTCGCAATTAGTTAGTAATAATTTGTTTTCCTCTTTCAATGCCGGTATTGGCTTCTGAGGTTTTTTTTTTCAAAATTTTAGATAATTTCCAAAAGGGCTTAGAGCCAGGATCCAATTGAGAAATCTTATTTTTAACATTTTTGTTTCTTAATTTCTTTTCAAATTTTACTTCACTTTTTGGAATTGCAATGCTCCTGGCTTCAACAATGGAATTTGTTAAAGTTTCAATACATTGTCAATATCAAGTTTAGTTTCTAAAGAAATGTTAACATCAAGATTAGAGTTAACATACGTTTCATATATATTCCAGTCTGCTCGAAAATAGTTGAAAGTGGAGCTGATAGGATTGAGAATCGCTTCATGGGATATTTGAAATGTAACAGGGACATGATCAGAATCAAAATCAGCATGAGTAACTAATTGGCTACAAAGATCACTAGAGTTGGTTAAGACCAAGTCAATCGTAGATGGATTTCTAGAAGAGGAAAAACATGTAGGGCTATCAGGGTATTGAATTGAGAAATATCCTGAAGAGCACTCATCAAATAAAATTCTGCCGCTGGAATTATTTTGAGAATTATTCCATGATCGATGTTTGGCTTTAAAGTCACCAATGACAAAAAAATGTGACTTATTGCGAGTCGATTTTCGCAAATCAGTTTGGAGCATATTAACTTGCTGCCATTGAGAAGGCAAATAGAAATCTTTTCGATTCTCCGGAAGAATCATTTTGATTCTTCGAAGGAATTGCTTCGATTCCCCGGAGAAACCGTTTCGCTTCCCCGGATGAACCGTTTTCCTTCCTCGGAGAAATCAATTCAATTCGTTTTTGCTGCATCTGTTTGGTGGGTCCTCTACGCAGGGGAAGAACTGGCTGTTTCGGTTTCGGATCAACGGTCGGACGTTCGTCCATAAGCAACATGTTGGCGTACTTGTCGTTGGGATCCAGTTGGAGGGCATTCGGATGGTACGCCAGGTAGGTTTCGATTTGTTCTAGGATGTCCTGTTCGAGGAAGCGCTGCTTCCGTAGCCTCTGGGGGGCGGGCTTAAACTCGAAAAAGCGTTCACCAAATTGTACCTTGGCCTTATCGGCAGTGCTGGCGAACTCCATGGCACCGGATCTGGTGTCGAACTTGACCGCACAGGTTACTGTACTCTTTTGGATGAACTTGACGTGTTTCTCGAAGAACAGTTCACTGTAGATCCGTTCGTTCTTCATCCTGGTGGCCTGCAGACTTCGAATGGGATCGAAATAGACCGATTCCCGCCCGGGGAACACATTCAACGGGTACCCCTTGTAGATCTCTCGGTGACACTTCCGGATCGCAAAATCCGCATCCCGTTCCGAAACGAAGTATACCAACATGTCGTAGATTCCAGCCTTGGATTGGAAGTCCAGGTGGTACTCGTCGATATTCCGGAACCACAAGCGCACATGAAGTCCCTTCCAGGCAAAGTACTCCCGGACGCTATCGAACTCGTCCGAACGATTCTCGCGATCTTAATTAAATGTATAGAAAAACAAATTGATTCTGAATATAATAATAAACTAACTAATTTTGATGCAAATCAAATTTTCAGCCGCGGACAAGTTTCAGTCTTTGACGAGAAAAAGAAAACAAATTTCGAAGCAAACCGACGACGAACTGTCAAAACAAGAAACGTCAATCTGGAAATTCGATATGCACGGAAAAAAAACTACACGGAAAATGGTTTTACTGGGTACCCGACTGGTCCCCCAAAAATTAATCGCGTTTCTTCGACAGTTCAATGTTTTACTTTTTAAGTCTATGGTGTTACTGCAAGAATGTCTCTGCTCAATAAAGAACTATTATAAAATTGCAATATTTTTTTCACCCATTAAAGAGTAAGTCCGTGGAATATATAAAAGGGTATAAAATACTCTGTATCTGAAAAAATAAAGTACCCATCATTTTGACGTTTCCATATATCAGCAAATAATGGGTATTTTTTCCACATTAAAGGGTAATGCCGAGTTTACAGTGTGTGAATCATTGAACTTAAGTTATTCGTTCGAGTGCCGTCAAGAAGAACACAAGTGTTGGCTTTTTTTTTTCCGGTCCGTAAAGTTCCTTTCTCGTCCCGCTGTTTGTGTTTCCACTGTGGTGAAGTTTCCAACAGATTATCGGCCCAGGGATGGACGAGAAAGTGAAAGTTGCCGCGTTCGACGGTGCCGGCTTCCACAACTGGAAGTTCCGGATGGAGACCGTCCTCGACACGTATGATCTGCTCGATTGCGTCCACCGGGAGATCGCCGAGATCGACGAGTTGCGTGAGATGGCCACCGATTCCGCGGAAGTGAAGGCCGAGAAGAAAAGCTAATGGTGGAACGAAGTGCCGCGGATAAAAAGTACAAGGCGATGATTATTTCGGCCATCGCGTCAGCTGTAACTTGTGAAGGACTGCGCGAATCCGAAGCAAATATGGGACACGCTGAAGGCAGTGTTTGAGCGTTGCGGTGTTGCCGGGTAATTGTTTATTCGGAAGCAGCTCCTAAGGTTAAAGTATCAAGAGGGGGTTGCTGGTGGTTTGCCGGAACATTTGCTTAAGTTTGATCGGTTGATTCGCGAGTTGAAGGAGATTGGTGCGGCAGTGGAAGAATCCGACGCGATATGCCATTTGTTATTGACAATGCCGTCGTCGTTCGATTCGGTTGTTACCGCCATAGAAACGCTTCCAGGCGGCGTGACACTGGCGTTTGTGAAGAAGCGGTTGCTTTATGTTGATATGAAGAGGAAGAACTTTTTGACCCCCATAAGCCGAAAGTGAAGATGTCACCATGGCCAGTTGGCATGTGCGGCGGAAGTTGCGTAGTTTTCGGTGCGGAAAAATTGGGCACAAGAAAGCCTATTGCCGTGTGCGTTTGTCCGTGAATCCGAGTGAGAGCGAGTTTGTGAAACGTAGAAACAAAGCGGACATAGTTGTTGAAGAAGATCGTTCCTCCGATCGCGCCGGCGTTTGCTTTGTAGCGTCGAAAGAAGAAGAAGAAGAACTGGTGAAAATGCAGTGCTTTACATTTTTGCTGAATAAGAGCTGAACAAATCACCCTAAAGTTCTTTTTAGTTTAATAAACTATTGTTCAGCTACTAATGTTACTTGGGTAGACTCTAGTGCAACGGACCACATGGTGAAGGATCCCAGTGTCTTCAGAGAGATGCGACGATTGGAGCAACACCATTGTTATGTTGTGTGTTGTCGAATGGTTATTGTTTATATTATGTGCATAAAGTTATTCGTCCGAGTGCCGTCAAGAAGAACACAAGTGTTGGCTTTTTTTGTCCGGTCCATAAAGTTCCTTTCTCGTCCCGCTGTTTGTGTTTCCACTGTGGTGAAGTTTCCAACATAAACTTCAGTCGATTTGGATGACACACATGTCCCATGACGCAGAGAACTACTCTGCTGATAATACACAAGTTCTCCTATCTGCCCGCTTTTCTCTCAATCTCCGTGTACGTACCATAAAATTAAAAAAAAAATGTAGTAAAAATTGTAATTGTTTTTATTTTGATTTTAATTTTATAAAACTATGAAAAATTCAAACGAAGAAAATATTACAACGTGATATTTACTGCTTCACCGAAACGCGCAATGTTTGGCGCTGCGCAAAATTAGTTGCGTAAACGGTATTCAGCCAAACCATGCTGAGCGTGACAGGTTTGAATCCTGGTACCGTAATCCGGGGGCAAATTGATCACTTTTTTACAACATTTTTGTTGTGTTGTCCTTCGTAATTTAAATATTGTCAAATAAATTTCGACATTTCTCAGTTTATGTTATCGACTTTGCAGGAAATAATATTTAACATATCATAAAAATAGTTTTAATTTCAAAAAATTAAAATGACCCACTGGGGCGAAATTGATCACCATAAAACAAAGCAGGTTTAATAATATCCTATCTACTAAATTTGGGTCTCCTGAATCTGAAAATGATGTCAAAATTCTTACAACTTAAGTATTTGATCATTTAATTACAAAATTAAACTTTCAAAATCAGACTTTGCAGGAAATAATATTTAACATATCATAAAAATAGTTTTAACTTCAAAAAATTAAAATGACCCACTGGGGCGAAATTGATCACCATAAAACAAAGCAGGTTTAATAATATCCTATCTACTAAATTTGGGTCTCCTGAATCTGAAAATGATGTCAAAATTCTTACAACTTAAGTATTTGATCATTTAATTACAAAATTAAACTTTCAAAATCAGCCTTAACTTTGCAAAATCTGAAATTAGCACATTATTTGACATTAAACGGTTTTATGAGCAAAAAACTATACTTGCTATGCTGTATGATATCATAAATGAGTTCAGTAATTCATACTCAAGCTAACACAACATTTTAAGCACTTAAAGTTGTCATGTAGGCATAGCACCAGTGGATTGTTTACACACTTAATCTTGGTTTCGCTGATCGGTAATTTTTTTTACGGTGTTTGAACTGTAAATCGCTTAAAGTACTGAGTTTTCATCAATTATGTTAACAAATTACTGACGATCAGTGTTGGTTTATGCTTTTAACGTAATTCAGTACATTTTCTTACCGACTGCACCATAACATTGCAACATTACCGTATATAGTCAGTAACACTAAAATCATCAGTAAAAACAACAACCGATTTTCAGTAAAACTAATATTATCGTTGATATGTCGGTAAAACAAAATCAAAACATTGCAATGCGCATACGCAACATATTCCTCAGATAAACATAATCCAATGGAGTGCCTGCAGCAGACTCTTGACCGGTCGAGGATCGATCTCAGATCAATTTTTCTAGTTTTCGGAAACGGACTACAATATTCAACGTTTCGTCCAACTGATTTGGTAAGTCCATTATTGATATCTTTTGTATGATGGAATTCTGCAGAACGAAACAATCTTGGGTGATGTGTTGCAGCATCATCCGGGCAAAATAGTTGAGGTTATGTTAAGAATCTGTGCAAAAACATTTCGTTACAGATCCGGAACAAGTATTGGCCAGACGCATTTACAACGCAAAGGCGCATAGGAAATCAGCAAGTTTTTTAAATTAGAAAACTGGTATACGCAATAAAAATACAATCATCATAAATTTTTCGTCGAATTTTACTTGGATAAGCATTTCGATAACCAATAAATTGGAAACAGTTGGCAAATCAGATGGCATGATCCAACATAATAAGAACAGGATGGGAGGGAGGAGGAAAGCTCGGTATCGTTTTAATAGTTGGGAAATTCAGTAATCCAATGTATATAGATAATTCATTTTACTGAAAAGGCCGGTATTCTTCTATTGATAATATTACTGACTAAGACAGTATTTTTTGACATAATGGGTATTTTTTGCTTTACGGATTGTTCGGTAATGTTAAATTTTACTGAGTTTACTCTGCTGTTCAAAAACCCAGTAAAAGTTTACCGACTTCGGTAATCAAATCTAAGTGTGTAGCACCGGCATTTCCAACTGAACTGCTTACACCTTCAAAATGTGTGAATATGTCTATGCTAAACTGACCCTAATAAAAATGCAATAGTTCAAAATCATCATTAGGCATCTATAAACTTGATAACATGGTATGTCTGTTGTGCCAACGAAAGCTTCGGCATCTTTGGGAGGAAATGTTTTTTGGTACCGACCTGATCAAATTCACCCCAGTGATCAATTTGCCCACGGATTACGGTATCTAACTTTCAAGGACAAAGCAACATGTCTTATGTCTTGTTTGATAAAAACCCGTTCGCAAATTTCAAGAGGATGGGTGGATTGTAAATTGTTACAACTAAAGAGTGGATCGAAAAGTAGTCGCAAACATTTAAAACAATCTCAAAAATGTTGAGTTGAGCCCACAAGCAATTTAGTTTTTAGAAATGCCTTACAATGTATTTAAAAACCATGTAGTTATTATGTACTAACCATGATGGTTGAAAACATCTTAGCGTCAGTCATCATCATCAATAATCATTTGCTACGCGCGCGAACAATCACGCAAAGCGTATGCGTAAGTAAACTGGCATCACTGATGCCAGTTATAAAAACAAAATAAACCGCTGAAGAAAGGTCTTCAGTTTGTACACTTCAATCGAACAACAAGTTTATTTAGTGATCCAGAAGAAAACCCCCAAATTAGAAAAAGAGTTTGAGTTTGTAGTTAGTTTTCGGTTGTGGCTGTTTCTCCTCCAGCAGTTGGACTTTTGGTTAGTGGTTCCTGGTCCCGGTACTCCAGATATAGCAGTGGCGACGAGGAAAACGGAGCGGCGGAACAATTTTCGGCGACTTAAGTGACGGCAGACCGGAGTATCAGGTAGTCCACTTTAATCACCACCAGCAGCAGCGTTTTATTGCGTTCGTCAAGGAGACGACAGCACCGACGGTGCAGGTAATCAAGGTAATGAAAAGTGCTACATAAGTGGAGACTACTGAGAAAAAGTGATTTTCGGCGGAAAATTTTTTTGTCGGTAGTGACTATTAGTGCCATTTTTTTTTTGCGGCGTGGGTTTTAGTGAAACAAAAGAACAATAAATTAGCATTTCTTTTCAAAGCTAATCCTTTCAGTGGAAACCATTTTATACAATCAATTAAGAGTGTTTTTTTCTTTGTTCTTGGAGAGCCTAGGTTCTGCACAGTGGGATTGTGTGGCAGGAAATTTGGCCGGAAGTTATTCTAGAACTGCAAACCTTTCGCTAGGTGGCGAGTGGAGCTGGCCGTACGAATCGTTTCGCTGGGTGGCGGCCGTTTCTGGATTCCTTTCTCCCCGTTGGCAATTGGTGCTGGCCATTTGGCATCGTAGTGTGAGTGACGTAGTGCTTGGGTGAGTAACAAAATCTTTTTATTTCTTATTGGGAACGAACATTAGGCTGGCCCAATTTGTGATTGCATTTATTTTGTGAATTTTTTTGTAAAAGATTTTCTCTTTGTTTTTTTTTTTCATTTGTTGCTTAGATATTGGCAAATATGGCCTATGTAGTGGCTCCCAATATTGAACCCTTCCGCAAGGGTCAAACTTTTGCAACTTGGATCCGTCGTTTAACCTATCATTTCCGTGTGAACAAGGTTCAGGATAACGATAAAAAGGATCAAATGTTCTTGTTGGGCGGTGATTACCTGTTCAGCGAGGCAGAAAAACTTTATCCGACGGAGGCACTGTTGGATGAAGTGTCCTATGAGGTGCTAGTTCAAAAGCTTAGGGAGCGTTAGGACAGAACCGATTCTGTATTGCTTCAACGGTACCATTTTAGTTCGAAATTACAACAGGCCGGTGAGTCGGCAAGTGATTTTATTTTTTCCCTTAAACTACAAGCTGAGCATTGCGAGTTTGGGGACCAGAAGAACAGGTTGATTTTGGACCGTCTTCTGGTTGGTTTGTCAGATACTAAGCTAAAACATCGCCTCCTCACTGAGGACAGTGCAAAGTTAACGCTAGAACAGGCGGAAAAGATCATTGCGACATGGGAAATGGCGGCGACCCATACAAAAGCCTTGGCAAACAATGAGGATGTTGGCTTGGTAGGTTCTTTGAATGCAAGGTACCCTCTAACTGGAGGCAGAGGAGCAGTGATTCAACGATTCAGGGAAGCAGCTCAGGGTTTCCGTGGTCCGGTGAAAAGTCGGCTTGGTGTGCGACCGGAAATTCGACCAGCGGAGGATCGTAAGCAAGAACGTCAGTCCAATTCACGAGTTCGATTCAGATCCCAACAATCCAACCGCCGGGATGCTTCAGTTAGTCCAGCTCATCGGAGGTTCCAGCGAGGATTCCAGCGGGGCAATGAACAATGGCCGGTGGATCAGCGCTACTGTGAATATTGCCAGCGTACTGGTCATGTTCGCAGGAAATGCTACAAGTTGAGGAATGAGCGGAACAGCGAGGTCAACCATGTCGACATGCAGGAAGCGAACAGCAGCACAGGTAGTTTGAGCCAGCTGGCCGAGCGTCTGGACCGGTTGAGGTCCGGGAACTGGGATTCGGATGAAGACGATTCAGGTGATTTACATTGTATGCATGTTTCTTCTATAAATAAGATAAGTGATCCCTGTTTATTGAATATTTCCATTGAAAATCACACGGTACAAATGGAGGTTGACAGTGGCTCGTCTGTTACAGTAATGGGCAAAAATCTATTCACTTCCAATTTTGATCTTCCTTTGGTGAAAAGTTCTAAACAATTAATTGTGATAAATGGTTCTAGGTTAAAAGTTTCTGGAGAAGTTGGAGTTAAAGTTGAATACAATGGTAAAACAGCTAATTTGACACTTTTAGTGCTTGATTGTGACTACCAGTTTATTCCTTTGCTGGGTCGACCCTGGTTGGATGAATTTTTTCCCAACTGGAGAAATTTTTTTGGTAATTTTATGCCATTACACAATATTTTAGAAACTAAAAATGAAGCACTAATTGCTGACATTAAGTTAAATTTTTCTGACATTTTTGTCAAGAATTTCTCTAAGCCTATAAAACAATATGAAGCTGATTTGGTTTTGAAAAGTGACACTCCAATTTTTAAAAAGGCTTATGACGTTCCTTATCGTTTGAGGGAGAAAGTTTTAACATATTTGGACAAGCTTGAGGCAGAAAAAGTGATTACTCCTATTCAAACCAGTGAGTGGGCATCACCTGTTGTTGTTGTCATGAAGAAAAATAATGACATACGACTAGTAATTGATTGCAAGGTTTCAATAAATAAGCTAATAATACCAAATACTTACCCATTACCTGTTTCTCAGGATATTTTCGCTAGTTTGGCGGGATGCACAGTTTTTTGTTCCCTTGATTTGGAGGGCGCATATACACAGCTATCATTATCAAAGCGATCAAGAAAATTTATGGTAATTAACACAATTAAGGGACTTTTTACTTACAATAGATTGCCACAGGGGGCTTCCTCTAGTGCATCTATTTTCCAGCAAGTTATGGATCAGGTATTGCATGGTATTGAGAACGTTTGCGTCTATTTGGATGATGTGCTTATTGCAGGTAAAGACTTGAAGGATTGTAAAGCAAAACTTTACAAAGTGTTAGATAGATTGTCTAAAGTAAACATCAAGATTAACTGGGAAAAGTGCAAGTTTTTTGTTACTGAATTGGAATATTTGGGTCATATGATTAGTGATAAAGGTTTAACTCCTTGTGCTAGCAAAATTGCTACTATAAGAGAAGCTAAAGTACCAACAAATGTGACTGAATTGAAGTCCTTTTTGGGACTCATCAATTACTATAACAAATTTATTCCCAATTTGTCTTCAAAATTGTATTACTTGTACAATTTGTTGAAGAACAATGTGAAATTTGAATGGGACAGTAATTGTGATAAAGCCTTTGAAAATTCTAAAAAGTTGTTGCTTGAAACCGATTTTCTTGAGTTTTATGACCCTGAAAAGCAAATAGTTGTAGTTACAGATGCATCTGGCTATGGTTTGGGTGGAGTAATTGCTCATGTTATTGACGAGGTTGAAAAACCAATATGTTTCACGTCTTTTTCGTTAAACGCGGCACAAAAGAAATACCCCATTTTACATTTAGAAGCACTTGCACTTGTTTGCACAATTAAGAAATTCCATAAATACTTGTATGGTCAAAAATTTACAGTTTTTACCGACCACAAACCATTAGTGGGGATTTTTGGTAAAGAAGGCAAGCATTCAATATTCGTGACAAGAATTCAACGCTATATTTTAGAACTATCAGTGTATGATTTTGAAATCCAGTATCGTCCTTCAGCCAAAATGGGTAATGCGGATTTCTGCTCACGATTCCCACTGGACGTGGCAGTTCCCAGTGAATATGACCAAGAATTTGTAAAAAGTATCAATTTTGGGGACAATTCGCCTATAGATTTTTTGGTTATTGCTGAAAAGACGAAAAAGGATGCTAGTTTACAGAAAATTTTGAGTTTTATGCTCGATGGTTGGCCAAAAAGGATAGACAAGCAATTTGTAGATATTTTTACGAATAGGCATGATTTGGAGATCGTTGAAGACTGTTTGTTGTTTCAAGAAAGGGTTGTAATACCGCAGTTACTGAAAAACGACATTTTAAAACTTTTACATGGCAACCATGCTGGTATTGTAAAAATGAAAAGATTGGCGAGAAAAACAGTTTACTGGTTTGGAATCAACACGGATATTGAAAAGTTTGTTGCTGCTTGTGATGTCTGTGCAAGTATGGCAATAGTTCCAAAACAAAACATTACGTCAAACTGGATACCTACCTTGAGACCATTTAGCAGGATACACATTGACTTCTTTTATTTTGAGCATCGTACTTTCTTATTGGTAGTGGACAGTTATTCTAAATGGTTGGAGGTAAAATGGATGAGGAAAGGTATCAACTCTTCGGAGGTTTTGACAAAACTTATCGAGTATTTTGCTCGTTTTGGATTGCCGGACGTCATAGTGTCGGACAATGGTCCTCCTTTCAACTCGCATTCATTTAAAAGCTTTCTTGAAAGACAAGGCATAAAGGTTTTGAACAGTCCTCCATACAATCCTGCTAGTAATGGCCAGGCAGAGAGACTTGTTAGAACGGTGAAAGATGTGCTTAAGAAATTCTTATTAGAACCTGGAATGTTAGAGTTGAAATTGGAAGATCAGATAAACTTGTTTTTATTTAACTATAGAAATAGCAATTTGACGTTGGAAGGTAGTTTCCCTTCTGAAAAAGTGTTTGGTTATACACCAAAGATGTTGATCGATTTGATTAACCCAAAAAAACATTATAAACAAATGCTGGTACCACGTTCCCCCGATGATGATGTTAAAACTAATCAAAATGTCAACGATCAATCTGATCCGTTGGATGCACTGATACCAGGGGATTTGGTGTGGTACAAGCATAATATACCAAATTTACGCGAAAAATGGATTAAAGCATCTTTTCTAAAACGGTTCTCTAAAAATATTCTACAGATCATGGTTGGAAACGAGGCGACGACTACCGCTCATCCAACCCAAATCCGGCTCGTTAAGGACGGAAGTGGTTCGGGTCAGCCAAGACGGTCGATGGTAGTGGTCGATAATGGTCGGTCGATGCTGACTACCGCTGAGCCCGGAGGAACGGCCGTAAACGATGACGATGTCCGGCAACTACCGGATCGAAGCAGCCCGAGAACGGTCGCTCAACCCGGAGAGAGAATCGTGGAGGAACCCGATGTCCGGCAAATACCGGATCTGAGTGTTAACGAAGAAAGAAGAAAAAGTGATCAAATAATAGATAGAAGAAATAGAAAAAGAAAATCACTGTCGGATATGGTAGAGCTCACTGGCCTACCCCGGCGTTCTAAAAGAATTAGAAATATTAAGCATGATGATGAATTCGAATATTATTAATTTTTATTTGTTGAATTATTGTTAAATCTTTGTAAGAGTGAAGAGCTATTATGTACTAACCTTGATGGTTGAAAACATCTTAGCGTCAGTCATCATCATCAATAATCATTTGCTACGCGCGCGAACAATCACGCAAAGCGTATGCGTAAGTAAACTGGCATCACTGATGCCAGTTATAAAAACAAAATAAACCGCTGAAGAAAGGTCTTCAGTTTGTACACTTCAATCGAACAACAAGTTTATTTAGTGATCCAGAAGAAAACCCCCAAATTAGAAAAAGAGTTTGAGTTTGTAGTTAGTTTTCGGTTGTGGCTGTTTCTCCTCCAGCAGTTGGACTTTTGGTTAGTGGTTCCTGGTCCCGGTACTCCAGATATAGCAGTAGTGGTGACGTTATGTCATTAACTACCATTAAACATGAAATAATGGTTTCCGATTTTAAGAAAATTGGCCATATGCGTGTTTTGTACCTTGAGAGCATGAGAGCATGAGCATAAATGATCGTACAATTCGTAGTTTTTACTCCATGATTGACCAGAGCAATCGAAGTTGCACATGGATTTTGTGAATGGGGCTTGGGATTAGCTTACCATTCTTTAATGTGCACAAATCGAGAGCTCAAACTTTAGAAGTCAATAACAGCGCCGGCCACGTCCTTACGGTCATCGGGGAAGGGAAGGAATGTTAGTTAGACAACCATTGGTTTTAGAGACCGAAGAATCTTCTGAATCTCCATAGTTGTCATGGAAAGGATATTGGGTTAGTGGGATAAGGTAAGGATCTGGGACTCATCTTTAGTTGATGATGCGATCCTTGATATATTCACGCCTGACCGGATTCGCGATATTATTCGATAAATGAATTGTATGCCGAACAAGTGTTCATTGCTCGCCCCCGCAAGAGCAAGCAACGCGACCAAAGGATCAAACACTACTAACCTATGCGTGTTTTGTACCTTGAGAGAATGTGAAGTCGAAAAGTGCCCATAAGAACACTGAGACGTAGGCTTTGTCTCAGTTGAAACATAACGACAGAAAAAAGAAGAAAAATAAGAAACAGAGCGGTTATCGTAATAATTTCTGTAGTATTTGCTTATACTTTACATTAAACTGAATTTCAAAGAAAGCATGATTTATATTTACGGTGGGGATTCGCTTGTTGGGGGTCTGCTACATGAAATGACTCGATGGTTAGATGTTCACTGGTTGGAAAAAATGTCAACTAAAAAGCACTTGAATGTCAAGGGAAGATGTCAAACTGAGTTTTACGTCTGAGTACCATCGCATTGAAGTCTCCATATATAGAACAAATGTGTATGTATATGTGCGTTTCGTGACGATTTGCTCTCCAGATACATTAGTCTGGAGCATTTTCACCAGCTGTCAGTCATTCCAACTAACGGGTCGGATTCACAAGATGGAAGGCAGTCGTGTTCCAACCAGCGAATTTCCGCTGTAGTTAATTTCTATAATTGAATTCGTGCATCTAAATATGAGCCTAAAAAGAATGATTATTATTACTATAGTTTAACCTTAAATCCTAACATAGGACAGCAGTATAGCAATTATATCATTTGTTACATTGTAATTTAACTTATTCCATTATATGAAGCTATCTTAAACGCTCACACTGAAAACATTCTACAAGCTCGATCAACGTGTTTCACACGTGAATTTTCACTAATTGTAAAACACATTAATCGATGGTGTAAAACCAGTCGCTATCGACAATCGTAATTCAAATGTAAAACACGGTAATTTACAACTTATCGAAAGTTTAGGTATACTGTTTGTTAGCGATTCCTTGATTTTTTGATACCAGGCACCCATTACGAGTGCCCGGTTTATCCAAAAATCACATGTTGTTTAACATTTCACGCGTGAACAGCAAATGTGAGTCCTTGTCATGATAGGCATACTAGTTCTACTAGTGATGGATATCGCTGGAAAAAGGCTTTGCTATCGACAATCATTAACAGATTTATAGATTTTACACGTTATTTAACCTTGCCAATTGACACGATAGATTCACGTTAAAAAGAATTTGTTTCGAACGTGTGGATTATTTTCAGTGCAGGTAAAATAATGTAATGAAAAAGCTTTGGAAAAGAAAATTATTATCCAATGGGCATTATTATAAATTATACGAGATTTCTACCCGTTAATGCATGCAGTTAGATACCTGAAAATTTCTTTAATAATTTATCCTTTTCTAGGTATGAGTAAATGAAAAATGTATGCTATTTCATCCAATCAAACAGTTCAACAAACGGAAAACAAGCTTTCCCCTAATTAATTGAATTTAGAAATGGAATTGGTATTGGTAAAACCGCACATGAAAAACTATCTGTATTGCTTAAAATTAGCACCTCCTCTTCCCGGTGGGGCTTGTTTGTTGCCGGAGATCGCAATTCCGCAACGATAATTAAATCATGTCATTCATGTTTGCCCCAACTTTTGCGAACACTGAGCAAGCAGGAAAGAAAGCTAGGGGCAACCGAGCCAAAAATCTGTTCCTCGTATTCCCGCAACCAAAAACAAGACACTTTCTTGTGTGAAAGTGCAGTTGAAAACTTTCTCTCCGTCATATCCACTATACATATTTCGTGGTCGATGTTGTTTGTCGTTCTGTGTTCTACGTGGTTCATTCACGATAAAACCACACTGTAAGGTAGTGCCTTGAATATGCAGTCTTACGTTTCCACAATTTTACATCCTTTAAAACTTAGCGTCTTGTTCGTATCCCTGCTTTATCCTTGGTAAACGGTTACATCGAATACGAAAAATCCGGTCGCAGAAGGAAACATGTTAAACTTTTCGTCTGCCGGAAAGCATATCCCATTTCCGTTATGTTGGTTGATTGTGGTTTCATTCGCATAAACAAAAAAAAAACTTAATTTCCAGTCCAATCCATGTAACCTATATATAGTCAAGCCCCATGCACACTACGACACACGCCAATGACCGAAGTATTTATAGTCAAACATAATGTTGGTCACCATATTGGAAAACGGAAAACGAGAATCGAGCACGTGGCTGAATGGTTCAACCCAATTCAGGGTTCAAACTTGAATGTCATCCACCAGATGCCTCCGCAAAGCAAAAATAGGTTCGTTACAAGCAAAACTTTCGCTTTGCCGCTGGCTTTTTCCCGGAAAAGTTGCTACCAAACTTGGAATCCGGCTCTATCTGTTGTATTGCTAGTGCAAGAGCCAAGAGTAGTGTTGTCTGCGTGTACCCTCAACAATAGAGCATATTTTCCCGTAAACAATATGCATGCTTTGTACTTTGCCATAATTTTCCTCGGAAAATAGACAAAAAGTTTGGCGTGTTCCGTGCTGTTTGTACTATTTGGATGGCCTTATCGCATTGTGCTCAGAGGGAATGTGTGAAACTTTCCCAAAACATGATTTATTGTTTCCGAACAGTTTTAAAACACTTTTGGGATGGAGCAATTGTTATTTGATTGACGATGTGTCTGAGAACAAAACAAATACTGAATGAATCACAATTGCTAAAATTCCAAACTGAATGCTGCAAGAACTCAGAATAAAACAAACCGGATTTTTCCAAATATGTCAAAATAAACTCTAAAAGAATCTCAACACGAATTTTGTATAGAACAACCGATTTATAGGAAATCTAAAATCAATTTTGCAAGAATCCTAAAATCAATACTGCAATAATCCCAATAACTCCCAAAACGAATTTTACAAGAATCCTAATACGGATTATGTATACAAGAATCCAAAAATAGATATGTACTGCAAGATCCTTAAGTGAATTCTGCGAGTATCCCAAAACGGATACTGCCAGGATTCTGCAGGAATCCTGACAGGATTCTGCTAGAATTCCGACATGATTCTGCAAGAATCCCGACAGGGTTCTGCTAGAATTCCGACAGGATTCTGCTAGAATCCCGACATGCGTCTGCAAGAATCCCGACAGGAGTCGGCAAGAATCCCGACAGAATTCTGCTGGAATCCCGACAGTATTCTGCAAGATACCCCCACAGAATTCTGCAAGAACCCCGACAGGATTCTGCAGAAATCCCGACAGGATTGTGCAGAAATCTCGACAGGATTCTGCAAGAATCCCGACAGGATTCTGCTGGAATCCCGACAGTGTTCTGCAAGAATTCTGACAGGATTCTACAAGATTCCCGACAGGATTCTGCAAGATTCCCGACAGGATTCTGCAAGATTCCCGACAGGATTCTGCAAGATTCCCGACAGGATTCTGCAAGATTCCCGACAGGATTCTGCAAGACTCCCGACAGGATTCTGCAAGAATTCCGACAGGGTTCTGCAAGAATCCCGACAGGGTTCTGCAAGAATCCCGACAGGATTCTGCAAGAATCTCGACAGGATTCTGCAAGAATCCCGACAGGATTCTGCAAGAATCCCGACAGGATTCTGCAAGAATCCCGACAGGATTCTGCAAGAATTCTATAACAGATGAATTAAGATGAATTAAGATTAAAATACCCTTAAATATGAGTGCGCATACTACTAGCAATATGATTGCTCCACCAACAACCGTTCTTCAAGATGCGAAAATATTGCGGCACTCATATTAAAGTCATATCCAGCGGCGGCGGTAACGTGTAGATAATATGCGCGCAATTCAAACGCAACGTCAAAATTCAAGTAGGCTTGGATTTTTTTCGTTCTTCAAGGACGCGAATGTTTCAAATTTGCGAAATATGAAACATTTGGTGCTTTTCATTATAACTGCAACGGTATATCGTCATTTTCAGTTAATCGCATTCGCTGGATTTGTCTTGCAGAGCGCAATAAATAATGACGAAAACTAGACGAACGATAAATGGCGACTAGCATGCACGGTAAATGGTCCCATAGAACGTTACGAGGCAACCTTAACATGACATCTGTAAACACAATTTTTGACTAAGTTTTTATTTTGCATCACTAATTTTAGATTTTTTTTCCTAAATTATGGTATAATTGCTCGCTTCTTGTTCTAGAAAATCAAAATCTCTTTAGTTATTAGATACGATTACAAATGTTGAAACAAGCCTCGATATTTTGAAATGAGTTATCTAGATTTTTTGCTCAAATCAATTATTTTGAATTATAGGATCGCAGCAGGCTGTGCGCGTGGATGTATGTATTTTTGCTTTAAGGTGATTATAGAACGAAGCCATACCTCAAATTTTCAAGAGCACAAGACTTGAGAACCAAACAGCGCTTCGCGTTGAAAATTTATCCCATTGGTCACACCCAGTAAGCAAGCAATTTGATTGATTTTCAACGCGAACTGTTATCAGATTCTCCAGTTTTGTGCACTTGAAAATTCTAAGTTTGGCTTCGTTTTATAATCACCTTAACTGTCACGTTTTATGTCGGTTCCTAGATTATTTTTTTTAAATTTGGCCGGTGAGAATAGTGGTGATATGCCACCCGGAAGATATTTCGATGTGAGAAAAATTTTGAGAATTGTGAGAAGAAAGTGTTGTTTAGGAAAAAAAATATTTGTTTTCCGCGTTATTTACAAGTTCGGTTGGTTCAAATTGAATCGGTTGATGGTGCTATGCCATTCGGCAATAATGTAAAGAAAATTAGTTTGTGAAGTGACTGCAAATGCTTATGAAAACTTGAAATGTTTAAGAACACGGAGTTCTGTATAATGTTTAAGTGTTTTTTTTTCTGCGCTTCAGGAAAAACCGAAGCTACGGGGTTATTTTCACGTCCCTGTGAGAGTTTTCTTCTCGATTACCACGTTTGGATGCTGCGTGGAGAAGCGTGTTTGTTTTTTCATCTCCGAAATGTTGGTTTGCTGGACAGTTGTTACCATTTGAGATAACAAAAAAAAAGAGAATTTGAAATGTAAAGTTGACGCATTTGCATGTTTCATATAACTAGGGTCACCAGACGTACTCTTTTTAGAGTACATGTACTCTTTTTTGCCTTTAAAATTTCTGTACTATTCTTTTTTTGCTGGTCCAGTGTACTCTTTTCCAAATATAGATCGACAATTGCCGAACAAATTGTTAACTTGTCAAAGAAACTAGATAAACCTCCACTGATTTTCGATAAATACTGGCTAAACCGAGTTGGTAAGAAGAGCTCAAAAGTTAGTAGAAAGAATTGATGCTCAAATTTATCTCACATATACAGAAATAAGTGACCTAATGATAATACTGTTAATAAATAATTAACATACTATTGATTTTAAGTTAAACATTTTTCAAGTGATTTTGAATTTGAAATCGAAGCCTATTTGTAATAGTTTTAGTTTAAGCACTGTATCTAAAAATGTAGTTTTCGCGAGACATTCATCGAAAAAAAACCGTGGAAATAGTGGGGCTTAACTCTGAGCTTTAGGGGTCTATTTTGTAATTCGAGCGAATTCACGTGACTCGTCTGAGGTCATTGTCGATCAAAGTAAGCATGCATATTTCAGATGTCACCCGTCGACTCCCATAGTTATTCAGTCACATAGAGTGACAACTGTCGATAAACTCGAGTGACAGAGCCAAGTCGAGCGAAATTTTTGGTCGACAGTGACTCCAGTCGAGTCGTTTTTGATCGACTCGACTTATAAAATAGGACCCTTAGTCTCGAAAACACGAAAGCCAATCAAGCTCAAAAGCAAATCTATCTTTCATAACGTTTTAACGGGTCCTTAGTAAAACTTTAATTAAAGACTTATGCTTGAACTCCTGCTAAACACATTAAAAAGTTTTTCTGAGCAAACGTTATTTGAAAGACAAAATTATTACAAAAACAACTTTTTGTATTATATGCGTTTTATTATAAATGATAACAAAATGATTAAAGAAATCGATTCACTCAGAGTCAATATTTAATAATAGTAAGCAAGCATATTATAGAATCGGAGAATTGAATCAAAGTTAACCTTTTTGTGAAATCTATAATGAAATATTAAGAATAGTGTGATTTAAATATAGGGAATGTGGCAGTGATTAGGATTATGAATTGTTTGCATTAGTTAAGAGAAGATAAGTTGTCATTTCCATTCTTTTCTTTTCAAAATTTATATATTGATTGAAACCAACGACCTTAGAATTTAAAAAAATGGCCATACAGGAATATGAGGACAATCTAAAATTGCATTTTTAATTTTTGAGGGTAGGCGAAGTGTACTCTTTTGTACTCTTTTACAAAGTTGAAGAAATGTACTCTTTCCGGTGAGAGTAAATATGGTAACCCTACATATAACTAATATATACTAAAACTAAGTTATAAGAACGTTCTTTGTGAGACTTCGCATGCAGTAGTCGATAAGTGAGAATATCCAAAAAAAATTTCAATTATTTTAGTATTCTCACCTTAACCATGTAAAACCTAAACCTAAAGCTTCCCCTTTGAGCTGCGCCCACCGAGCGAATTTCACGCTGGGACCACTGTATCCGGGAATCGAGGCGAAGATAGAAAGGGATGGAAAATGAGAAAGAGCTGGAGGACTAGGAAAAGAGAATCTGAAGTTAGTTGGGTAGAGTCTATCATAGTGAGCAGTTCGTTCATCTACAAGTCCGACTGTGTGGAACCCCAAGGAAAGGCCGAAGATTGGAGTTGGATTCCGATCACCAAAGTGTGGACGACACGTGGTTCGAAGGGTCGCCACAAATACTGCCGAGAAGTGGTCCACGCCGCAACACCAAGCATGGGAAAATTCACTCACTCAGCCGAACGCTACCGATAAAATATCTGCAAAGTATCTGCTGCCTCCGAATGTTCTATGACTGCCAAACGCTACTAGGGTGAGCGCAATCCCGACGAATCGTAAACGATTGGGATAAACCGAAAATGAAAAGATATACTGAGCGGAGAGAGCATCTATCACAATTGGAAACACTCAGCTTGGTCGGAGAAACGGCAATCTCGCTCTTGACCGCTTGTGAATGTGAGCGAGAGAAATGCAATATTCGAGTGAATGTTTCCCATGCTTGCGCAACACCCGATCCTGTTGGTATAAGTTCGAAGGGTCGGACAGTAGCCCCGGCTCGGGCACAGGATACGGCCGGAAGCACTGGTCGGTCATTTCCCCAACGGAGTACCAGGCCGGGCCGCCTGAAAGCCCCACAACTACTTCAAGCCGTCGGAACCTACCCAGAACCCCGCTAAGCCACCTGGTCGGGCAAGCTAAACGCCCCGCAACTTCGGCAAGTCGTCAGAACCTATCCAGAACCTCGCCAAGCCACGTGGTCGAGCCAGTTGAAAGCCCCGCTACTTCTTCAAGTCGCCAGAACCCACCCAGAACATCACCAAGCCACCGGAGTTAGTCGCTTCCAAGCAGATCCCGCCAGCACCAACCACCTGTTCCAAAATGGGACCCAGGTATGTTTTTTTCTCTGAAAATTCCAAAAACTTGTTTTATTTCCGTTTAATATTGTAATACAATAAGTATGTTGGTTTTTTTTCTATTTTGTTTGACATTGGTTGCTACTTGATGTTAATTATGTGTTAGTTAGTTTATCCCTTCTCGTTTTATTTTTTGTTATTGAATTTGTACGCGTCGTTGATGATTGTTGCTAATTCATCTCACGATTTCGAATCAAAGAAAATCAGTTGGTTTTGCAATGACACTGCTGAAAAAGTATCAGCATACTTTATGCATGTAAGCGCGTATAGTGATAATTTTTCAAGTCAATATAAACTATCAAGACTGCGTTTTATCACTTGGAAATGCAAGCTGAAAAGTCATCATTGTTGCCAAAACGAATGACGGGCTACTTAGCCTTAAAGTGCCAATTTCATGTCTTACAGTTCAAATTAAATACCAGTTCGGACAAATCCAGTTCTTCTCTGCTTCTGCTTTTTATGTAATTTAAATATTCAATAAATATTTTTGAAGCTTCCGTTCTTTCAAGCATATTAAGGCGACTCAATACAGGAAGTACCATGGTTTTCCGAAATGATTTTATGGTTGAAAACATTTTTCCTTATCCGTTGCAACGTGCACTGTGGATATTTTTGTTCGATATGCGATGTTGGTAGTCTAGCTATATAATAATTATACTAAGCGTTTGTCTGATATTTTCAGGAATGTATGGAAGCTCCAGATATATAGTTTTGAGAAAAGGTGAATTTAGGGGAACATCTATTTGATTAATTAAGTTGTGGAGAAATGGTGATTCAGACTCTAAAAGCAAAAATCTATTTAATAAAAGTGTATTGCTTTTGAGGTTGGGTGATATCAAACCCAAACCTCCACGTTTTCTAGGCAAGCACGGTACCAAAGAAAGTTACCATAAATGTTCCTGATCTTAGCATTTCGTTTTTTGTCCAATGGCACCACCGATGAAACATACCAAATTCTTGATGAAGCAAATGTATTTAAAAAGATAACTTTCTGTAACAAATTTAAATTCCGAAACTGATTATTCCACGTTGAAAATTTTAACTTTTGTATTACGTTATTCCAATTTAAATTCATCATTGTTCTGCTGTTGTTGTGATCAGTGTTGTAAGCAATCACGGTAGTCGACACGTTTTCGCCGATATTCGGCAGCGCTTTGCTTAAACATTCACAACACGAGCGATCAAACGAACGTCGAAAAGAAAAATGTCAATTGAATGCCACTGACCACGATAGCTATGTTAGGAAGCGTTATGGTGTTGTTTGTTTCTGTTCTGCTTTCACTGTATGTGTGTCACATTCGACATAACAGCCAAGATCAAATTATCCACGTTTTTTATGATCCGATATCTGAATTCTATCCAAAACTTATGATTTATGCAAATTTTCTTGTATCAGACGACATTCAATTGACACTTTTTTGTGTTTGTCGACGTTCATTCTACCGCTCTTGCTGTGACTGCTGACCATGGCAACGAAACGAACGTCGCTCAAAGTGTCGAATGTTTACAGTACTGGTTGTGATAATAAATGCCCAAGATCTTAACACTCTCGGCAAGCTGAATCCAATCCGGCACGTTTGACGTATTAGACGCTGTAGAGGATGAGATAGCATCGCTCCGGAAGAACAACACTTGGGTGTTGACAAAGTTACCCAAGAATCGTACTCCAGTCACCTGTAAATGGATATTCCGGGTCAAGCGAGACGTTGATGGGAAACCTGACCGTTATAAGGCTCGTCTGATGACACGTGGTTTCAGTCAACGAAGAGGTTTCAACTATTGTGAAACTTATTCACCAGTCGCTAAGTTGGACACATTGCGGACAGTATTAGCGATTGCCAATCAGGAGAACATGATTATTCATCAGATGGACTTGAAGACGGCCTTCCTGAATGGCGAGCTAACAGAGGAAATCTTCATGGTGCAGCCGGAATGGTATGAAGCTGGTGAGAATCTGGTGTGTCAACTGAAAAAGTGCTTCTACGGACTAAAGCAGGCTTCACGAGCTTGGAACCAGCGGTTCCACAACTTTGTAGAAAAACGACTGAAGTTTGAGAGAAGCCGGAATGACCAGTGTTTATACGTGTGGAAACGGATAAAGGAATCGTGTTTATGCTGATATATGTCGATGACATAGTGATTGCTGGTTTGTTATCGTTGTGATGTGATATTCTCTGTTTGTCATACACATATGTTCATATTACGTTAATTGTTGTACATAATTTGTTATACTTAGCTAAACAGAAACTGAAATGTAATTAATAAATAGTAATAAGGAAGTATTTATGAATCATGCACGCTCAAGAATTTAAATAATCAAATGTAGTACTAGATTAAGAAACATAAAGAACACAATTTGTTAAAAACGCACTTACACGAATCAATACCCCTCACACGCACTGCTGAACAGCAAATTGAGCTGCCACATGCAAGCAAATGGACCAAATTGAAAAGAGAAAGAGGCAGGTCGACCGGGAAAGAGGATAGGGATATTTGAAAAGGGAAGTCTACAAGGGTCTCGGATTACTATGCACCATCGCATTCGCATTTCGTATTCGGACGGAGTAAGAACCCAACGACTTAGAAAGGCGCATCCTATATCCAAGTTTGGTGGAAATCAAAGTGAAGTGCGAGAAACCTCCCCTATATATTGCACAGAGTCGAATCAGGACCCAAAGGTTTAACGTCCAGAGGTTAGCCCAGCGTTCCGGGACGCGCCCCGCGTGCTCCCAAATAACCCTATTCGACATAGAAAGGAGAAGTGGTACCTCATCGGAGTCACTGACCGTGTCGAGGCGAAGTGGGCCCAAGCTTTCAACAATGTGTAGAACCCTGTCTTGAGGCCCAACCTGAAAGCTCCATGGTCCACCCGGATAGGCCACAGGAATCCTCGACATCATCTATCCTACCTCACCCCACGTGACTGGTCGAGACAGACGATCGCCCCCAGCCCAAGCAGATCGCAGCTGTGGCCAACACCAGTGTCTCTAGCCTGTCCATGCTAGCTCTCGATCCCTCGACACTCCAGATTAATTCGAGAGCCAAGTATCAGTCTGCAGTTCGGGATGCAGCAGTGCGTAGCCGGCCGGCCCAACACCCATCACAATACACACACACGATCGTAAGTTTGATAATAAATGGTATAAACCTTAGCAAACGTTTGCAGCCTGTTTAGTTCAAGGAAGGAACCCTTGAAAGCCCCTAAAGCCGACCCTGGCAGCCCCAGGACCCGTGCTCTAGCTTGCCGGTGTCTGAGGCACAGAGGTGGTCCTCCGGACCGCAAGTAACAGGTTCGTCCTTGAAGCTTGTGAAGACTGTGAAGCGCTGTTTAGCTAGTGAGTTCGAGATGACAGATGGTGGGGAAATTAGGTGTTTAATCGAATTGCGCATTGACCGTGATGTGAAGAGTGGTGTGATGCGTATAAGCCAGAAGCAATATGTAACCGTTTGTTACAAATTGTTAGTCCTTTTTTAATTCGTGCTATTTTTTATTTGTATACTGTCACGTTTCTAGTGTTCAGTGGTGTTGGATTAGTATAGTATTAGTAGATAAAGGGTTAGTAAATGTTATCAATTTAGTAGATTATCAAAATGTATAAAATATGATTGTTAATAAATTAGAAGAATTGTTAAATTTGAATTACAAACATGAAAAAGTTGCATGCAAGCTGTGGGTACAAGTACAGAACATAAAAGATAAGTGGGCCAGCAGGCGTATTACACTCAACAGGTGGTAATAATTCCCCAACCCACTATTGAGGAAATTGGGGAGGGGAGGAAAATCAGAAAAGAGGGTCAAGCCAAATTCAAGAATAGCCATTCCTTGATTCTGAAAAAGAGATTCGTGTGCTAAAGTACATTATTCAAAGTGTCCTCAAAGTTGTAAGAAAAAGTGAGTGGTAACTGTCCAAATTGGGAGACGAAGTTTATTTCTTCAGGACCTTTTTTTTATCTTACCGCTAAAATTTCGCCATCTTGGCTGGTGCGGCGTGGCCTACCAGCAGCACACATTTCGGCCTAGTAGACGGAAGTCTGCTAAGCCTAACCCGTCAAGGATTATCGCTGACCTCTGGCCATTTCGGTCATAACTGTGAAGGAGGTCCACAGCTCGGGGTATACACCCCTAAACGTAAAGGAGCTTTCCCCTCTCGGCACGGTCACTCCGGTACCGTCCTGGGCCGTGTCGATTGCCGTCAAAGAGGGAGGACGCCTAACGTAAGCCAAACCCCTATGACACTACGTCTACGGTGTCGTCGTTACCACCTGTCCAGCCGCGGAATATCATCAGCCTGTTAGCAGCATCAGCGAGCGCTCGCGAGACATCAAGATCGTCGGCAGCAGCAAGAAGAAGCAGTAGTACCGGTACGTGAAAATCTTGTTAACCACCCACAAAAACTAGTAGCTTGCAATAAACCAGTAAAAGATAACCCTACAACCCACAATAGTTCAGTTTGCCCAATAAAACCCTAGAGAATCCCACCAAGTTAGAATTCTTTCAATCTACACACTACAATAGCCCTAGTCAGGTGACGGTACACTGCACACTTTGGTCGCGCAGCCCCTCAGCTTACCCAGTAGCAAGCCGACCCTGAGACCCAGCTCAAGGGGTCTCTTGTTACTGAGAGATTGCCCGGTTCATTAATTAGTTACAAATATCTTGTAGACATGCTGAAGCGGTTTAATATGGACGATTGTAAGCCGATTTCCACACCCATGGACTACCGGCTAAAGCTACAGTATGGTGCAGAAATTGACAGAACCACACATCCATACAGAGAGCTAATTGGATGTTTAACCTACGCAGCGACAACAACCAGGCCAGATTTAGCAGCATCTGTCAACTGTTTTAGCCAGTATCAAAGCTGCCCGACGGATCGTCATTGGCTTACTTGAAGGCTTCACGTACTGCGCTACGTGAAGGGGTCGTTAGATGTGGGCTTAATTTACCGTAGGAACCAGAGTGCTGGTTCCTGGAAGTTTTTTTGTGATGCAGACTGGGCCAATGATGTTGCAGACAGGCGTTCTGTAAGCGGTGTTATTTTTAAAGTGTTTGGTTGCACTACGGCGTGGATTACACGAAAGCAGCAAACTGTGTCTCTCTCATCAACTGAAGCGGAACTGGCGGCACTTTGTGTAGCGGCTTGTCACGAGCAATGGCTAGTGAGATTGATTCGTGATTTTGGGTATGATCCTGGAGAGCCAGTCGTATTTTTCGAGGACAATCAGTCTTCGATGCGCATTGCTGAAGAATCTAACGATTTCGGACGCCTTAAACATGTGGACGTTAAGTTCCATTATCTCCGAGACCTGGTACGGCAGAAGAAGATCAGCAGCGTTTCGTAAGCATTGCGCTAGCATTGGGCTGGCCAACTTCAGTGGTTGAGCAGGGGTGTTAGAATTGCAACCCCTGGCAGTGAGTAGCCCTTATTTTAATTTCTCACAGTGTGCATCTTCTGTGCTCTTCTTTTTACTACCTTAAGATGTATAAGGTAAACATTAGTATTATAAGATAACCCTGAATACATATCGACACGTTTTATTGAGTTCCGTAAATCCGTGATTTGTTCCGTGTTCTTGTGTCCATCCGAAACTATTTCACACACTGCACTGCAAGTTTGAGAAAATCTTGAAAGGCTAGCTACAAAGGGTTTTCTGTAAGTCACACTAATTTTAGAAATTTGGGCATGTAAAATCACAAAATATTCTGAAATTTCTCTTGACTCAGATTATTTGTTTTACCAAGTCCGATGAAACGGCTGTTAGTTAGGCGTCCTTCACTTACATCAATTTCAGTCTTCTTATTAAAAACTGGTGGTTTTTCATGAATGAGCTCATGTGTTTCACTATAACATAAACATGTTGCCTCTCGCACTTTTTTTTGTTGCTATTCAGTGCAATTGTCATATTTTCAACAATTGACAACTGTGATTAGTTTCAAGAGATATTTTGATTCTCATATTGAAACAAACTGTGCTGCTTGGGGCGTCAAAAACAAAGTACATCCTGGAACACGGAACTGGGCGCAACTGGGCCCGCCTAGAAAGTAATGTCCCGATAGACGGGGATGGTTACGAGATGGTTGCAGAGTTCGTCTACCTAGGATCTTTACTGACAGCTGACAACAACGTTAGTCGGGAAATACGGAGGCGCATCATCTGTGGAACTCGTGCTTACTATGGGCTCTAGAAGAAACTGCGGTCAAGAAAGCATCCCCGCACCAAATGCTCAATGTAGGGTTTCAATGCTAGTAATGGATCCCTTAGTAGCTGAAATTCATTCTCGAATTTTCAATTTAAGCGTTACGTATTAAATGAACGCTACCTTATGGACCCTCCCGGGGTCCATAATAGGAATGTTTACAAATTTGTCGTTTCCTATTATGGACCCTCCATTTGATTCCTATGTAATCCGGCTCACTGCCGACGTGCCTATTATGAACCCACCTGGAAATGCGTATTACGGACCCTCTTGTGTGGTTTGCGTCTCAAATCAAATATTTTGCCTGAAACTGCTGACATACAATGCAAGCGTAGGGTCTCAGTGCTAGTAATGGACCCTCTAGTACAGGCCAGCCCAACGTACGGCCCGCGGGCCGCATCCGGCCCGTGACCTCATTTTGTCCGGCCCGCGGAGGATTCGAAGATTCTCCTCATATTTGGCCCTTAGACTGTTCTACCAGCCCGAAGTAAGAACATTCAATTTAGTTTCAAGCTAATATTTTTCCCGATAATTATTTAAATCATTTTTGCGAATCTTCTTGACTTCTTCATATTATGAATGATTCATATTCTGAATCTCAAATTCAGGGCGTTTTGCAGCTAGGTTTTGAGCACTGTCGATGTCAGTTTTGATAACGGTTAAAATTGTTCTACACATAAATGTGACATGAAAAGATTGATTTAGGGTGCATTATGAAAATGCTGAAATATTAGATTAAATTTTGTTGGGATTACAACAACAATGATTGTATCATGACTTCCTACAATATTTAATAGATGAAACCTGAACAAAACTCATTACCAAAAGGCTAAATTTCAAACATAATTTCACTGAATCATAGGCTAATACTCACACAGAATCCTGGAAATAAATTTTACCAACACTTGGGCGTGACTCACGCAGAATCCTTGGGAAGATTATAACAAAGCATTTTCACAAAATCTTGAATAAGATTTTTGAAGAATTCAGGAGTCATGTCACGGGTACCATGGCTTTTCAAAGAATCTTCAACTGGATTCTATAGACTTCCCAACTAACAATTCAGAGCCACAAACAAGCATGCATGTTTAATTATTGTTCAATAATGGTAATGGCAGCTGAATAAAAAATTTGCTCTATAAAGAGCTGAGAAGGTGCTTTTTTAACACAAACTTAGATCAATGTTCAACGTTATGCATTAGAATGAACAAAAGTTGAATCGCTACTTATTAAACGTTTCCAAAGATTCTCATTCGACTAGTCAAGATTGTTCTACAAATGAGCTGAACAAGACATGTTTCCCCCAATTAAAAAGCCAATATTCCACTAAACAAATGTATATGTATAAAAGGATATTCAGAAGACGAATTAACGTTTTACTTGCGTCGCACTTCAGCTATTCCCACATGTTTAACATTAGCATGAATAAGAGCTGAATAAGTATCTTATAAAATCCTAATTCAGCTTCAGTATATTATAAGAACAGTTGATCCAATAGAGGCCAAAATGACGATTAACAAACACATTGTTGAGTAATAAATAAGCCTTGTAAAAGCGCTCACACTATAGCTAAATTTCATAAAATGGACAAAATATCCGAAATTCGTGTTGAGTTCCAAATGCATTTCAAAGCTCATAAATTATGCTTTCTTAAAACTTTTGAAATAGCTGTTCAGAAAATAAACATGGTCAGTCTCCAGAAATGCAGAATTATTGTGAAAAACTAAAATTAAATAAGTTTCTATAGCCAGCTACATTTGAAATGACATTTCTTCACAACTGAATAAATACTGCGCTCTAAGAAAAATGATTTACTTGGCCATTTCCGAAAATAAAAATCGCATCAAGATATTCGAATATTTTTCTATTCAGGTGGGTTCTGAGGACTAAAATGATTCAAATATATTCATACAGAGAACTTTTACTTCAATGCATATGTAATAGGTTTATGAAAAATACAAATAAAAAAATAATCAAACTATAATTTATAAAATTATTTAAGTTAATTAATCATGTTTGAACAAAACAAAACTTATTATGAAATTAGATTAATCATTTCAGACTGTTTTTATTTTGTGTAAATAAACATTATTTTGACCAACATCGACATAAATTTTCTCACTGTGCGCTAAAAATAGCCGACTGAACTCAGCTTGGATCAGCACTAAACAGCAGCTGAATAATATGCTTGTTCAGTTGTAGATTAGCGTACCATGTGTCGATTAGACGTTGTCGAATAGAAGCTCGAACATGGTCAATATTCAGCTATGAGAAGTTTATATTTTGCACTGGACGGTATAATCATCAATTCTAGGATGGCGCAGATGGCAAGGCATACCGCTGACGATTGGAAGGTCTCGAGTTCGAATCCAGTATATAGGCAATTTTTAAATACGATTGTTATACTATCATAATAATAGTGCACACTACATTTATAAAGTGCCTAGAAAAATATTTTTTTGTTTTTATTAGTCTTTAATTATTTTTAGACCAGCCGTATAAAAGCTGAACTAAATGCTTGTAAAACGTTTTTAAAGCTGAAAAATAAAGTTGGTATTCAACGACATGCTTTAAAGTTTCTCCAAATTTGTGTGAACAATGCTTTAACAAAGGTTGGCTATGGAAATTATTAAAATGTTATAAAACATGATGCTGGATAAAACTGCCATTATGGTGTTTGTTAAATGAGTGAATGTTAGTTGGGTTATAGTCAGGATTTTTATAGAATTCAATACGCAATTTTCTAAAATCTTGGGCAAGGCTACAATATAATCCTATTTAAGATTTTGACAGTATTTTAAACGAATACATAATAGAATTTTGAGCAGGTTCATTTTGAAATACTTGTTATCATTCTCAAAGATTAGGATTTCGTAATGATTATTGGATTAGGTTGCCAAGGAATCGTAGGCAGAATTCTTTATAAAATTTTTGACATTCTGACCAAGATTTTTGTAACAGCTCGATTAGGATTTTGACACTTTTTGGGTAATTCTAATACTACTAGGTCGGATTGTAACAGAATTCGAATTTTTATTTTTATAAAATACTCATCATCCTCACAGGGCCAAACATTTCTGGGGTAGATTCTTTAGAATATTCTGGTCTAGATTATTACATTATTTTGGAAGGGACTCTCACAATACTCAGGAGGATGCTTAGCACCAATGATCTGTTTTTAGCATTCTCGAAATGAAATTTTCTTAATTCACTGACATTTGTCAAATTTCATGAACTTCATTTACCTAATTATGACAAACTTCATGCGAATTTTTGCACATTTTAAAATGTGGCCCGCCACACAAAATTGTTCCTGCGATTTGGCCCGCGGTGTATAAAGGTTGGGCAGGCCTGCTCTAGTAGCTGGTTTGAATATATTTTATGGATTCGAGTACATACTCCTATTTCTAGAGCAAAATGTTTTATAATATGATGAAAATGGCTTGTTTTCTACATATTTGTACATACAAACTTTTAGTTAATCTAAGATTTCACAAAAAAAAAAAATTAAAAATTAAATCATCCTCCAATTCCAATTATGGACCCCATTTCCATTAATGGACCCGGGTCCATAATGCGCATTATGGACCCGGGTCCATAATACGCACATGAAGAAGCTGGATGTAAAAAACATTCTTAATGTCTCAAAAATTCGTTACGCATTCGTTATCTACCTAACTGTTGTTATTAATTTACATAACTATCCCATGTATAATATAATATACATAAAAAATTGGACAATAAAGCGTTGAATGGTAGCTGGGTGTTAAGACAGCACTAAGTATCATAGGCGTTTATGCTGATTGCCGCATTCATATTTCCCCAATTAAATGTTCTTCCACTTTCTGGTTTTACGCCTCAACTGGAGAGCCTGCTTCTCTGCTTGGTGATCTTACGAGCACTTCCATCGTTATTAACTGAAAGCTTTTTTCTGCCAATTGACAATTTTTACATTTGTATGTTGTGTGGCAATGTGACTTAATAGATTATTAATTATTCTAGATATTTAAACACGATTTAGTTAATCAAATCGACTAACAAATTGCTTATTATGAGTGCTCTTTAACTTTGTGAGTCGAGTTTATTGACTCTTGTAATTTAATTGGTCTAGAACCCGACGTATAGTAAATATAGCCTATTCAATACGATATTTTAGGAATGCATCAAGTTAATAGATAATAATAATAATAGTACAACTGCAGTTTAAGGGACTATCGAGGTTGCCATGTAAACCAGCTCTTGCTATGGTTCTTTAGGTCGGTATCAAGATATCAAATATCGAATATGGAGAGTTGATTGCAGGCGTAGATTCTTTTTTTCAATTTTATGAAAAAATATTTGGCCAATACATGTACCACCACGCGTTTATTACTTTATTTAATCGTTTTTTTTTTCAAATTCAAATACATTCAACCGTTACTGCAAATTCAACAATTCTTCAAAGCAGCATCATTTTCAATACTCTTCAAGCGCATCAATTTCTCTTCCAATTTTGTGATAGCTGACAACTTCTTCAACTCCGCTTTCTTTATTCGTTCTTTTCGTTTTTCCTCAGATTTTCTCTGCTTCTCCAAACGAATGTTCTCCTTTTCCGCTTGTTTCGCCTGATGGAGCTCCAGCCGCTTTTTGGATGTAAGCACTGGAGGACTTTTGGCTTGCTTGAATTTCTTCCGTTTCTTTGTTGGCGTCGGTGGCTCATCAAAAATAGATGTTGATGTTTTGGCAATCATGTTTTCTGCGACTCCATTTTCAACCGACTCAATGGTGGATTGGTGGGTTTCGTAACCAGAATCGTCCTTAGTTTCGATTCCTATGCCACTGCACATTGTCTCACCCTGCCGAAATGGTTTTGGAAAATCGTCCACGTTATCTGCATACACTATTTCCGATTGCTCAATTATGCTTGAATAAAAGAATAAAATTCATAATTATCAATATTTGGTAATTATTCAATATTTGATTTTCATATTGTTTTTAAACTTACCGACAGAAATCGTTACGATTTAAATCAGTCAGTTGCTGTTGACTTATAATTGTGGTTTGCATGGTCTCGGACGCTGAAGACACCTGATCCAATGATTTTTGCTCTGTATCTACCGTATCAGTTTGAGTTGATTTGTCACTGCGACCATCTGATCCATAGTCAAGGGAACTGCTGCTCTGGTCAAACGTGATAGTGTTGTTAATGTTTTGAAATTCAAGCTCCTCGTCACATAATGGCGCACGTACTGCAGCTCCTTCACGCAAATAAAACCGTTCCTAAAAATGAGCACTATCAGTCATGAACTCTGGAACAAGCTGATTTTAGCTTTACGAAAATACACCATGAATAGAAATCACGAATCCGGGAACTAAGCTCCACAGATCGTGCGTAACGCCTGCTCACTGATCACTGACAGCTCATGGAAACGTGATATTTGTTCTGGTTAACGAGAACTCCTTTCACGTATACAAGAACACTGTTCTGGATCGCGTTCTGTATATTTGTGATTATAATGACAACTTTAAAAACCTCATCATTTGGCCCACTTTCTTAAGAAAAGTTTTGGGGAATTTTCTTCCGAAATAAGAGTAGCTATTGTATGTTTTCATTACGGCAACATAGCAGTAATTTCATAAGTTGCACATCTGAAAACCTCCCCGAAAACTACAAAATTTGGTTGAGTTGCAAAAGAAAAACTCCCATCGTTCGCCCCGTTGTAGAAGCAGCTACGCTCTCGATGAAAAATATCGGCTATTAGTTGCATATTCAGTCCATTTAAGCAGCAGGCTTCATTTTTAGCAGAATCAACGTCGGGATAGGCGACCAATTCAATTAAAATTCACTTGCAATTAAACAATCTGCTGAAAACAAAAAGATTTTGCCAGAAAATGAATGGCGTCTTCGCTCTCGAGTCTGTTTTGTTGAGTGCTACTGCGCATGCGTTAATATTATTGACACGCGCGTGAACAGAGTTCGCGCTAGCTGGAACAGGCTGGAACCAAATCACAAATATGAATTTAGAGGTTTTCAACATCGTGATTTCAGAATCATGGTATTGGAAGCGTTACGATCCGAAGATGCCAGTTTGGAGCCAAGAAGTTTGTTCTCAAACCAGTGAAAAAGTTCATGGAAATGAGATGTGCTAAATCACGCTTACGGGAACTAAATCACAAATCGGCATACGTAGTCCGTTCCGTTTCCTATGACATTTTGTTCACGTATATCGGAACGGATTTATTTGCGTGTTCATGTTCAGACAATGTTGCCTCTTCAGGAATATTGCGCTGATCAAACGGTGCTAGTATCGTTTTATATATGAAACAAAAGCCTTCTCAGTGTCAGTCGCAAAATCGTCAGGATCGATCAATCGATACAACGCTGCCTTTCTAAATGAAACTGTATTGACTGCGTTTTGAATGTCACGGCAAGGTATCAGCACAGACTGTCTGTGGTATCAGGATGCTTTCTTCAACTTTCTTGGATGCAGTTGATGATGATGGTTGGTCGTCTTGTTTGCCTGCGATGCATTTTGTATAGTCGACGGCATCAGCGTCGAATGGATAAAGACCACACACTCTAAAACCGTTGATAACGGTTTGTGGTTTGAAGGATGCTCTTATTGCCAAGTTCAATATGTCGCCAAATTGGTCCAGCCTACCCAAGCAACCAAAAGTACGGATAAAATGGTATAATTGGGCTTAATCAGCTTTTTGAAAGACTATGAACAACTTTCTATGCAGCTCACTTTTTAAGTAATTAACCGAACTTTAGTTCACAAAAGGTTCGCTTATGCCCAGGGCAGGTAATCGTCACCGTCAAATGGAAAAAGTCGGCGACGAAACTAAAAGAAGCATCGGCATCGTCACTCAAACAGCGTCGGATGACGATTTGCTGCAGAGATCCGGCGCAGAGGCTCGGCGTCATGACGAACAAATACGATTCCTTCGTTACGGGCGAATCTCCGTTCGGGTGCACTGAGCCGACTAAAAATATGAATCGTGTCTTCGACAGATTGAGAGCATTTTTTTTGAAAAAATAAAACAAAAACAAAATAAAAAAAACACGTCTGGAATCGAACAAACGATCTATGAATCGTCAACACCACGCGCTTACCAACTGACCTATTTTGGAATCATGAGGATAGCGGGTTCATTTGCCAATAGAAGCAATTATGTGAAGGCATTCGTTGGTTGGTGTGAAGCAAGCGAATATACAGTAAACGCCTTCTTCTTGTGAGTAAGGGTAGCAGACGGGATGAAGAAAAATTTGCTCGTTGACGATTTTGGATTGAAGTTAGTCGTGTATTCTTCCGTCGATGAAGAGACGATGACCTGCCAGAGTTATTATACTGGATGACGATGTCTTTTTTTATTTCGTCATCGCACTGTGACGAATCTGACGATTGCCAGCCCTGCTTATGCCACTGAATGGAACATTGTTAAGCCAAAAAATAAACTGCGATAAACTGATAAAAAAAAACGAATAGCCAACATTCGTGGCAGCTCATTGCTACTAGTTCATAGGGGATTATGAATTATAGGCATATTAGTTTTTTTGTGAGTTGTATATAATTGTATTGATACTTACGTCGAGACTCGAACTCGGGTTCCTTGCATTCAAACCAAAGCGCATACCACTGCTGTATGTACGGGTAGTGGAATAGGACATTCTTTTACTCGATATGGTGATTTCATGAATCGAGGCTAAATCTATTCCCATAGGAACTTATTCTGAACTTGAAGTTCTCCTACGAGTTCACATTATACTAAACCGAACTTAAAAGTTTGAAAAAGTTCACGAGCAGCTGTTTGTGAACTTCATAGTTTGACATTTCTCAGTCTGTTTTGATTCTCAGTGATGTTATAAATCTTTCTTCTATTTAGATTACAAATAAACGTGTCGCAGTGAAAAAGCATAAAATATTGAATACAGGGCCTAACGTATATTTGAAAGCTAACTATATATTGGTTTATATATATTAAAAAGTGAACATCGGTGAAAGAGTAGTTTTTTGTGTGAATATGTTGAACTTGTGATGGTTAAGCTCTACGAAACCCTCATCTGAACGAAAAGGCATCCACATCGAGATATCTTAAATGAAGAATCCAACAGGTATGTTTGAATGAATTATTTACCAAAAGTGAAAATGCATTCAGAACAGGCTGGAGTTGAACAACACGCCGCTGTTTCTGGCACCGTGCTGCAGATAAGATACGTTTGTTGTCTAGAGTATATAGAATGTTTTTCTCCGGACAGTTATGACCAAGAAGTCAGCGAATGAAGTTTTGTGATGAACATTAAACAATAGCAAAATGGAAGACCAGTGAATGCTTCAAATTGATTTATCAACAAGTTTCTTAATTTTCCCTCATGTTTCAAAGAAGTTCACGATACGTTCGGTTTGTACATTAAACGAAATCTGTGGTGGAGGTTCGATCGAAGTTCTGTTAGAATTTATTTGAACTTTCTGGTTTATTTAATTATAATTGGTACTTCTTGAAGAATCAAGTTTCCTTGACACACATACGTTCTTGTTAATCAGCAATAAAGTTCCACGGAACCACATCTGTACTAAATGTGAACTTCTGATTTCAATTATTAAGTTATATCTGAACTTTTGGTTGCTTGGGTAATTACTTTCCCGGGATGTTCTGTTTGCCATATGCGAACCTGTGGTAATTTCAAATCAATCAATTGAAATGGATTATTAGAAAAAAAAAATAATAAAAATGTACCTGATTAGTTTAGCTTGCTTTAAGCGATCGAAATATTGCCACATCAGCCGGTCGTAAGATATGTGTTGAATTAGCGTACAGTGATATGAGGATAATGTCTAATTTTATGCATTCTTCAGCAATTTCGAAAGGGGTGTGGCTTCGGTGACCGTCTACGAAATATATGACCGGAAGTGGGATCTTCTTTTGGATCAAATAAGGATGAAAAACATTGGAGATGTATGCCATGAATGCTTCCTTAGTCATCCATCCGGTCTCAGATTTCCCGACTCCCCAGTCTGTGGGAAAGCTCTTCGTAACGTTGAGCGGAATTCGTTGAAAAGGGAGTACTACACATGGTGGGACCGCGACTCCGGAAGCTCCATAGGTATTCAAAACAGTTCTTTTTGGATCCACGTTTTTCTCTGATTTTGGACAGATTACTGCTTTTGTTTCGGGATCCAATCAGAATCCGATTTCATCACCGTTAAATACTCGGAGTGGGTCACTCAACACATGGAGCCGTCCTTCTTCTTCAAAACTTTCTCCCACCGTACGAAACCAGTTGCGTATGTTTTCTTCGGTGACGGTAGCAGACGCTGCTGACACTTCCTCGGGTTTCCGTATGGTCAAATCCGGATGACGATTCATGAAAGCATGATACCATCGTAGTCCTAGAATCGTTAATATGAATAAGACACTAATGTAGGAGACAATAATGAATCACTTACCTGCGTTCATGTTGCAACCTTCCGGGCGAGGATGCTCTCTGAGATGTTCTTTGACGGCCAGAATTAAATGTTGTTTGATTACTGGGAAACCTTTTCTGGCCATCCTTTTAATCCATGCCACAATTTCATCTTCTTCCGCTTCGGAAAGCGCGCGGACCACGTCCGGTCTTTCCTGACCAGTTTTTTCCCAGACGATACTTCACGGTAGAGCGCGGAACATGGTACTGTTTGCAAGCATGTTTTATTGGAACATGGTTCCGAATCGCGTTAACACACGATTGGACGTCGGATTCTGTATATTTATACCGGCACTTATTAGTTTTTCCCATTTTTAACGCAATTATTCACTGATCCGGTGCGAGTATAACAAATTCCGTGTGTTTACAAATGCAATTGTCAAATACGCAACAGGGGTGTTTCAACCAACCCTATATTGTGAATTTTCTTGGAAGATGGATTTGAAGGGACATTGCTTGAGCTGGTTCGAAATCAGCGGTAAATTTCAAGGGGCACTCCAATACATGCAGGCGGTATGAATATCCTCTAACTCAATAGGATTGTGGCTCGCAATTACTCACGATAAACATAAAACATCTGTAAAGTAACGATTTTAAATATAGCCACTACATTGAAGTCCAATTTCGAACACATTTCTAAATATTTGATTGAAATCAAAGTAATTGAAAACTTTACCAAAATCAAATTTTCCAAATATGCATCAAAACGCCCCTCCCAATATGCTTCCCTCCAGCTCGTAGCATAAGTAACATAAAAAAAATGTCAAAAGGAATCAAAACAAACCACACAAAAATCGTGGTAGTGAAAAGGCAATCTCACGTACGTGTTGCACCAACGGCAACGGTGTATAAAAAAATGTCAAAGTGTCAGTCGATTTCGAATACATCTCTCTCTTTCATCGACCGACGATTTGGACGGCGATTTGAGGAACGGCGGTTTAGAACCGCCGTGTCCAATCTGGAAATCTCCGTACAATAATGGACACCAGAAATTTTAGTTCAAATCGCAATTATTATCTCTTCATTTTGTTTAACTCTCAAAGTTTAGAGTTCATACTTGGTACAAGCGAAATAAAAACAAAATTTTTTATTGATAATGATATTGTATTAATTTAAATAGTATGTTGTCTCCAATAGCAAAATTGCTAACATGGGACAGTTTTATTACGTGGTGGTCTTATATTGCTAAAATAATAGTGTTTTCGTAAAAAAGTTGCAAAGAACAACTTTTTAAAACATGAATTTTGATTTTTATTCGCTGATTTATCATAATTCTTGTTTTGAAATGCGATACACATGCAGAAATAATTCAAAAAGTAGCTGAAGGGTCCATAATACGCAAAGGGTCCATAACCGGCATCGGCTCCCTACACTACGGGCATGAAACATTAACTTTGATCGAGCAGGACCAGCAAGCTCTTGGGATTTTAGAAGGCCGGGTGCTTAGTACGACCTTCTGCGGAATGGTGGAAAATGGTGTGTGACAGCGAAGAATAAACCAAGAGCTCGCCCAACTCTACAGTGAACCCAGTATCCCGAAGGTGGCCAAAGCTGGAAGGATACGCTGGGCTGAGCATGTTGCAAGAATGCCGGACAACAGCCATGTAAACATGGTGTTTGCTTCAAATCCAGTTGGAGCAAGAAGGCGTGGGACGCAGCGAGCTAGGTGGATTGGCGAGGTGCACCAGGATTTGAAGAGCGTGGGTCGTAGTTGAATTAGCGAAATATTTTTTTCGAGGTTCTTTTTAATATCAAGTTAATTGATATGTGTAGAACCAAATAAATTGAACTCACAATTAAGATTTAAGCTATAGGCAGGGGAAATAGTTCCCCTAGAATGAATTGTAAGTAGATTTTGTATGAAAATTGACAAGTATATGAATGACAACTACATCCACTTCTCCTAGCCTATTCTTCGCCTGTTACAATACATATTTATAACATATCCAAGCACAGTCTACAAAAGAAAACAATAACTTAGTCAACATATTTGTACGGGCTACTAATAACTGATACAAACTGAAACAATATACATATTGTCATTCATGAAAACGCAGCAGTAACCTTTACTAAATTTGTTGAAAACCGCCAATGCCGCCAACACACTTTTGCAAAACTAGCCTGGCAACCCACTCCAATAGATGCTCTTGTGAGCACTTTTTACGCTCGGAATGCTCAAACCTCATAAAAAAAAACCGCCGCCACTCAACGAGCACCATCACCACCGTCACGTCGAATGAGCAACCAGATTTAGGAATCCTTTTCGACATTCTGTGGCAGTACCCCGTATTTCCTATGAATGGAAACCGCGTGCGTTTGGGTTTCGGGTTAGCAATTTCATGGGAAATGATAATTTGATGTCAGGACAAACCAAACCGAAAGCTCATGAACACTACACACTAATAGCGCAATTTAGTTTCCACTCTGGACGCGACTAACTTTGTGTGCGGAAAATCGTTTTACGCCCACATTTTTCCCCGGAACTGAATACCACATCTAAATACCAAACTGCGGTGGTGAATGCTCTTTCAACTGGATTGTGCTGACGGAAAATGAAAGCCAAACTAACCAGAAAAACTTTCATGCGATTGGGCCACATGCAGTGATACGAAGTATAGGAATGAATTGGTGATTCTGACAAAGTTCCTTCAGAATCTAGATGGAATAATATCTGCAACCTAGAAACTCTCTATTATTCTGCCAAGACTCTTACAGAGTCCTATCGGGATTCTAGCAGAATCCTGTTGGGATTCTAGAAGATTCCTGAGATTCTTGATTAATACTGTTGGGATTTTAGCAGAATCCTGTATGTAGTTAATCTTTGTTTCGATTGAAACACAATAAAAACATTTTTTTTTGCATAAAATCTCAAGGCTCATACGATGTAAAACACGTTACTAGCAGTATCTACAGCAAAAACTTGTTGAAATAATGAAAAATTTAATACTCTAACGTTAAAATGAAAATATTTCGGTGTTTCTATTAAGAGGGTTAAAAAATCTCATCATTGAACAGAATTCACATGATTTTGAGTACATAAACTTAGTTTTTAAAACGTATTGTGACAAGAACTACTTCATTTCATCAGTTTTATCTTATTTTGCCAATAAAACAATAAATTGTTTAAATATTCTTCAGGAATCTGTATATGTGCATGGTCAATATAGGTAGCACGTCGACTGGTGACTTGACGGTAATTCTGTCCTAATGAAATCTTGTTTTTTCAATTTGTCAACTTGTCAACTTGTCAATTCGCCTGGGTTGAAGCATCGCTAAGCTTCAACCCAGTCGAAATGACATTTAATATAAAAAATCACAGCAGAATGAAAGAGAGACAGATAGAAATTAGTCATTAATACATAAACTTCAGTAATTCAGTGACTATTTTTTATTTCTGTGTGAACCTTGACACTTTTGATCATGTTTGACATTCACTTAGTCGGCAAAAACACCACAGAGGTTCAACTTTTTAACACTGTTGGTTGATTTTAACTAAAAGGGTGTGACAAAATCTAAAAAAAAAGTTTTTTGTCCGTAATCTAACCAAAGCATTCATAAATTGAGTGAACATGTGTTTCTAGCCTAAACTTAAGCGTTTTGTAAAATCGGGACAGGGCTTTAGGACTTATAAAATGTGCTTTCATCATCTAAAAATTAGGATCAATAAGGAGACAGTAGGGCAGTATGAGACATTACCCAGACAACCAAAATGTACGTATAACAAAATCACCTGGAGGCTTTATATGTGCAAAATTTCACTTATAAGATGTCGCGAAAAGGCCTTCTACGTACAAAAGTGGAGGCGATATGCGTGCATATATTATGTGATGAATAATAAAATACAATGCGAGTGTATAAATATTCCACCGAACCAACCTGTGATCTTATGCGACTTAACATTTGTTATCAATGTTGATTTGACAGCTGCTACGGATTGATGCGATTTACTTTGTACGAGTGTACGAGACGAAACAAAATGTATAAATGAACTCAGAAAAGAAGTGTTTTATGCGAGGAAACTCATCAAACTGACGAGTTTATCCACGGTGTTTTGCGGGTTTGATGGAATTAGTATGAATAAACGAGTTGTAACGTGAACTTTCATGCGATTTCTGGTTGTCTGGGTATATATTGCCTGTCAATAGGGTGCTAACGTCCTGGACCAATTTTAGTAGCTTCGCTCGAAAAATTTCTAAATGCTTTAGGTTTTCAACCTGTTTACTGCCCATAACTGCATATTTGTCATGTCCGACATTTTTGACAATTTCGAGTTATCCACGGTATAGCCATCAAATGATAAATACTTTCGGCCAACTTACTGAAATATGTGAGATTGTTTTAGAAAATACGAAACAAAAATACCAATTTGTTTTGTCACATTGTTAATTGTAAGGGGCCGTCCATAAATGACGTAGCTTTTTTCACTGATTTTTACACCCCTCCCCCCTCGTAGCATTTCGTCACAAAAGCAGACACCCCCCTTGGAAAACACGTAGCATATCGAGAATCCCCCCCCCCATTTTTTATTTGTTATCATTGAAACATTGAAGCGCAAAAATTCATAACAAAGATTGATATTAACTACCAATTACTATATAACGTAGCGATCAAAAGTCATTTGGAAAAAAAGTTTTGAACAAACTTATTTTCTGTTTGGGTTACCGGTTTGGCTGTTGTTACCATGAAAACATAAAACAAGTTTAGGGGAAGACGGGGTAACACCGCCCGCCTAAGCAATTTAATTCATATGTCAAAATCAAGAATCAATAAATCCTTTTTCGACGCAGCATGTCGTTTTTTGAAGCCTTAGGCACGATCAAAAAATACCACTGGTGATGTATTTCTAAAAAGTACTTAGAGGGTATTCACTTAACGGCGTAAATTCATGCGTATATCGTGTTTAACTTGTTATATTAAATATTTCACGAAATTGCGTTAACTGCTTAGGAAACATTTCATGTTATTGAGATTCAACAGCCATCCGACCTAACAATGCGTCGGTCATTATAGCAACCGTCATAAAATATGTTATTTATCAACAAATAACAATGTTCAAAACGCAAGTTGATAGAAAACTTGCTAAGATTTTAGGTTTGATTTGGTTGTATATATGACGGAGCAATCAAGGCGATTGAAAAAGATGGTGAGAGTGTGATTTTCCATAAAATTGGAGGAGTTTATTAGAAAATGACTTGGGAGAATTTATATGAGAACAATAAGTATGGTCGTGGAAAAAAATGAAAGAGTTACTGCTATAACCGGATATTATTCGGTGAAAGAATGTCGTGTCTAAGTCTAAGCAACCACACTGAACACAACGCGCAACGACTCCCATTATTTGTCATCAAAATTTGTTCTAGTCAGTAAAGGCGTTCTGCATTTGATTAGTTGAGGTGTAGATTTCGATTCCGAAACAAGCAAGAATTTTCATGTGGGATCACTTTAATGATTGCGAAAAAAAAAACAAGCAGAAACCGCAACCACTTTGGCAATAATATGTTGCATGAGGAGTTCTTTTAGCATTAGCTTGTTGATCTTCGGTGACGATCTAAAAAGAATTCTGGGTACCGTGAAATAAACAGCCGAACGGATTTCAATTATGGTGAACTATTGGCTGAAACGAATCAAATAAAATATCTAACTCAAACAAACAAACAAGCTTCTGACAAGTCTGGTTTTTTTATAGGGTAAGGTACCCCGGGGCAAGTGAGAATCCGGGGTAAGTGGGGCGTTTCGTCATAGCTCAACTAGGAAAAGTTTTTCATGGGGGTATTCTTCTAGAAAGTTGAAGATACAATTACAAGGAATGTATTTAGTACTAAACATATTGTTACTTTATTACCATGTGGTTCATGTAACAGTTGTCAGTTCAGCGCCATTTTCAACTTGCATGATCAATTGTGACACTTTTCACGTCTTGCATTGACTCGCAAAAAATAAATGTGTTTTAAATCAAATTTCCATCAGTAAGCTATAATTTTAAGTATTATTACAAGCTGCTAACGATAAACCAGTATTTTGTTTTCATTTCATATGAAATTTTTGATGGTCTATCTTACCCCAAAATATATTTGTACCTGGGGTAAGTGGGACCTACCAAAACAAAAACCACAATCAAAACTTTTCATACACGTTTCATACATTTTCCTAGAAAGTAGCACTAAAACATTCAAACAAATGATTTTTTATCAAAAAAGATCAACCTCAAATTACGTAATTGCATAAGAGGGAAAAGAAAAATGTTATTATTCTTTATTTTTTAATTTATTTTTTATTTTTGAAATACGACTTCAAAATTTAACAAACACACACACCTGAAATTTGAAATGCATCATGAGATCGATTACTTTTCTATTTTATTTGAACTTTATTCGTTATTTCTACCAAATTAATTAGTGATGAAAAACAATTCCACCTCATAAGGTGGTTTTCTGCCATGCATATAAAAAATAACAAAAAATATTTATAATTTCGTCAATTATTTATTGTTTATGTGCTACATTTTAATTAACAACTTATAAATGATATATTTTGAACATATTTAATTCCTCTTTACTCTTTTATTGAGGAATTTTCAGTCAATATTATATATGAGGTGACATACTATTAAATAAAGGGTTTCTTCCTAAAACGTAACGTATTTCATGGTTGATCCCTTATGTACATCAAATATGTACTTAAAATTAAAAATCTATGACTTATCAATCCTATTATTGTAATGGTTGACTTACTGATGTGGATTGACGCATGAAACTGGATGTGTCCCACTTGCCCCGTTTAGCGAGGTAACTGCGTCCAATGGCTCATTCTAAAACTTTCTTCCAAGGTTTTCACAATTTCGAAATTATTCGATTAGTTTCATGTACACAACAGGGAATATGTTGCCAAAACATGATTGTGTTGTTGGATTTGAAAAATATTGACATTTGAAAATTTTATTGAACAATTTGTTTGAACTATCGATTTTTTCGTTCCCACTTGCCCCGCGGTACCTTAACTAGATTACAAACTTCTTATTTTGTACCGCCTGAAGTCAGGAAAGGAATATTTCATTTGAAATGTTTCATCGCAAATACCACAGTTTACGCTACTATAAGTGAATACCCCTATTATTTCTTGAAGCTTTAAAAAAGTGATGTCTTATCACGATTATTTTTAGCGACGGGGTAAAACCGCCCACCCACTGGGTAAGAGCGACCACCACGATTTTCGTACACAATTTTACGAAAAAAAAAAAATAGTTCCCTATGGTTCTAAAAAGTATAATTATTATTATTATTTATTTTATTTTCGATACTTTACACTGACGAGGTGCATTCGTGTCGGAATAATATTTTAACAGTGTAACAAATCTCGTTAATTCATTGATTATCCTACCTAGTTCAACAATTGCTTCAAATACAAATTCAATTAATAAATACCCTATCTATTCTCGAACAAAAATTCATTTGGTTTCAATTTTCTTATATTTTTTTGATGGGGTTACTCTCCATCCCAAATCGGCAGATTCACATTGATCTTTTCCTTCCCGTTCTATTCCAGTTGTTTGACTCTCTTGCATGTGTGATCGTTCTGTATCATTTTCGTCGCTCGATGTTCTTATGAATTCTACATTGATTAACGTGGATATTGAATCATTTTTATGGTTAATTATTTTATAAAACTTAGATATATACTTATTATTACCTTGAAAAATATACGGATTTGGCTAGTATTTTCACAAAATTGATTTTATTTTACTTGAACAGTAATGTACAACGTAGCTACAATTTAAAATGGTTTATACAGTTAATTGGTATAAATTAGGGGTGGCGGTTTTACCCCGTCAACAGTGGTCGGTTTTACCCCGCTTGCGTAATTTTCACAAATATGGCCTTATTTTAAAGCTTAATATTTACAATTCATATTTCACTTCACCGAAGCATATTTCACATTTCTGTTAAAGTATGGACGGGTAATTTGTTATGTTTTTACAACAAAATCCCTTCCGAAATCCTTAAGTGATCATCTCTTAAAATAAGATCAAATTCAATATCGACGAGCAGAAACTTTGTTTTTGACATTTGCTATGAATAATTTGATGTAAATATCACGCTAAATGCTCCGGAATGTCAAAAATCTTGTGTTTATGGAAAGTGCTTGGTGAATTTTTAAGAAAATTGCCATTTTCATGCCAAACTGAAGGTGGCCCCGGCGAGCGATCTTACCCCGTCTTCCCCTACAACTAAAAGATAGGAAGAAGTGAATAGACTTCGTGTGGATTGATGAAGCCAACAGTAATGAGTTTTTTTTTCTCTCTGTTCGGATGCACCACTACGACCAGTATTTAGATCTATTGTGGCATTACCCGTATCCTTAGTGTATAGTGCATGTCGCATTACTCCATTTCCATTGATAGGTAATGAAGCATCGATTTCTGTACAGTTCTTGTTTTGATTCCTCAGATATTGATAAAAATCGACTATGATGAAAAGGTCCCGCTATTGTCATCCTTCATAGAAATTTACATCTCAGCGAAGGCGCGCCCCTTAGCAAACATACCTAATCGATTAAATTTTTGACGAACCAAATCGGTACTACTGATATTTGACCATGCAATGGAACTCTAGTCACATCCTTGTTTCGCTTTTAGTTTAGTCCCAGAAAAATACTAGAAAAAAGGGACTTTATGCTAGCAGCAAAACCGAATTAAGCTAGAAAATTTGTTTGGTAATCAGAATTCACGTGCGTCCTTGAATTACCAAAGCTTAAGGTGAAACATCTCGGAATCCAAAGATGGCCGTCACAATGGCCGACTTGTGCTTCTACTCACGTTTTCAAAGGCACAAAACTGGAAAAATAATTGGCAAACATGTCTGATCTTCTTATTTTAAGCTTTCTGCTAGTGCACAAATCCAAAATAAAAAGTTCACTGCTGATGGATGCTTTCTTCGCGAGATTTGTGCCTTTGAAGTTTCAGTGCAATCTCAGAAGTTGATTCCAAACTGTTTCACCTTAACAGTTCTTGTTGAGTTAATACTCATGATTGTTATCCTGGCTTCAAGTGTAGTCTCGGGACTGACCAAATCCGAGTCTTTAACCATCTGCTAGGTAAAGCAGATTAATTTTAAGAAACTTTTGTCAGTAACAAGGACTTTGTACCGCGAATCCTTGGAATTACCAGAACATAAGGACTGTTCATTTTATAAAGTGGACGCTTTGGACATGCAATATCTTTTTAATTTATCAATGAAATCGAAATCGGTTTTCTGTACATCGTTCGACTAATATTGTACAATGCTGTGGTAATAAAAAAGTTTCCAAAATAATATGATTTCACACTAATAAGGCACAACGTTTAGAACGGTCGATTTTTGGAGGTTATCAAAATCAAGGATTATTAAAAATCGGCAGGAAAATTCGACAATTTATATTTTTTATTTTCAAAAAATGGTTGTACTTAGAAAGCATCATCAATTAGAAGCTTGCTAAAAAATATCAAGTTATTTCTGGAGAAGCAATTTTGCAGATATCATAAAATCATTTTTTATCAATTTTTTTAAAGAAAAATATCTTAAATTTAAATGGAACTGATATGAGTAGAATTTTAAGGTTTAAAGTACGTCCAGACGGAAGTAATAATATAGTATTTATAATAAAAATAACTTACGCCTTCATAGAGTTGCTGATTTAGTCCCCACGTCATATTTTAAGCACAATAGAAAAACAAATAATTTATTTTCAGAAGACCACTCAAAGCACAATGACAATCATCAAGATTGGGAACACTGCTTGAATTAAATCAAATTTATTTTGCATGTATTATTTTCAGAATGTGTTATTCTGAAACTACCTATCAAAATATTTTGAGAAAAACGCTTACAGTTTGCTCTAGATCGATAAACATGCGTATATAATTTTAAAAGTATGGGATTTTTCAATAAAACGACCATAAAGAGTAAATTTGGTACCCAAGAATGCGGTTAAAACTCAAGATTTTGCTTTTTTTTACACATATATAGTTTCTTTAGTAATCTAAACCAGTTTTGAACACGCTTATTACTTTACTTTTTTGCTGGTAGTAAAAAGATGGTGTATCAGAAAATTTGACCATAAGGAATAGATCACTAAAGTGACTCAGCGTCAGGAACTGATGGAATATTATTGATGTTTTTAAAAGCTCTACATTAAGTTGAATAGTAAAGGATACCAACATACAATTTGTTCATTAAATTTAGGATTTTTTTCATGCGAAAAATAATGCTTAAACTTGACGAACAGTTTTTCTTAGGAGTTTTTGCAAAAACTATTTAGTTCTTCAACCGAAAGAATTTTGTAAGTTTCTGTATTTTCATAACATTGTAGAATAATAGTTGAACGATACACAGAAAACCGTTTACGATTTCATCAATAAATAAAAAAGATATAGCATAAACAAGGTGTCCACTTTATAAAATGAACAGTCCTTATTACTCTAGCCCGACAAATAAGATGAGACGAGACTAGGGTTCAAATTTGTAGATCTTACCCCGTAACGCACCACGAGAAGGTGATCTACCCGTGTTACGGGTCAACAGTAATGAGTTAGGAGAACATATTCTATAATATATTGAATATAAATTTCGTTCTACAAGAGTAATGTTTTTTAATCATTTGTTGTTAAGAAACAGATTTCAGTGAATATGATCAACAAAATACCTAAATTTGGAATGGATCTTCGTCATTATTATTCAAATTTAAATTCGTTCAGCAAACAGTGACTAGATAGAGAAAAATAACAACTGTATTGTTTGGAATATTTCGAATTCTGAGCGATTATTATTGAAATTATTCATCTTTAAATATTAATATCGTTCCGCATATTGAAATATTGTTAAACAACTCATGGTGAAACAAATCAACCCCATTACCCCGAATTCCATTTCCCCGAATACCATTACCCCGAATGCCATTACACCGAATGTAACATTACTCCGAATTCCTTCACTCCGAATGCTATTTCACTGAATTTACAATTATCTTGACATGATGACATTTCCCTATGGTTTTGGAATTTGGAGTAATGTCATTCAGATTAATGACATTCGGGGTAAATACATTCGGAAAAATGGGGTAAAATCAGTGCTGTAAACATTCTACACTTTGCGCGACGTTCGTTTCGTTCCCATGGTCAGCAGTCACAGCGCGAGCTTTAGAATGAACGTCGACAAACACAAAAAAGCGTCAATTGAATAGCGTCTGACACGATGAAATTTGCATATCTGATAAGTTTTGCATAGAATTCAGACATCGGATAATAAACAACATGAATAGTTTGATCTTGCTTGTCATGTCGAATGTGACACACATATAGTGAAAGCAGAACAGAAACAAACAAAACCGTAATGTATCCTAGCGAATCTATCGTGTTCAGTGGCATTCAATTGACATTTTTCTTTTCGACATTCATTTGATTGCTTAAGGGAAGCGCTGCCGAATGTCAGCGAAAACGTGTCGACTACCGTGAATGCTTACAATATTGGGTAGAATCCCTCATTACTATCATTACTATCCAGACTATTCAATCAAAAGCATTGATATATCCAAACAAATCGTTGAGTTGATTGGGTGGAGATTTCCTACAACATTAAACGCATAACTCACTGAATAAATATCTTGCTCTACTGGAATAATATGAATATTTGCCTAATTTTTCAAATTTTATTCATTTGAAGAAATAACGCTCTAACATAAAATAAGAATAAAACAATTCATTCTATTTCTTCATAACAAATGGAAAACAATGTTTGTCATGTCAATGAAGCATTAGTTTATAATTAACTTATTAAACCTTCATTTTTTATTGATTAATTAATATTACATGTTTTTTTAAAGTTTTATAAAATCTGATTACATTTATTAGGAACATTTTTTATTTTAAACTTATGATCTAATCTTATGATTTATGGACGACACCTAACCGCATAATAGTCACATTGAGATTATACATGAGCCTCGTTATGTAGTAGAAATAAAATTTCTATCAGAATTATTTTCTGACGATTCACCCAGTATGTGATATAAGTTATACACAATTTTAGCCTCAAATAAGCACTTTTGAGTTCTTGGTAAATTTTAAAAAAAATAGTTTTCTCTCACACTGTCATGAAATGCACACTTGATACTGTATTTACTCAATGCCTACTTTTGTCGAATGTTACAAATATGCAGTTATGTGCAGTTTGCATGTAAATCAAAACTCATAAAGATTATGTCTATCTTTTTCGGTACAAATTTGCTTGTACAAGCCCAGCGAACATATTTTAGATTACACATTAACTATAGTTTACCAAAAGCCTACCAAAAGAAACCCTAGATTTTCAACCTCTCTGCCTGTAACTCAATGTATAAAGCAATGACACGTATTATTTTTTGGCACGAACTCTCTTGTAGAAATTCAGTGAGCATGTTTGGGAAGAAAAAGTAAATGGAAAACCTTATTTTTTATAACTGTTTGTCCATATTGAGTTTCAAAGCCACAACATGTAGTTTGTAGTCATAAATTTGATTGTACAAAAGCAATGATTTTATTTGACCAGATTTCTGTTTCTTCTGATCACATTAAAAATTTCTTTTGTCTAATAATCTACAATAAACCCTAGCTTTTTAATTTGTTGACAATTATTTATTTACATAAATTTCATTATATGTAGAAGTCTTGTTAATATGTTTGAACAGAAATATAAATTTTGGAAAACACTCAAAATTTGTTTTACCAAAAACTACTTAAAATCTCGTTTGTTTAGACTGTTTGCCTGTAGATCAAAATTTCAAGTGTAATCAAAAATTTATATTTTGACTCAAATACAGTAGGATTCCGTTTTTAGCAACAAAAACGAAATTTTCAGTTGCCAAAAACGGAACCGTGCCAAAATCGGAGCCCAGTTTTTTAATTTTAAAAATATCATTTGGACGTTGTTTCATCATCATTATGAAACCACGGTCCATTTCAAAGCAGATTTCTGTAGGATAGGACTATGTTATTGATCTAAAGACCGGTCATATTAATTGTGATAGGCGTTCCACACACTTTTTTTATTGCTAAAATGTTTTCATTTATGTTTTGTAAGCTTTATGTATATTATTTGTAACAATTTGTGAAACAATAAACGCATAAGTGACCTTTATTCAAGAACTGGACAATTATTTAAATTAGTGTAAAAATACAGAAATGCAATACATTTAATTGAAAACGTTAAAAAAAAACAATTCTAATTCAATGAACTTAAAAATGGTTTATCTTTGAAGCCCAGGCGTCAAATTTGACAATACTTGGTAATTTGAAAATGACTGTCTTTGAAATAATTTTGAAATTACATTTCTTGCATAGTAAAGCATCTCATATCAAATGATTGACTACAGTCAAAGGGCACACATAAACAACTGAAATCAATTGCTGTACACAAAATTTATGATATTTTCTGGAACATAATATTAACTAATTTTTCAAAAAAATGAAATAACTTTTGATTGCATTTTAGAAGTTGAGCTTGGATATGAATTCAACAGGTATCCGCAGGATCCCGCTATGGAACCCCAAAAGCCCGATAAGAATCTCCAGGTGTCCGTTAATAATCTACAGAAACTCGCTAGAACTCTGAAGTAGCTCGCTAGGAATACACAGAATCTGCTTAGAATTTGCTTAGGATCCAGGTAGGAATTGACACCAAGAGCTTGCTCGGAATTTTAAATATATCGCCTAGAATTTTAAGATTCCGCTGCGATATTGTCGAAAATTCTCAAGTCTTCGATCAAAGTTCTCAGGACTTTCCGGACTGCCACAAACAATTACAAAATTCCGCTGGAAAACCTATTCAGAATCCTCAAGATCTTGGCATAAATATTCAAAATACAACTAGAAATCCACAGTATTCCGCTAGAAATTCACAGGCTTCATTAGAAATGTAAGGAGTTCACAAAGAATCTTAAGAGTTCACAAGGAATTCGCACAGCATCCCTCATATACAACCTTAGGATTTCGCAAGAAACTCATAATGTCCAATAGGAATACCCAGGTTTTCAAAATTTCCAATAATTCTCTGTTAATTCACAGAAGCCAATGTCAAAAACATAGGAGTCCGTCAGGATTTTCCAGAATCCAGTTATAGAACTCCTTGACCCAGTCAGGGGTCACCAAGATCTCGTAAGGAACATTTTGATAATTTCAAGCGCATACTTCATTGAAATTTTGATATGACACGCAGTATTCTCTAGCCTGAGCAACATTGTTATAGAATGTTGGATCTTGTCTTAAAAGGTCAAACGTCGTACAGCGTGAATACCTGAGAAAATATGCTGTAACTCTAGTTGAGATACTCACAGAGATTGATGACTTCATAAAACGTTGCGACCACACGAGCATTTACAATTAGATAAGCACATATTGTACTCCTAGAAGTTGGTGAGATTTTGGAGAATATCGGTGAAAATTGAGCTCTGAAATGCGGTAAGCGTGACGCTGGCTTGCTTTTCAAATGACTTGAACAATTGACGCAATGATATTTTCAAAAAATTACAAATTTTAATGATATTTGAAAATGTTGCCAAAAACGGATCCCTTTTGTTGCCAAAATCGGGGGGTGCCAAAAATGGAGCATGCCAAAAACGGAATCTCATTGTAACATAATTTGGGTTCTATATTTTATTTTTTACCAAGAATTTTATAATTTATTACCATTAACATTGTTCTTTTTAATTTGTGTCACAAATCAGTACCAGATAAGACTATGAAGTATCTATTGTTAAATAGCTTTGAGTAAACTATTTTTTTATAACCTTTGAATGGATTATGATCTTGAATAGTGTGTGGTTTAATTGCTGCAAAATATTGGAAATCGGTCAGAAAACGATGGAGATATGCATTTTTAAATTTGGACTTTTAACTTTTTCAGGACCCTTCGTAGTTAGCGTAAGTTTTCTACCATTTGATAGTAAAAAAGCTCTTTTCCGACTGAAATTATTTTTACGGCACTTACGGTTTCTAAAGGATTTACTAACATGAACTTTGTCTTAATATAATGCAAAATTTATTGTATGGAATGGTCAGATATCTACGACACACTTATAATAATTATTTTGAATACTCACCATAGACTTTTATTTTTGCTGAAACTGTGTTTATTTATGGGAACATAACTTTTGATAACATTTTCGGAACTTAGGTACAATGATGGGATACCTTAAGCGTAAACGGTTTAATATACCAAAGGGAAATCAATGAGCCCTAATTTTAACTTTTTAGAAATAATGGTAACTATACAAATCACTGTAACTTCTGTTTTTCTCCAAGAAATGATTTAAAATTTACAGAGGAGATACATGTTAAGCATTCAATTAATACAAAGCTGATGGCTACTCAGTTGGTTTGCAAATTACATTGGAGAATATTTTGAATGTGAATATCCTTCAGAAATAGCTCCAAATCTGTCAATTTTAGATTCTCTCGGTAGATTATTTTCAAACTCACGAAGAAGATGCTTCAATACTATATATTTCAGATGGCAGGTGCCAAATTCTTGGACATGTTCTCCGGTATAAACGGTTTAAAGCACACCGCGCCCCTTAATATACAAACTATGCATTCAATTACGCCAGTATTCAATCAGCAAATCGTAACGCAAAATTGTGTGAGGAATGCCACTCTGTATGGCCACCACTGTACTGATCCATCTTCCATTCATACAACTTTCCGTTCTGCCGACCATAAGCCAGTATAGGGTGCTTCAGAGATATAGATAATAGTACCTGCTTCTGCCTTGTTGGCTGTCTGAACGACCCATGCCAATCTTCTGATAATGGTGTAGAGGAGAGTGGTCCAAAACGAACCGATGGGATAATGGCTTGAAGTGGAAGATCATCATTTCTCGAACACTTTTTCAAATCGAAGTAAGTAACTCTTAACCGGTGGGATTCGAACCCACGACCCTCAGCTTGGTCTAGCTAAATAGCTGCGCGTTTACCGCTACGGCTATCTGGGCGCCTTACAGTGGTTCTTTCCTGGTATTACAACAGCTAGTCCATATTGGTACAGCATACTACATGGGTCGCCTGAAAATTTGTTTCAAACTTGATTGTTCGATTTGATACGGAACTTCGTTTAAAATTTTTTGGTTGTTTTCGTTTGTTTTAGATAAGAGAATAAAAGCTTTTATTGTGACCGCAGCGGACAAATCGTGGAATTTAAACTTATTCCTTTGGGAGATGCTGCGGAACAAAAAGTAAACTAAGAATTTTTTGGTTTGAACCGTTGGATTATGTCATATTTGTTTTAGTTTTTATTTGATAGTTATATAATTTACAACGTTGAGTATTTAAAACGAAATGTACAACGAAACATTGTAAACAGCCTAGGGAGTGGAATTTTGTTAACAATTTAAACTACCTCAGTGTGGATTTTATATCGAAAAATCGACACAAATCCCTAACGTGGCATTTAGGACCACTTAACCCTACGTTAAACGCTACACAATTGGAAGACAGATTGCTCCACACTTCGTGCCGGGTCGGGTATGCGTACACCTACCTTCAACAGGGTGCGAGCTGAGCAATGTACAAAGACCATTCCAACAACAAACAGGCAACGATTGCTGGTTTAAGCCATTCGGCTCAGCCTACTTACGTCGATCATGCAGTCTAGTCGCAACGGTTGAACGAACAGGTCGTCATCGTGGTCCGCGATCAACGTAGACTCGCCACGCGACCTTCCGCGAATCGGTTCCGCTGGAAGTAATGTTTAGTAAATAGTTGACACCATAATTAGATTTTTTTTATTTTGAAAAGTGTTTTCTATTTCCGATCGTGAGAAAGTGTCAGCTTGTCAGTTAGAGTGGTGAATGACGGATAGTTTACTATTTATATTCGTCCAGTAAGCAGCAACAAAGCAAGCGATGGCGACGGACGATAGCGTTGGTACCATGACGACGACATCGGCAGCAGCCGAAGACGAACGATCGTTGAACGATGACGACCAACGGCCACGCGATCGAGGTCTTTGGCGCGATCTTGTGGCCTATTGGATCCTCGGGCTGTGCAACAACTATGGATATGTGGTGATGTTGACAGCGGCGCACGATATCCTCAAAGAACTGGACGGCGGTGACGATCACGCGAAATCGATCGTAAGTTTTATTTGTTATTCTCAGCGAGGTTGAACAAAGCATTGAAAATGCGTAGAACGATCAGCTGAGAGAAGGTTCGTTCGTTCTGGTTGAAGACCTTGACGATCGGACGAGCTCAGATGCGTATCAGCGCGATCGAAAGAGAATCAAAACAAAACCGTCGGTGAAAACAAGACTCGAGAGTGCTAGACGAAAACAACTTTGTTCGAAGTCATTCCCCCGCATGTCATGGAAGCTATTACTGCAAAACGTGTTCGAATGCTGATTAGTGAGAAATATATTTTTAGAGGTCGGATGGAACGGTGGTTTTTACCGATCATTCGGTGGAAGGATAATTACTGTTGTTAATTGAGCGGAACATTTGTGTTTGACAAACTATATTTCAGCAGCTTGTTGGATCAATTAACGTCTATCGGCTATTTTCACACTTTTATAGTAATTTTAGCACATTTGTATTTGCATCTAGCGTGTTCATATTAGGGTAGATCTTTAATAAGTCAAATTTAAATTATAAACCGGGTACCCGCGTTTGTTTGACCTTTTTTGATCTAAACACATTTTAATGTGAACCCCGCTAATTTTCACATCGTCAAAATTAAAAAAGGGTCACACGTCATTTACCTCATGAAACAGTGTAAAGCGAAATAGAACGGCGTGAAACGAAACGCAGAATCAAAACAAAACAACGAAAGAGGTAACCAGAAATATGGCTTTAGAGTGACTAGAAGTTCATATTGAAAATGAACTCCGATGGTTTGCATGAGATAGCGTTCAAATTAGCGAGACTGCACGGTGTTTGACCTTAACCAGCGTGCTGTCTCATGAGAACATTATTTTTGTGTTTTAGATAAAAAGGTAATTTGCCGATTATTGCGTTATTCCCTATTATTGCGGTATAAGTATTAAATCCTCATTATTATTCACCCTTTTTCTATGGATGTTATTGATGATGATGAAAGCTTATACAGTCATCTCTCCTTTACTCGATATTGAAGGGACCATCGTGTTAGGGAGATATCGAGTTACAGAACACAAAACCAATGCAACTGCGATCCAAGGGACCATCGTACGAAGACTAGTTTTCAAACTCGATTATTTTTTCCAAATCAACGTAAGTAACTTTCATATGGTTGAAATATATGGAAAATCAATTAAGAAGAATCACAACCTGTCTTCTAAAACTGTTTTAAAATGAATCACCTTTTTAATATTTTATCGCCGTGTACATCGCTTAAATTTTGCATACAATCAGCTCGTGTTTAAAAACTAGGTAGTTTCTCTTATTTCCCAAAAAAAAAAAAAAAAAAAAATAGGACAGAACGATAAGCCGTTTTATTTAGTCATTTACTACGTTTTTGTACCAGTGTAAAATTTACTCAAATAGTGTTTTGTTTTGATTCGTGGTTAAGTCACTTTGTCTTAACATTCAACGGAGCAGTGGAAGTAGAGGTTAGGTTGCGAAAGTTGAAAATCTTACTTACGCCGTTTTGTAAATCCGAAAATTAAACGTTCTAAACGTGAAAGATCTTGTGATTTAGAGGGGAACACGTAGAATTTCGTCTGTGAAACACGTAGGATCGATAGTGTAAGTTTGTTTACTTTTCTGACTTGAGACTGTTTGAATAAGTTTGAATGAAAAAAGATGCATCAAGGAAAAACTCCGCTCCCTTTATCTATGGAATGGATTTCATAAGCGGTATATCGGTTCACTAAGGATGTAGTTATATGGTAAACGTTGAATTTTGAAGAAAAATTCTGTATTTTTGAGAAACAAAATATACAGTAATAATAGGACAACGAAAATATCTATTTGTCTATTATTGCTGTATCTGTATATCACATTCACAAAAACGTAATTTCGATAGACAAGTATGTAATAGGGTCCTAAAATGTTTCATGAAATCTTATTTTTTTTCAATACTACGAAAGAGCATATTACGGCAACTACTTGAGCAATTTTTCCCGCTCTTTTAACGGCTAGATCATATTTAAACCTTAATTTGAAAATTGGGTCCATTAATGAACCTTGACACATTTGATCATGTTTGACGTTCGCTTAGTCGACAAAAACACCACAGGGCTTTTAGTTTTAACACTGGGGTTGTTCCTATCTGACATTTCGGAAGAGACATGAAAAACAAAATACACCCAAAATATGAGTTTAAGAAAAGGGGTGTGACAAAATCTAAAAATAAACATAAAAAATATTTTTTGGACTTAAACAAACAAAAACTTTGAAAAATTGAGTAAACATGTGTTTTTGGCCTAAATTTAAGCATTTGGCACTAAAATTTGAACAGGGATTCAGGACCCTATTGCTAGCAAGTTTTTTAAAATTATTAAGATACAATTTTGTGACATTAGTTTGTGTCATTCATACATTTATTCATTCAAACGAAGGATTGGATTTCTGCTAATCTATACTTTGTATTGTCTCTTATTTACAAATATATTAAATAAGAGAATATATTTCCGCAACAATAGGAAAGCACTACCGCAATAATAGGACAATGGAAGAACTTCAGATTTATGATAAAAAAATGTAAGTTTGATTTTAAAATTTACTTTTTTTTTATTCACTATACTGTCGTGAATCGCAAGTCAGTCCCATCTGTAAAAAGTAGGCATTGAGAAAATGGGCTTTGAAGTTTCCAAATTCGTTTTCCATACAAATAATCAAAAAAAAAAATCCAGTGGATTGGAAATGTAAAATCTTAATGTAATTTTCACAATTTGCCTTTCACTACGATAGCTTTCCGAGAAAAATAAAAAGATGATCAAAACACGGTTCATTTTTCCGAAAAATTCATATTATCTCGTTAGTGCAACTGAAAGAGCATTGGGAGATTTGTTGAAAACTGAACTCAATTTTGACGAAAATGCAGATGGGACTGACTTGCAATTCACGGCAGTATAATCCAGATAAGAGATACTGTGTACACGTCATATTGAACAATGTTACAATATTTAGATTTTGGACATTGAAATGTGATTCAAATTTCAACATCGGCCATAGGTCCACCATAATAGGACAAATACCCTATACACAGTGGTCTTCAGTTCAACTGATTACACGGGCTACCGCGGGTTTTCAAAACATGGTATGAGACATTAATACTTTTACCGAGATCTCGGTTCATGTTTCCCAAATCTCGGTAGCGTTCGACCGGAATTTCGGTAAAAATATGGTTTGCCGAAAGCTCGGTATTGAAAACCACCGAATTTTCAACTGTTGGGTAGGGCGATTCAAAATTTAAAAATGTTTGAACGTGGACCTCGTGGCCGTGTGGTTAGTGTCGTCAGGCAGTTAATCGCATCGTGACATGGGGTGCGGGTTCGATTCCCGCTTCAGCCATTGAAACTTTTCGTCAGGAATATTTCACGGTTGTACCACTGGAGCATGCTTGTCCATTGTCTAGTGTTAAGTTTACAGTCTGTGCAGCTAAATGGCTGAAGACGGTGTCCGTGTCTTTTTTTAAAATCCAATCTCCCATATCTTCCTTACCATCCCTATCATAAAAGTAGTGTTCTGTTAAATTTTCAGCTTTCTATGTGATGATTTAAAGGTGGCCCAAAGACGATATAGGTTTATATGGAAATTACTATGGATACATTTTGAAAAGTGTTCCAAACACGTTAATACTGTAATATAAGTACAAACTTATCATACCATAGTGAAGAATGTTTCTGGAGACACAAATCCCTTTTGAGCTAATTCTGTTTTGGATTTTTGAAGATATTTGCGGGACTAGAAACCCATATGAAGCTAAATAATAGCAAACAAACTCATGAATATCTCTTATCCTATCCGTCGGATTTAATTGCTCTCTTCAGCAAATTTCTTGATTATGACTTGAAGAATGGCTTTTCACTTTGGGATGATTAGTTTGTACTTAAATTACAGAACTAACGTGTTTTGAACATTTTTCCAAATTTCTCCATATTAATTTCCATATAAACCTACATCGTCTTTGGGCCACCTTTAAATAATCACATAGAAAGCTGAAAATTTCACAGAAAACTACTTTTATGATGAGGATTGTAAGGAAGGTATGGGAGATTGGATTTTCAAACTTTTTTAAATTTTGAACCACCCTTACTGTTGGGTTTTTGGTGAATCGTTTTGCTGAGGTCGGTGGAATAATTTAAGTGTGCACCCACCGTATGTACTGAATCATTGAAAAACTGAGTATTGCAGCACTTTAAAGTTTAGTGTTACATTTTGTTATGGCTATATTGGTCATGCAACTCAAATGAAAAGTCTGTAGAAGATTTGTGCAAATTTGATGTACTGAATAGGGTGATAAGATCCGCAAAGGAGCGACAAGATTTTAACTATTTAGGTGGTGAAAATTCAGCCTGAGCGGGTAGCAAAGCAACACAGCTTTGAGTCAACCTTTTTACAGTAGAGAAGTTAGAAAAAATCAAGGACGCTTCGATGCTTACTGGTTTCCCGATGGCTTACTTACTTTCCAACAACTAATTAAATTTAATCTTGTTGCTCCTTTGCAACGTCTTGCCATCCTTTCACCATATTTGCAAAAATTTTCTACAGATTTCCCTTACCTGAGTCACATGATCGATATAACAATAACAAAATGTAATACCAGACTCCAAAGTGTTAATAACTGAGAGCTTTATTTTCCAATTGATAATTTTCTATTTGAATATCGTGTGGCAAGCACAAAAATATGCTATGCTTCACGAAGTCAACAAAATCTTTCACGAAAAGATTCTCGACCGATGAGATTCGAACTCACTATACTTAGCCATGTTTTGCTAGATAGCTGAGCGTTTACCCCTGGATTACTGTTTAATAAATAAGATTGGCTGTCACTTTAAGGCATTTTGCTATGGATGTATTACGTTGGTTGGCATGGATATGCCATTCCCCTTCACGCAAAAAATCCATTCCCAATCTCGTGAACAAAGTCATGGTACTTTCATGCTTATTTATTTTAAATCCATGGGTTATACTAGGGATTCCACCGGATACTCTACCTGGGATTCTTCCAAGGGTTTTATAATGCTTCCTTCAAGTATTCCACCAAAACATCCTCCAAAGATTTATTTAGAAATTCCTCCAGTGAAACTTCAGGAAAGCAGAAGCAATAAGGATTCTTTTCCTGCGATTCCACCAGGAATTCCACCAAAATTCTTAAAGAAATTGCTCGATGAATTCCTCCCAAGCATTTATTAGATGAATTCCATTTGCTCCTATTAAAAATCTTCCAGTGATTCTTCTAGTGATTTTCCTTGAAACGCCTTCAAAAAATTCTTCAGCGATTAATCCAAACATTCTTGTAGGGATTGCTGCATGGGGTCCTACACGATTTTCGCTAGACACTCCTTCCATTACTCCTACAGAAATACATGCCGAGATTCACTCCAGGAACTCCTACAGTGATTATACGTAAAATTTTTCCAAGGATTCATCAAGGAGTTCCTCCAGGGATTCCACCAGGTAACTTTCAGGGATTCCACAATAAATACTGCAAAAGAATTCGAAAAAAATCCTACATGGGATTCTCCCAGGAATTCCTTTATAGATTCCGCTTGCAATTTTTTTAGAGGTTCCTCCAGGTTATTCTCAGAGAATTCTTCTAAGGAATGTCCCATGAATTAATTTATAAATTCTTCCAGTTTTTCTTTCAAAGATTCTTCCATGTATCCCTGAAAGGACTCTATGAGGCATTCAACCTGGGATTTTTGAAGGAATTTTTACAAGAATCTACCAAAAATTTCTCCGAGGATTCCTTAATGAATTTATCCATCAATTCTTTCCAGTATTTCTTGAAGGTTTTTTTTTTCCAAGGAATCCACCTTAGAGAATCCAGTAGGATTGCCATAAAAGTTTTTCTAGAGATATATTAACGATTTTTTTTTTCCAGGGAATTCTTTGGGAATTTCTCCAGTAATTTCTCCTTATGTAATCCCTTGAAGAATTTGTGATTTAATCTCTGGAGAAGTTCCTGGTGGAATATTTAAAGAAACTTTGGATGTAATCTTTAGAGGAACTTCGATGGAATCCCTGAAGAAACTCCTTATGCAAACCCTTAAAAAATTTCTGATGCATTTCTTTGGGGAAATCCTTATATAATCTACAAAAAAATTCAGGTGGTATTACTGAAGAAACTTCTGATGGAATCTCTAGAAAAAGCTCCTGATGGAATCCCTATAGGAGCTGCTGCTGAAATTCCTGGAGGAATTCCTGATACGATTCCTGATAGAACTCTTGATAGAATCCTTAGAAGAACTCCTTATGATATCCCTAGAAAAAAAAATCCTGATAGCATCCCAGGTGAAATCTCCAAAGGAACTATAGATGTAATCCCTGGAGGAACTCCTGATGAAATCCCCCGAAGAACTCTGATGGAAGTCCTAAAGGTACTCTTGATAGAATCCATATAGGAACTCCTGATGGAAACATTTAAGGACCTTTTGATAAATTCCCTGAAATTTTTATAGGAATTCCTGATTAGATTCCTGATAGAACTAATACTTTTGATGAAATTCCTGGAGAAACATCTGATAAATCCCCAGGAGAACTCTGATGGATGCCCTAAAGGTAGTCTTGATAGAATCCCTGGAGGAGCTCCTGATGGAATCCTTGGAGGAATTCCTAAGGATTTATTGAAGGAACTCCTGATGAAATCATTGGAGGAACTTCTGATGAACTCCCTAGAAGAGTTCCTGATGGAATTTCTATAGAAACTCCTGGTGAAATCCCTGGACGAATTCTTGATAATATTCCTGAAGAACTCCTCATAGAATCGCTAGAGCTCCGGAAGAACTCCTGATGGAATCCCTAGAGCAACTCCTGATGGAATCCTTGGAGAAAATCCTTAAGATATTCTTGAAGGAACTCCTGATGAAATTATTGGAGGAACTCGCGATGATTTCCCTAGAAAAACTCCCGGTGTATTTCCTATAGGAACTTCCAATGGAATCCCTGGAGGATTCCCTGATAAGATTCCTGATGGAGCTACCTCCTGATATTCTTAGAGGAACTCCTTATAATATCCCTAAAAGAAATCCTGATGAAATTCTTCGAGTAACTCCTGAAATAATCTCTAGAGGAATTCCTGATAGAGTCCCTTGAGGAATTCCAGGTAAAATCTCAGAAGGAACTCTCGATGGAATCCCTAGAGGAACTCTTGATGAAATCTCCATAAGGACTCTGATGGTGGCCCTAAAGATAATCCTGATAGAATTTCTGTAGGAACTCTTGATGGAATCGCTGGAGGAACTCCCGATCGAATCCATAAAGAAACTCCTGATGGAAAAAAATAGAAAAACTTCCGATGGAATCCCTAGGGAAACTTCCGATGGAGAAACTCTTAATGGAAACCCTGATCGAACTCTTAATGTAATCTTTCGTGGAGCTCATGATTAAAACTTTAGCAGTACTCCTGACGGAATTTCGGGAGGAAATTTTGATGCAGTTCCTGGTGGAATCCTTACAACAACTTCTAATAGAAACTCTCCTGATGGAATCCCTGGAAGAACTTTTAAAGGAATCCCCCCTGGATGAATTCGTGGTGGATTCCTTGCAGGAGTTCCTGATACAATCTCTGGAGGAATTCCGTATTGTGGAATCAACGGTAGAACTGCTGGTGTATTTGCTAAAGAAGTAGGTTAGATATTGTGGGAAAACAACAGTAGAATATATAGAAACAACTCAATAGCGTACATTTGCTAGATCACCATGTCGTCGACGCTATGTAAATTCATGCCACCCTTCTGCACCCGCATTTCATGGGACGTCGAAGTTTGAATTTGACATGCTGACGTCGATGTTCGTGCAACATCCCTACAGACAGAACGGTCAGTTCGTCAAACATTTGGCTCCGCCCACCAATGGTTTGAGAAAAATCAAACTCGTTTGATTTTGACCGACAGATTCGCCAACCATCAAATTGGTTTCACAAACTGTCAGATTGGTTCGTCAAGCAGCATCACACACGGTCAAACATAGCATCAACCTGGGGGCGGAGTCAATGTTGGTCAAACCGTCTGAGCGTCTGTGGGGTGCATTACATCTACAGGGAGTCCGCAAATTACCCGCACAAACTTTAAAAGATTGGCTCTATACAAAGAAACGGGATAAATTCAGTATTCTTGCATGGTTACATTGACCTGGGTCAGTGGGTCAGGTCGGGTAAAAAAGGGCTATTTTTGGGACACGCCCAGTTGTCTTTATTTATTTGCAATGGCAATCTTTTTCATTTGCATAAATCATTAAGATCTGATATTTAACATTATAAATGAAGAGGTAAGTACCGTTTAGAATGTACTGGATGTGGCCACTCGGGCTTAATGCCCTAAAGAACCGACTATAGATTTGTTGGATACTTAACCGTTTCAATTCGCTAACAGTAGAGATTAAACATAATAATTTACTGAAATACGTTCCCATGGGCTTGACACATATATTTAGATACAAATTGGCCACTTTGTCATAAATTTGAGGCATCCTGGAGACCCAAAATGGTCATTTCAAGGGTCAAACAAATGCAGGACACAATGTTGTCTAACTCTATCGTTTCTCAAAAACTTTACGCTGATGCGTTTTTCTTGAAATTCCTTGATATAGTGGCCACATTATATCCGATTCAGGAAATTATCTGTAACTCGAAATTTGCCTATCTCCAGGGGCACAGAAGTACAGCACCCTTTTCAGCCGACCTGACCCAGTAACCCACCTGAATAACTCCAGACACATGAATATTCCCGAAATCCTTTGGCCATTTTTAGAAACTAGATATGTGTGCCAGTATACTGACAAAAAATATTTGAATCCGTTAAGTATTCGCTGAGCGGTGAGAGTTTTAGTAATGTTTCTTTCACTCAGGCCTATACGGGTTTAGAAAGTATAGAATAAGGTAAAACATATTTTGCTTCTGGAAAATGAAACAGATATTTGAAATCTATTGGAGTTTTTGAATTGTTACAGGTTTCAATAATAATTTATAAAATTTATTTTATGGCATCCAAACTTTTTGAGCCAATGCATAAATTTATGACATACAGACTGTTTCCACAATACACCATGAATATAAATTACTCATTCTGCCCCGTCACCTAAGAATAAATTGAGAATCGAGGTCTTTTTTGGTCACTATATTTGTCAGGCTGGGCATTGAACTATTTAATTTGTTGAATACCTAAACACATCTAAACATTCTTAAAGGAATTTTAAAAAATTGCTCGTTTTTGATGGCACTTGGTCCACTCTGATTGAACTAAAGTCCACCGTTCAGTGAGATGGTTCACTCTGACTGAACAATTTCTAGAAAAATAACAATCATTTAATGCTTGCATGATCAAACTGAGTGCATATCTTTAAGATAAACATATTATCAAAACCCTTCGCCATCAGTATCCATATCGTCAATCCCGAAATCAATGGCATTACGATAGCTTGAAAATTAAGGTTTTGCAGAGTCAGGGCTTTGAAGACCAGAAATATTCAAATATGCGTTCACTCAGAGTGGCACAAGTGAAAATCTCGAGTACCGACCAAAATATACTGATCCAATAAGCGGGTCCTAGGACAGTCCATACATAGGGGGCTGCACAGTGCGTTAAATGTATGGAAACGCGGGACAAAAATCAAAACTGGAAGATCAAGCCATTTGGACACCTTGGTATGGAAGAGAAAGTGGTTTCTGGTCAAAAGAGCTACAATTTGCATAAATGACATATAACATACGCATAATCGCAAAAGTGTCCCAAACGTCAATTTCATTATTTTCCTAGAAAAAACCTCGCAATTAGTTCTTTTATTGTTCATAATGATGTAAAAACTTATTTGCAACATGTCTTTTCTCACTCGTAGCTGCAAAAGTGACTTATACGCCTTTATGCAAATAATCGCATTTTTTTATAATTTTTAAGTTTTTAATATAAAATTTGAATAAAATCTTGGAAACTACATTCCAAATATATAATTCTAAGCATAGACTTGCTTTGGTGTAATTTCTGATTGAGCCGAGACCACACAGTGTTGCAAGATTTTCGGATTTTCTATCACAAATAACTCATTTTCATACTTGTGCTTATTAAGGAGTATACCTAAAAATACTAAAAAATCTCGAAGAGTTGCAGGGAGTTGCAGCTGTATCTTTCAGACCTCTTAGAGGACACTCTAAGAAACATGTCTGTGCGTGATTTAGGGTGGAACTCGATGGAACTTTTTTTGAATCGATACCCAAAGTTACTTGTTAGTATTTCATAAGATTGATTTCATAGCCAACTCAACCTGCCGATTTCTCATATTCAAAGCTAAAATTTGTGTTCTTATCCCATCAAATATACTTTAACAACCTTCAGACACGTTCTCTTTCAAATTTTGATTGAATAGATTGGTTTCAACTGTTTCCGTACTAGTTGAAAGGAATGATGAAAACATGCGACAAAATTCAGTTTTTCTGCTACTAGTTTTTGTGCTTTGTATTATCAATACTTGTTTCAATAACGGATGGTATCTATAAACAATCGTGGATGCTTATCATCGCCTTGAAATTTGATTTTTGTCTATGGAGCAACGCACTGTGGGCTGGGGGCAAGAAGGACACCTTAAGATATATAGGTTCAAATGATGGTTGATTAGCACGATTTTTGAAGATTATTCCAGTGTAGGGGCAGGCTCACCTCTTTCTCTAAATGATGTTATCGATAGATTTTAAAAATATAAGAAACACATGATGATTTGAGATTTTTGAAAATGTCCCTTCTTATGGTGTTTTTAAACGAGGTACTGTAACAATAATAGTAAACATTTTCAGAAACCATTTTGAATGTCCAAGATGGTTTATTTTGATTTTATTTAGTAGGAAACATTGATTGAATGCAATATTAAACAAGAAAAATAAAAATTCATTTGATTTTTTATGAGAAAATTGCGGTGTCCCTCTTGCCCCATAAGACATACTGTTATTATATATGTAAAATTTAATGTCAAAAGGACTTTTTCGAAAAAATTTCCTCACAGCTATATTAACAATTGAAAATCATCAATACTGTGCGGAAAAATCAATATGCTTTGTATTTATTGGGAGTCAAACCTTGTTTTCCAGTCTTACATTCTTAAAATATTTCGCATATTTTGCGTTGGTGAGATAAAGACATTTTTCTATTTTTTTGTACTAAACATTTTTAACTGTAATATTTACACAACCCTCAATTAGTACTCAATTTATACTTACCTTGCGTTGAACATCAAAAAATTGATTTGAACTACGTTAAATTAAAGGTGACACTTTTGCCCCGGGTGTCCTTCTTGTCCCATGTCCCCCTACACCATAGGACTACCATAAACTTCTATCGGACTCTGAAATCGACTCAAAAATTTGCAATAATTAGTTTATTGTTTTTTTGACACTTGGTCCACTCTGTCTGCACAGAAATTGTTGCAATTTCTGACCACCTATTCAAATACGGTAAATGGCCAGATATCAAAATCAGATCCGTCGAATTATCTCATATTTATGAATTTCTGTTAATGGAAGGAAAGAAGAACCATTCCATGTCGAAAAAAAACTGGAAAATAACTTGAAATATCTTGCATTTTCTAGACTTTCTCAGCGCATTGATCGTTTTCGTTGTTATGGTAAAAAGCATTTGGTCCACTCTTACTGCATACTTTTATTGATTTTTATTGTTCATCCAAAGTAAATTTGTTACATATCACTTCCAGTTTTCAACATTTATCAAATCGGATCAAAGTGAAATGGAGACAACATTATTTTGCTTCTAATTGCAGAATAATCCAATTTTCTCAACTTTTGTGCTTGGTCCACTCTGACTTCACGCCGACCATATGATACCAATCATTTTCGAAAATGTTGAGCACTTCCATTGTCAATAACTAAGAGCTCTCTATGCCAATTGATCATTTTTGCATGTGTAAATGGAAAAGTCGAGAAAATTTCATTTACCAAAATACTCTCAACCAGCGGGATTTGAACCCACGACCCTCAACTTGGTCTTGTTTACTAATTTGACGTTTGAGCGGTGCCGAATTCACTAGTTTCCATGGTCACATAAATAACACGGCACCGCTAAAACGTCAAATGATGAACTCGTGCATTGGTCCATGGCACTACGTCCTTATTGGGATAGAGCCTACTATCAGCTTAGTGTTCTAAGACCTCTTTCACACCTATAAACTGAGAGCATTCTCTGCCAAAGTTGTCACTTTCTTATTCGCATATCGTGCGGAAGGTACGACGATACATAGGCCCAGGGAAGGCATGGAAATTTTAATTGCTTAAAGATCCTAGCCCCACTGAGAATCGAACTCAGACATCTTCAGCATGGCTTTGATTTGTAGCCGCGGACGTAGCCACTAATAGGCTAAGGAAAATCCCAATAAGAATATTGTACGGTGGTTTAAATATTATTTTTGGTACAATTTGAAACTCTGAAAGATTGAAGATTGCATCTCATGAAATCAACTTACGATTATATTAGTCAAGTGAACTTCTGTGAACAACTTTGTTGAAAACATCAACTTTGTAAGCCTGTTGTAGCTCTTGCTATGGCGTTTCCATTGATTCAGAGTAGGGTAGAAGTACCAATTATGGCTATAGCACCAATTATGGCAATAGTGGGAACAAAAAAAGATTTTTCTTATTGTTGCACTAGAATATAACGGCTTATATTCACTGGAATGATAAACCTATTTATTTTTGATGGTAACTAAAGCTTTATAAGAACATTCGTGCAATAAGCTTCGAAAAATGAACATTTGAAAATTTTGCCTCACACATATGTCACCTTCTTAGCAGTTTGCTAAAGGACACCACTTACGAAATGTATGTTTTTATCCGGAAAAACTGCTTCAACCTATTAATGTATGTTGCCTAATGAGAACAAATGAATAAATGTAGCTGGTGAGCAACCAAATCTACTGTTTTAAGCTGGAAATCGTGTTATTTCCACTATGTCGATGACTGGAACAAGGAGTGTATGAGAACCCAATTATGGCGATACTCTGGAGGCAGATTGTTTACATTTTTTGATCAGTGAAATAGAAGAAGTGAAGCTATTTTACGGGTGACTTCCACGACGGGAAGGTTCGGTAAGGCATGATCTTCATGTTTTGTACTCAATTGCTAAGATTTATCAATCACACGTTCGAAAACGTTCACAAGCGGTAGATGTTAATTTCAAGGTAGAGGGGGGTTTTCAGTGACACTCGATTTTTGAATTTTCCCTCTTTTTTCGTTAAAATTAGGCGCTGAAAAGGTAATGTGAGTTCATTAATGCTGTTTTGTATCATAATTTGCGTTTTCACTACATTTCGACTCCTTTTCGAAAGTTAATTTGCTCCCATGAACCCATTGCCATAAATTGATTTAACATGTATTTAACACAAAACTTTTGGAAAACTTTATGAACAATCACTTCATTACATCTTAGCGTTGCATTATCATTCGCTCTGGATGACGTTTGAGTTCATTTCGTGCAAATATTCGATAGTCCATAATTGGAACACTTTTATGTCGAATGCTAGGAACGCTATTGCCATAATTGGTACAAAAACAACGCTTTTTAAAACCAATTTTTTGAAGCTTAAAGTCAATTTAGTACCAAAACTGTTTAAATCAACTGCTCCGCAAGCCTTCAAACTAGTAATTAACACCAACAAGTCATGCTCACGTTTTAGGAACGTGGTTAAAACTTGATTTTTATCCACACTGTTGACATATTGCATCCATAATTGGTACACCTACCCTACACGGGAAAAAAAATCTGTGGTAAAAATTACTATTTTAGCTGACTATGCCAATTCTTGAAACTACCATGGAATTTCAGACCAACTTACTATGTTTACGGTACAACAATCTGATTTCAACTACAGACATGGTAAAATCAAGCGCATTTCTGGTCTGCTGAAAATTGCCGGTGCGAGCGATTAAATTAACCCCCTAAAATGGAAGTTATTAGGGTAAAAGCACCGGTTTTGGCCAGCCTAAGAGAAAATGTCAATAAAAATTAAATGGAAAGCCGTATTTATACTACAAATATGTCAAATGCAAGCTTTCAATCCATATTATGTGCGTAAAATATCGAAACTGAGCTACAGTCAACTCTCCCTAACTCGATATTGAAGGGACCATCGAGTTAGGGAGGTATCGAGTTACAGAACACAAAACCAGTGCAAATGCGATCCAAGGGACCATCGAGGTAGCCATGAAAACCAACTTTTACTATGGTTCTCTAACTCGATATTGAGATACGGAATATCGAGTAAGGGAGAGTTAACTGTATAACCATTTTTTCGCTTTGAAAATCCCGTTGGTCAATATAGGCCAACGGAACCAGTTTCGGCCAGAGATTTAACTTCGGTTCCTAAATTGGCCAACCGCATTGCATGACAGTGGCCAAATTAGGAGTTCCCTGGCCAAATTAGGTGTGTGGGAGTTAAAATTATAAGGGGAATGAATTGTTTTTCTTATATTTTTAATCAATTTGGACGAGTAAATGAATGTAGCTTCATCTTGTGAATGTGATCTACTGAACACAAAAGGTTTCATGCTGATTGGCTATGTAAAGCGATGTATAATCCCCTATGGCTACAACTGGCGTATGGTCAAAACCGGTGCTTCTATCCTACCGCCCATTTTTTTTTGCGTGTAGGTTGGTCCATGGAGAAGTGTTTTGTTTTCCATGATTTGTTTGTATCAAATTCTGCTAAACATTGAATTTGGAAACTTGAATGAAGTTTTAGAACATGTTGATACGCGCATATCATATGTTAATAGTTTTACCGAAGACACTTCTGTCCTAAAACATCATCTTCATAGTTAAAATGTGCTTTCCTCGTGATTTTGCTATCTGGCCTAATGTGCATTTTAATGTAGTAACCATCGTTACAAAATGCATCTTCGCTTATCAGTGGACGATTACACATTCGACATGTCCCACTGTTTCCGGATGGCATGGAACAATCTTGCACCGAAATGCAAATGTTGATTTAGGTGGCAGAGACTTTACAAGTGTCCATGTGTTTGTAGAGTCGTACCCCCACGATTAGGTATATGACTTATCGTTGATTGGCCCCTACTTTATCAGCGCACAATTCAATGCCAGTTAGTTGCGATCCTTTTGCTTCGGCTCTTACACAGCGTGGAGATAGACGATGTTTGTTGATTGGGTCATATTGTTGGACTTATCGCGCCACCAGCATGGAAGCGACAATTTGGTGTGATGGTTGTAGGTAATAAATTATCTTTTGTTCGGTATAGAGTTTCAATCAAGCTTTGAAATGTTTATCCATGAATTTGAGGATTGACAGTTGATTATTATGATAAGTTTGTAGTATTTATGATATGATATTGATGTGGGTTTGTCGTATAAGTTATATCGATGTAATTCAAAGCTTACCACAAGGAAACACAGTCACAGAGTATCGTTATATGAGATAGTGGTTCGCAATCGTTTTGAAGGAGCCGTTTTTCAACTGTTAAAAACATCCCGTGGAGCCCTGGAAATAACATTTCTCAAAATAAAAATTCATTGAAACAAATCTCGCGAAACATTACTAAAGGACCTATCTAACATTGAGAGGCTCTCTTTGTTTACTTTCTCTTTCATTAATAACTGAGTCACATTAACCTCCTCTGTTGCGTTTTTTGTATGAAACGCTAGTCAAGGAAATTGACTTTCGATCTATAGTGAAAAGCTTCCCAAAATCTTTAGTATTCCACTGTTATAATCGAAAGAGAACGAGAGAGGAGAGAATCTCTCATTTGTACATAGGTCCTTTAGTAATGTTCCGCGAGAAATGATTTGTCATAATAAATAAGATTGGTCTTATATCTAGACATGGACAATTTCGTGGATTGATTAGTGTGAATCTTTATAAAATTCATATCACTTTATGTTAGGTAAACTCGAAAGAACTCAAATTTCGCTTATTCTATTGAACTTTGACGCTGGGTCGGTGCGTCTCTCTCTGTTTTTACAACTTTGCTGTTGACAGTGAGGCAAAACAACCCAATTGTGGGTAAAAACTAAATGCAGTTTACCCAAATTTGTGTTTAAGGCGCAAGAGAAAATGACACAAAAGTCAAAACTGAAAAAGCAGTTTTCTCCTTTTAAAACAACAATTTGCTGAAAATAAAAATACACAGCCTTTTTATTTGGAAAATAAAAGAGATGTGTGTTTTTATTTTCTTTGATTTATCTATTAAAGAAGAGAAACCATTGCACCATTTTTACTTGGGCCTTAACCCTTTGGGGCCGGCGCGGTCATATATGACCGCAGTACAAAAAAGGCTGTAAAAAAAGGACCAATGAACAAATGTATATACTGTCTTCGGCAAAGATGTCCCAAATATACTCTTTTATCAGAGAAAAATATGAAGTATATGCCTTTATGACCTAATTGACAACCTAGAACATCCTGAACATCCTGAAGTTTGGAAAATTGAACTATAAGTACATACGAAGCGTGAAATGCTGTTTGTGAACATAAATGATGTTCAGGCTAGATAATACAGAATTACTCTTTTAACGAAAACACTATTTCACTTGCTTTGCTATGTCCTGGGATGTTCTAGGACGTCCAAACTGTCCTGAAGCACACTCTTTGAAATCTACAACCGTAACAGTAATTGTTTGGGTTAAAAACAATAACATTACAAATTCAAATAGAATCTACCAACCTCTGAGAATCTCAAGAGCTATTTCAAGGAACGTTTGGGATATTCCAGGCCCTCCAAATTACCCTGGAGTTCAGAACTTCAGGTCTACACTTGTTCCAGTAGTTATTCTCGCTAAACTGAGTGAAGTTATATAATCTACAGTGTTTACTGAACCTTGTCACGGATCAAAAGGCTACTTCAAGAAACGTTTGAGGTATTCCAGGCCCTTCAAATTACCCTGGAAATCTGAATTTCATGTCTACATTTATTCCAGTAGTATTTCTTGCTGAACTGGGTGAAGTTATATAATCTACCATGTTCACTGAACTTTCGCACGTATCAATAGGATGTTTTAAAGAACGCTTGGAGTATTCCGGACCCTCCAAATTACTCTGGATTTCAGAACTTCAGGGCTACACTTATTCCAGAAATTTATCTCGCTAAACTGAGTGAATTTATAAAATCTTTCCTGTTCACTAAACCTTTTCATGCATCAATAGGCTGTTTCAAGGAACGTTTGGGATATTATAGGTGCTCCAAATTTCCCTGGAGTTCAGAACTTCAGGTCTACACTTATTCCAGTATTTTTTCTTGCTAAACTGAGTAAAGATATATAACTTACCAAGTTTACTGAACCTTGTCACGGATCAATAGGCTAATTCAAGGAACGTTTGGGGTATTCTAGGCCCTCCAAATTACCCTAGTGTTCGTAACTTCAGGTTTACATTTGTTTCAGTTATTTATCTCACTAAACTGAGTGAAGTTATATAATCTAACATGCTCACTAAACCATCTCATGGATCAATAAGCTCTTTCAAGGAACGTTTGGGATATTCCAGGCCCTCCAAATTACCCTGGAGTTCAGAACTTCAGGTCTGCACTTGTTCAAGTAATTTATCGCGCTAAACTGAGTGAAGTTATAAAATCTAACATGTTCACTGAATTTTCTCACGGATCAATTAGCTGTTTCAAGGAACGTTTGGGGTATTCCGAGCCACCCAGATTATACCGGAGTTCAAAAATTCAGATCTACAATTGTTCTAGTAATTTGTCTTACTAAACGATGAAGTTTTTTAATGTTCACTGAGCTTTCTCACGAATCAAAAAGATATTTCATGGAACGTTTGGAGTATTCCAGGCCCTCCAAATTACCCTGGAGTTCAGAACTACAGGTCTCCCCTTGTTCCAGTAATTTTTTTTTCTAAACTGAGTCTACTATGTTGACTGAACCTTCTCATGGATCAATATGCTGTTTCAAGGAACGATTGAGGTATTGCAGATCCTTCAAATTTTACCCAGGACTTCAGAACTTCAGGTCTACTATTTTTCCAGTAATATTTCCTTCTAAACTGAGTGAAGTTATATAATCTACCATGTTCACTGAACCTTCTCACAGACCAATTGGCTATTTCAAAGAACGTTGGTGATATTCCAGGCCCTCCAATTTGCCCTGGAGTTCAGAACTTCAGGTCTACCCTTGTACCAGTAACTTTTCTCGCTAAAATGATCAAAGTTTTCCCTTTGGGGCCGGCACGGTCATTTATGACCGCAGTCGGAAAATGGCTGTATAAAAAGAACCAATGAATAAAATTTACTGTCTTCGGAAAAGTCCTTGCAAATATACTTCCCTGTCAGGGAAAAATTTTAGGTGTATGCCTTAATGTCCTACATGGCAACCTAGAACATCCTCAACATGCAGAAGTCTGACAAATAGAATAATAAGTATAAAAGTACCGTCGTTGGGGGTGACAATGGGTCAAAAAGGGATATGTGCGATTTATTTTTTGAATAAGTATCGCAATTTAACTCCAATAAACTTCAAATTTGGTGTGTATGTACTTTGATGGTACATTAACAACTGTTCAAAAAATTAAAGACAAATATTTATTCACAGCGGCACCACAAGTGAATGAAAAATGACCCAACCTCACCCCATAGAGGGGGTGACATTGGGTCACTATAATTGAAATAACTTGTTTTTGAGAATATGATTTCAAAACCATTCACAACTGAAAAATATTGACAAAAAACGATGCAAACAAGAGAAAAAGATATATAAGATGTTTCACAAGTATGATAAACCCACTTAAAAGAAAGATTATACTGAAAATTCAAGAGCTATGAGAAAAAATATGTAAACCCAACATTTATCGTCAAGTTTACATAAATTTTCTTGGTTTTTCTCTCAAATTGTCTTCAAAGTCTCATCCCCATTGCTATAAAGCCCATTCAGTTTCCCCAAAGGTGTACTGAAACAGTGATTATTTTAAACCTTCGCAAATAGTAAAATTTCGGTGCGACATTCCACGATCAATAAATTTCAGGCAGAAGTTGACGTCATAATCCCAGTATTTCAGCGATGCAATTCATTTGTACTTGTGCAACTCATTTGTACTTGTGAGATGTTTCTATAATATGAAAACACTGATAAATTATCAAATTTAGAAAAAAACACCCTTTTGATAAAAATTTACGATGTTGCTGCGCACGAAACACAGTTGCTGGTTTGAGAAGTTGTCAAAATGCGTTGTATTGTTATTCAATGCACGGAATACTCAAGTAGACTTGTTTGATGTTTCAGAGATGCTGTATTTAGAAAAAATAAACACATCTTAATGAAAAAAAGAGAACACCCGGCACCGTAAAATGTCAAAAAAGTGGACTTGGAATTTCATTTACTATCGTTCTTGCTTGACCCAATCTCACCCCCATTTTCAATGTTTTAGACATCATACCGAAAAAAATCATTTTTTTGTGGGAAAATCAAACAGATTCCGGAAAATACCTGTGATGTGTAATGAAAAGACTTTTAACATTCTACTAATACAACGATAGAGGCTAGAGTACATGCGTGATACTTTGTACAGGAGAAATTTTATGTTGTAAATTTTATCTAGTTTCAACATGCAAGTTTATTGATGTAGTACACAAAAACTACTATTTCTAAAAATGTATATTGTTATGAATTATGTGCAATAATATGTTCCCTAACATATGAATTATACATTTTAGTAATATCAGCGTTATTAGCTGAAATATTTCACAAAACATATTTTTCCGTTTTGACCCAATCTCACCCCCTATACCCATTGTCACCCCCATCGACGGTAGCTTAAAATGCCTTTTGTAAATACAATTGATGTTCGTACTTGGTAATACATACCTATTATGTCAAGAAAAACGCTGCTTCACATGCCTTTTCATGTCCTGGGATATTCTACGACGTTCAGACTATCCCGAAGCTCAATTCTCGAAATAATCAGCGATGCCAGATTTCTTTGGAAATCATTCCGTAGACGAAAAGTGATAAGCGGGGGGAGAGATCCCCGGCATTGCAATTCCGTAGATTTCCGTTGGAAAAATCCGTAAAATACCGTAGAATAATGAGAATTTCCGTAGCTTTCTGTAGAAAATATACATTTTCCGTAGAATTATCTTACGGATCCGTAAAAAGTGCTCAATTCCGTAGATCTACGGAAATTTCCGTAGATCTAGCAACGCTGCAAATAATAATATTTTCAACTCAAACGGAATCTATTGACCTCTGAGAATCTCAAAAGCTTTTCCAAACTATCCTGGAGCTCAGAACTTCAAATCTGCCCTTGTGGCAGTGTTTTTTTTTTCGCTAAATAGAGTTCAGTTATATAATCTACCAGGTTTTATAGGGCCCCCATAGCCGAAGCTGTAAAGACGCGGGTATTCATCATGACCATGCTGAGGGTTCCGGGTTCGATTCCCGGTCGGTCCAGGATCTTTTCGTAATGAAAATATTCTTGACTGCCTTGGGCATAGAGTAAAGGGTGTCCACGATGAAATTTCCACACACAAAATTGATTCGCAAAATTCGATTTTTCTTCCGATTGCCATCAAAACTTAAGGGATTGAGAAATAACTATTAAACTTCATTTTACCATTTTACTCGTATTTTATTTACAGTCCATACGTAAATGCCCGCACCTTGGCCTCAACCCCGGCCATGAGATTCTGCACAACCTGTGAATCAACCGTTTTTTGCATGTAAACCCATACTTTCATGGACAACAAAACATATGTGAATATGTGTGCCGACTTCAAACAGATCCCTGGCAACCTGTTTTTCACGGCCAAGGATAAGTTCAGCGTTCCGGAGCATGTCCGCACTCAGAAGAGGTCCAAATAAATTTCTGGTTTGGCAAACCATCTGCACGTGCGGGAAGCGGAGTGCACCTTTCGTGACCTAGGACACGATCAACGGACGTAGTTTTAAAAATCTGGATAACGCTTGAACCCAGATTTGTTAAATTTAGGAAATCGACACTTGGTCGTTTTAAAAATATGGCGAAAGCATGGTAAAAGACATGAAAACATAAGAAACAAAAACATGTTTATCTACTCGTATTTACGGATGCTTTGCAGTTACAGAAAATTTACTGCACAGCCATACAAATCCCAACTGTTTACTTCTTTCTTTCTGACTGACTTTTTCCACGTATGGCATGTCACTAATGCACTAATGTTTAATTAGTGACATGCCATACGGCCTCATTTGATTCGGCTGGGAAACGGTTTGAAACGAAAATCGCACTACGATGCATTTTCCAGCCGAATAAAATGGAGCCGTTTAGCACCTAAACAAAGCCACCAAGTGCCCTATGGAAGACTCTGAACTAGATTTGGGTGAGAGTATCGTGAAACTTCTAAAGCCTCTCGGCTATACGGAGCGACGCCGAATGAGAGAAAGAGGTGGAGATAAATAATGTCGTCACTGCGCAAGCTTCCATTGAAGTGTTAGCTTATGCGTGTGGAAAAATTTGCACCCTTGGCAAAGAGTGTACCAAGTGTTTAACTGACAATAAGGCAATCCATGAGACAACTGTGATAAGCTAATTTTTTTTGTTTACCATGAATTTTTGACAATCATCGCTTGGGGAACAAAAGGCTAGGAGAAGTGGATGAACAAGGATGAATCTGTCATTCAAATACTTGTCAAATTTCATACAAAATCTACTTTTTTTCAGCGATAAGTTCATCCCTCATTCATGCTAGGTGAACCACTTCCCCTTGCCTAAGGAGATTGGTAAGCACTGATGACACTTAAAGAAATTTCGGTAAGTTTAGTGTTCACTGTGCTTGCACTTTGAGCTGTCAACCCAATCGCGAAGTGTCCTCATAGATAGTCTTATAGTCCACACAGCCATCTGTTGCAAGAACCGCGCGAAGCACTGTCTGCCATGATGGATTTTTAGTTGACGTTTGCCTAAAGCCCCAAGCACAATGTGAACGGCAACGCGGTACAACGGCAAAACGGCATGCCCATTTTGATCTACACATTACTTATCAATCCCATGTTGACTGAATCCTTTTCAACATTGACTTGACAAGTAGAGTGTAGCTCAAGATGGGCTTGCCGTTTTGCCTGTAAGTTTTGTTCGCATCATTCAGCAACGTGTACACTATCAAAAGTCAAAGCGGTCGAACACTAGCGCCTCTGGTGGAACGATCGCGTCGGTCAAATGAAATTCAAATTCATCGTTAAACGCATGTACCATGAGCTTCTCAAGAGTTTTACGTCTGTTTGTCTGTGACAGTACAGTAGTGACGCCTCTACATGGATAGTCATGTTGCACGATTGCAAAAAAGAAGTAGAGCTCGAGATTTGTATGACGATTACCGGATCTTTTCGTAAAGGAAAGAGTCTTGACTTCCTTGGGCACAGAGTATGGGCGCATGCCTGCCACACGATATATCCATGCAAAAAGGTCATTAGCTGAGAAAGATCTTAGGTAATAAATATGGAAGTGCTAAACTAACACTAAGCTGAGAAGCCAGCTTCCTCCCAGTGGGAACGATATGCCAAGAAAAAAAAAAGAAGATTCGTCGACAAACACATATATTCAAAACGTGTTTCTACTCGTTTACGCATTTAGACTCTACTGACGTTTTCACAAATTGTTCTCAAACAAAAGGTGAAAAGCAGGAGGGTTGAAAATAGTATATTTTTACGTGGCATAATTTATGGATGCTTCCCAATAGATGTCGCTAATTATGACTGGAAACTTTGTCGAATACACCATGTTTCGGAAGTGCTTCGTTTCGTGGTTATTAATTTATTGCCACTAAATCCTGACTCTCATCGCGTTGTAGATCTTATGTACTGAACATCCCGACAAGTTAGATAATCTAGAACATTCGAAATGATCTGATAATATTTGCTGAACACTCAGAAGGTTCAGAATATACGGTAGATTACAGTTCATCACCTTGTATGATGAACAAGGTTGTTATTACAAGCATAGACTTCAAGTTATGAACTCAAGAGCAGTTTGGAAGACCTAGCACCTCCCAAAAAATATTTGTCATCATTTCTTGTTATGTTTAGCATTTTGAGCACCAAAACTATTGAAAGGCGTTCAAAAAACTGTATAATAGTTCTTGGAAAAAATCAGGCCCCAAAGGGTTAAGGAGCTTATTTTTTGGGTAGTCTGAATTATTCGTGTACACGCAGTGAACTGAACTATCGTAATTCATACATTTTGCCTTATAAAAGGTGGAACGATTATTGCAATGCGAGCGCTTTATGTAGGGGGACATGGGGCAAGAAGGACACCCGGGGCAAGAGTGCCACCTCTAATTTCACGTAGTTCAAATCAATTTTTTGATGTTTAACGCAGGATAAGTATAAATTGAGTACTAATTGAGGGTTGTGTAAATATTACAGTTAAAAATGTTTAGTACAAAAAAAATAGAAAAATGTCTTTAACTCACCAACGCAAAATATACGAAATATTATAAGAATGTAAGACTGGAAAACAAGGTTTGACTCCCAATAAATACAAAACATATTGATTTTTCCGCACAGTGTTGATGATTTTCAATTGTTTAATATAGCTGTGAGGATTTTTTTTTGAAAAAGTCCTTTTGACATTAAGTTTTACATATATAATAACAGTATGTCTTATGGGGCAAGAGGGACACCGCAATTTTCTCATATAAAATCAAATGAACTTTTATTTTTCTTGTTTAATATTGCATTCAATCAATGTTTCCTACTAAATAAAATCAAAATAAACTATCTTGGACATTCAAAATGGTTTCTGAAAAATTTTACTACTATTGTTACAGTCAAATAAGATGAAAACTAAATTAATTTCGAAAAATTACTTTTTAACTATAAGTCAACTTTTATCCCTCAGTATTTATCTTTACTTACTCTACAATTTATCCCTTAGGCGGGGAAATAATAATATACAAAATTTGTGGCATTTTGCTCTGGTGGTCTTCTTGCCCCATACGAGTGGCACTCTTGCCCCGTGCCTCGTTTAAAAACCTCATAAGAAGGGACATTTTCAAAAATCTCAAATCATCATGTATTTCTTATATTTTTGAAATCTATCGATAACATCATTTAGAACAAGAGCTGAGCTTGCCCTTACACTGGAATAATCTTCAAAAATTGTGCTAATCAACCATGATTTGAACCTATATATCTTAAGGTGTCCTTCTTGCCCCCAGCCCCCCTACCGTTCCAGCATCATTCCACATCAAGGCGTCGATAGGCGCGTGGTATACATACGGGTCCATCGATCGCAAGGTTCTTGGTTCGAATCCAGGTTGCCGCGAAAACATGTTTTGTTTTGAAATTTTGGTTTCATAAGGCAAGTTTATGAATTTCAACCCGATTCCTTGTGGCGAATTTTCATAAGGGGTTCTTATGTATTTCGATAGTCCATTTGCCTGAGTGTAGGCTAACGAAGGTACATGAAGGATCTTGACCTAAATTTGTAGTAAGGTACCCCGGGGCAAGTGAGAATCCGGGGTAAGTGGGGCGTTTCGTCATAGCTCAACCAGGAAAAGTTTTTCATGGGGGTATTCTTCTAGAAAGTTGAAGATACAATGACAAGGAATGTATTTAGTACTAAACATATTGTTATTTTTATTACCATGTGGTTCATGTAACAGTTGTCAGTTAAGCGCCATTTTCAACTTGCATGACAAATTGTGACACGTTTCACGTCTTGCATTGACTCGCAAAAAATAAATGTGTTTTAAATCGAATTTCCATCAGTAAGCTATAATTTTTAGTATTATTACAAGCTGCTAACGATAAACCAGTATTTTGTTTTCATTTCATATGAAATTTTCGATGGTCTATCTTACCCCAAAATATATTTGTACCTGGGGTAAGTGGGACCTATCAAAACAAAAACCAGAATCAAAACTTTTCGTACACGTTTCATACATTTTGCTAGAGAGTAGCACTAAAACATTCAAATGATTTTTATCAACAAAGATCAACCTCAAATTACGTAATTGCATAAGAGGGAGAAAAAAAGTGTTATTTTTCTTTATTTTTTAATTATTTTTTTCATTTTTGAAATACGACTCCAAAATTGAACAAACACACAGCTGAAATTTGAAATGCATCATGAGTACGATTACTTTTCTATGTTATTTAAATTTTATTTGTTATTTCTACCAAATTAAGTAGTGATGGAAAACAATTGCATCCCATAAGGTGGTTTTCTGCCATGCATATAAATAATAACAAAACATATTTATAATTTCGTCAATTATTGATTGTTTATGTACTACATTTTAATTAACAACTTATAAATGATATATTTTGAACATGTTTAATTCCTCTTTACGCTTTTATTGAGGAATTTTCAGTTAATATTAAATGTGAGGTGACATACTATTAAATAAAGGGTTTCTTCCTAAAACGTTACGTATTTTATGGTTGATCCCTTGTGTACATCAAATATGTACTTAAAATTAAAAATCTATGACTTATCAATCCAATTATTGAAATGGTTGGCTTACTGATGTGAATTGACGCATAAAACTGGATGTGTCTCACTTGCCCCGCTTAGCGAGGTAACTGCGTCCATTGGCTCATTCTGAAACATTCTTCCAACGTTTTTACAATTTCGAAATTATTCGATTAGTTTCATGCACACACCAGCAAATATGTTGCCCAAACGTGATTGTGTTGTTGGATTTGAAAAATATCGGCATTTTAAAATTTTATTGAACAATTTGTTTGAACTATCGTTTTTTTCGTTCCCACTTGCCCCGCGGTACCTTATAATTTATTAAAATCCACATAGATTATGTTTAAGTCGAACAAAATCTATGTGGTGTCCTATGGAATTTCATGAACCACATTAGTAAAATTTGATTTTTCACATTTTACACAAATATCTAAAACCAGCTTTGCGTTTCTCCTAGTCACTCCTCACGGCCCCTGGGGTTTCGCGGACAACCGGTTGAGAACCCCTGTTCCAAGATAATGTCGATGTTTTTTTCGTTTTCTTTTTCTTGCTGGCATAATTTCCCTACTGGGACAGAGCTGCTCCCTAGCTTGGTGTTCTATAAGCACTCTCACAGTTATTAGCTGAGACCTTTGTTTGCCACAGTTTTCATATTTGCGTTCTTATATCATTTGGCAAATATTGTTGTTGTTGTTTGAGAGGGACTTTAACCCGAAGGTCATTTGGCAAATACGATGATACTGTCTATTTAATACCCAAGGAAGTATGTAGAAGGGAAAGATTGATAAATTAGAATCCTCCACCTTCGCTTTAGTATAGTTTTGCTTTAAGCCGCCGATAAGGCTAAAAAATTCGATTTCGTCTCACACACATTTTAAAATTCAATGTCATTGGCGTTGTAATCATTTAACACTTAAATTTATTCAATTACAAAAGCCATGTACATTATGAAAAGCTTCTAATTTTATCTTCATCTGGTCTGTTGACCTAGGGGCAAAGCTGGGTACAGTTTGCAGTAGCCACGGGTCACGGGGAAATCCCCTCGGTCGTCAATTACTTCGTTTATTATCAATTAGTGGCAATTTTCCGATCAACTACTCTGCCGTGAACGTAAATAAATTTGCTTTCGATGGTACTAAGCAAATGTACCTGCTGGTGGGATATTTAGTGACGACAACCACATAAATTTCCATCGCGCGCGCACTGGCTGATAATTTATAATTTATTCCCACTGCATCCGACTGACCGACGATCGACACTCTTTGGGAAGGTGGCCCATTGTCTACAACGAAAAAATCAAATATTTAAAAATCGTTAGTTCCACCCCAATTTGTTCATTTGGACCTTTAGAAGCTACTACGTATTGCGGCAATCTCTTCTCTATTTATTGTAGAATTTTCAAATCATTAATAAAACAATCATTGACTACAGCGCCACCTACTGTCGAAAATGTAATTGGAACCGTTTTTTCATATATTTGGTAGGATCATTTTTTTTCATTAGCTTTTGGGGAATCAAATGATCAAATTTGGGGGTTCAACTTAAGATTTTTGTATTTTGATTATTATTGGCCACCCTACTCTGTTGCCAATATGTCCCAGTAGTCGGTCAATGTGAGTCAACATATACGGGTCAAATCAAAGGACGCGCACGTACGTCCAACCATAATCGTATTCAGTCGGATGGATTGTTGTGGGCGAGGTGGACAATAACAAATTTATTATTGGTTTAATTGAATTTCGAAGCTGAAAGAGAGGCACGTCCTATGGTCAGGTGCAAAGGCCGTTCATTGCTATCAGTGTTGGACCATGATTGTTCCTTATGATTGTACTTGGATGATGTACGAAGGTATAAAATTTAAAATAAAGTCTTTGTGTTATCCTTGAGAAACAAAAATACTTTAAAATTCTTCTTCTTCTCAGCTTAGTGATCTTCCACAGTTATTAACTGAGAATTTTCTTTACCAAAGTTGTCATTTTCGCATTCGTCCTAGGGAAGCCAAGGAAATTTCCATTACGAAAAGATTCTGGACCGACCGGGTATCGATCCCAGACACCTTCAGCATGGCTTTGCTTGGTAGCCGCGGACTCTATTAATTTTATAGGTTGAATTCGACACTAATTGATCCATAACTGTGGAGTGATGGTACATTACTTTTCGCAAAGTCTGATGCCATGTTCGTAAGTCTCAAAAGGTTACAAGATTGAATGTTTTTTTGGCAACTTGTAGCACCAGACAATAGGTTGGAAATCAGGCAATAGTAACTGGCTACACTACTATCAGTCAAGGGCACAAACCAATCAATCCACAATGGGCAATGCCCAGTTCAATTGAACGTAACATCCGTCATCATCAGGTGCTGCCGAGAAAACGCGTGGTTCGCATTTAGATTAGATAAAAGAGGGAGGCGCATCGTCGTTCATCGTGTCGGTGTGTTACTTTATAAGCGGCTATACCTTTTTATTATTGTCTATCCGCGACAGCTAAATTGGTCAATTGAAGGATTTTGTGGATTCACACCTGGTACGTGTTTTGCGAATATTGCGATTTAATAGCAACTTGAAACTATAAAACAGATTACGCTTTTATACTACATCTATGTTTTACTATTCAGCCATTCCATGAAAATCGATCTAGTGGGTCACCAAAATCCGTGAAAATTTGCTATTTTGTTCCTAATCCGAAATAAGGAACTTTGAAAAAATATTGTTTTTACATAAAAATAAATGAGAATTACTAAAAAAAAAAACTAGATTTTTTAATATTTTTTCATGTAATTTTTTTTCAGATTTTTAAATTTTGTCTGAAAAGTTGAAAAAAAAGATTGGAAATCGGTAGAGCTGTTCAAAAGTTATGATTTTTTTTTAAATAAAAAATCTAATGCGCTGAGACCTACGTGTGCCGATGAAAAATGACTGATTTTTTATTTTCAAAAAAATATATCTCAAAAACTTAAAAACATACATCGCTGAAAATTTGACAGTAGATGTAAAATTTTCTGAACTTTCAAGAAAAAACGAGGACAGCAATAGCCCATTTGGTCCCAAGGCCTTCTAAACACGAAAAAACGGAAATTATTGATTTTTTTCATGTAAAAAACAATTTATGTTAAATTTTATATTTTTCCTGAAAAGTCAAAATTTAGCTTTTATTTCGTCCAAAAAGATTGAAAATCGGTCGAACGGTTCAAAAGTTATGATTTTTTTTATATTTAAATATTTTGCAAAATCGCGATCTTTCTAGTCACTCTATTTCGGAAATGGTCACCATAATAAAAAAATCCAAAAACACGTGTATCCTTATTTCGGATTAGGGACAAATTAGCAAATTTTCACGGAATTCGGTGACCCACTAGATCGTTTTTTCATGGAATGGCTGATTATAATATTGATTTTTTTGAGTTTTGTTTTTAGTATTATTTCAAACATAACATACATTTCTTATATCTAGGTGTTCTGTGTAAGACAACACTATTATCATTTTGTTAACAACACATTCCATTTTATTTGCCGTAGCATTTTAACATTTTTGCAGGTGAGTTGATTTTGCCTGCTTATAAGAGAAAAAGAACAATTTCAATTAACTCTATTTAATTTAATTGTTTGGAATTTCATTCGACATTTGATCCAATGTTTCAACATTGGATATTTTATGTAACTCATTAGTACTATACCAGGGAGGAAACTTCAGAATCATTTTCAAAATTTTTTATTGGCCTACAGAACCTTTCTTCCTGGTATTACAACAGCTAGTCCATATTGGTACAGCATACAACATGACTGGCCTGAAAATTTGTTTGAAGATCAAAAGCTTGTTCCTAAGACAAAGTTTCGATTTCTGTTAACAAGTGTTTAAATATATTTTATATATATGTTAGATTTTGCATGAGTCCTAAATACTTAGCTTCATCTGACCAATTTACTGGAATCTCTCTCAGCGTGACAACGTGTCTACTTATTTATTTATTTTTGAAAGAGGGAAAACCCCTTTGATTGATTTGAGAGTATCAAACCAAATATGAGATCTCATTTAGAAACTGAAACAAAAGTTTCATTACAGGATACCATTTTGTACCAAGTATATTACGTACAGATACAGGAATAGGTTGACCCAAATTTAATAGATTGTTGATGAATTTATTTCTTGGAGTAATGAATCTGTTTCACTGAAATACTATATGATCGACGTCTTCATAAAATTCCCCACAATCGCATAAATTGGAATCTTTTATGTTGATGTGGTACAAATGGCTGTTACAATTATAATGGTTTGACATCAATCTCAAAAAAGAGCAAATTAAATTTCTACTTGCTGGCATATTTTTGAACCATGGAATATAATATTGACTTTAGGACTAATAGAATGACACCAACGTCCTTTGTCGCTCGAATTCCAACACGTTTGCCAATTCAAAAGAGATTTTGCTTTCAATTTTGGATAAAATTCAGAAGGAAATATGTTACGGTTGTAAATTATTCCATGATGAACGCCAAATTTAGCTAACGTATCTGCCTGTTCATTCCCATAAATTTTACAATGAGCAGGAATCCAAATAAATTTAATGATAAATCCTCGAGAACTTAGTTCAAATAATAATCTTTTCATAATTAATATAATACGATGAATTTTGAAATTGAAATTAATTGTATTTAAAGCCTGGAGACAATTCAAACTATCCGAACAAACAATATGAATATTTGGTGCACAATCTTTAATCAAGTTGCACGCAAAGTAAAGAGCAATTAATTCTGCTAAAAAAAAAACAGAACAAGGAGATTGCAATTTATAAAATGACCAGAAAATAAATTATAGACACCAAAACCTGCGATGCCATCAATCAATGAACCATCAGCAGAGCCATGAGCGCCCCTTGTTCAAAGTACTTTATTTTTTTGCAGGTTCACGTAAAATTTCAGAAAATTATTAAGGATTATTTTCAAAATTATAGAGTGTTTCCAGTAATTATTGTTCATCAAAATTCTCAAAAATAGCATGATAAAACTCAAACAATACTGTAAACAGGTCCGTCCCACTCGGGCTCAGATTGGGTACCACTTCTAGTACTGCATTTGGTCCCTCAGTAGTGCAAAAGGTACCCAAGTTTGACAGATCGCAGTACACTTTGAACGGCATTCTAGATTACCTTATGAGCCATAAAATTTTGGGCAACTGCGAGGGACATTATTTATTTATTTAGTTGGTGTTACATCAATTAATTTGATAAAACCTCGTTAACGATGTTACGCCAATTTACTCGGTCCATGGCTGTGTCTCTCCAACCTCGATTTTGGCCCACGTTCTCCAGATCTTGTTGCACCTGATCAAGCCACCTCGCTCGCTGTGCTCCCCGCCTTCTTGTGCCAACCGGATTCGACGCGAACACCATCTTTGCAGGATTGTTGTCCGGTAGTCTTGCAACATGCCCTGCCCAGCGCACCCTTCCGGCTTTCGCAACCTTCTGGATACTTGGTTCGCCGTAGAGCCTAGCGAGCTCGTGGTTCATTCTCCGCCGCCACACACCGTTCTCCTGCACTCCGCCGCCGTTCGAACACTCCAAGTGCTTGCAGGTCCTCTTCCAGCATGGTCCATGCTTCATGTCCTTAGAGGACTACCGGTCTTATAAGCGTTTTGTACATGGTACATTTGGTGCGGGGGTGAATCTTTCTCGACCGCAGCTTCTTCTGGAGCCCATAGTAGGCGCGACTTCCACTGATGATGCGTCTCCGTATTTCACGACTAACGTTGTTATCAGCCGTTAACAAGGATCCGAGGTAGACGAACTCATCAACCACCTCAAAAGTATCCCCGTCTATCGTAACACTGCTTCCCAGGCGGGCTCTGTCGCGCTCGGTTCCGCCTATCAGCATGTACTTTGTTTTTGACGCATTCACCACCAGGCCGACTTTTATCGCTTCACGTTTCAGGCGGGTGTACACGTCTGCCACCGTTCCAAATGTTCTGCCGACAATATCCATATCATCCGCGAAGCAAACAAATTGGCTGGATCTTGTGAAAATCGTACCTCGGTTATTGAACCCGGCTCTCCGCATGACACCTTCTAGCGCGATGTTGAACAGCAGGCACGAAAGTCCATCACCCTGTCGAAGTCCCCGGCGGGATTCGAACGAACTGGAATGTTCGCCCGAAATCTTCACGCTATTCTGCACACCGTCCATCGTTGCTCTTATTAGTCTTGTGAGCTTCCCGGGAAAGCTGTACTCGTCCATGATTTTCCATAGCTCTTCGCGATCGATGCTATCATAAGCCGCTTTGAAATCGATGAACAGGTGATGCGTTGGGACTTGGTATTCACGGCATTTCTGGAGGATTTGCCGTACAGTGAAGATTTGGTCCGTTGTCGAGCGGCCGTTGATGAAACCAGCTTGATAACTTCCCACAAACTCATTTGTTATTGGTGATAGACGACGGAAGATAATCTGGGATAGCACTTTGTAGGCGGCATTCAGGATAGTGATCGCACGATAGTTTTCACATTCCAGTTTGTCGCCCTTCTTGTAGATGGGGCATATAACCCCTTGCTTCCACTCCTCCGGCAGCTGTTCGGTTTCCCAGATTCTGACAATCAGCCGGTGCAGACAGGCGGCCAACCTCTCCGGGCCCATTTTGATGAGTTCAGCTCCAATACCATCTTTACCAGCGGCCTTATTATTTTTGAGCTGGCTGATGACATCCTTAACTTCCCTCAATGTGGGGGCAGGTTGGTTTCCTTCATCCGCCGTGCTGACGTAGTCACTTCCTAGTCCTGCGAGGGACATGGGGGTCTTTAATTTGTCTTTGCTGTAAAGCTATAAGGCTACTGATAAGGCTTGTGTAAGATCTGTCAAATCTTTTATACATGTGAATTGTCTGAACATCCTCAGATTTTTTAAAAAATTCAAATGAAATTACTGTTTATATGGTTAGAGACGAATTTGAAGACACTACTTCATAAATTCTCTATAAATTTTCATTACAATATCTTGTTGACTTAAAAAACGAGGAACGGTTGCAGCATATATTCAAAAAAGTACTCGATAAATTCTGTTTATAATCCAGAAGTTGTCGATTACTTTTGCCTTGAATTATACCAGAATAATTTTCAAGAATTTATGTCAAAGTTGCATTATAAATTTATATGAAAGTGTTTAAAGTTTTCACTATAAATTTATGTAAAATAGTTAAAGATTATTTTAGAGTATTTTCAGGAAATACTCAAAGAGACCAAACGAAGTTTCATTAAAATATAGTAAAAGAGTCAATCAATGAAATCGATGATACAGATTCAAACATTTAGTTCGGAGCATTTTTTTGGAGAAATAAACAAATTCGTTGTTACAAAAATACTCTATTCCATTTTTTTTTGCACTTTTACCCTTTTTTTCAATGTTATATAATTATCTGATAATCCTTTTCGGGATACTGTGATAATTGCGCGCAGGATTGAATCAAATTTTTCGATGAGACTTTGTGTAAATCTGGCTTGAGGTTCTGTGAGCACACAATTAACCACACCAAAGAATTTTGCTTCAAATTGGATCTGGAACCTACCTAGTATTCTTTTATGATATTGGTTATAGGTGATATTTCTGACTTATTTTTTGAGGAAATAATGTGCCGAGTTATTTGGAAATTCGTCCGGCAGTTTTATGGACTCGTACAGTTTTAACTATCAGTTAATGGAATTTAATAGGGGAACATGGTCCAATTCGAACCTAATAACGGTTTTTCGGCCATATCTTTTCAACACGATGGACGACATGAAAAGTTTGATGTTTTCTTGAAAGCCTGATTTAGCGCACGTACTTTTCTCTCAGAAAGTTTTGTGATATCTCCTACCAGGACATGACTAGACATGTTTGAACAAAATTCTCCAAAAGGTCCGAATTAGACCAACCCTGTTCCAATCCGGACCTCCCATGTTCTAATTCGGACCACCCTATATTTTATCGTTTTTGCTATGGTAGTTATAAAATATAAGTCCGATTTGTTTGGCACCAGAGCTTGTTGAACTTCTCCTACAAATGCAAGCATGGCAAAATAACTCAGTGCGTGAGAAATTCCAATTTATTTAATAATTTAATTCGAGTTAGAACTAGCTCAAGTAAAAAGTGAATTTCAGTAAAAAAACATGGATGAAATCCGAAACTGTTTAAAAATTGAGTACAGTGAACTTTTCCTAACTCGATTTTGAACTGGCCATCGTGTATGGGAAATATCGAGATAAAGTACATTTTTTTTTATTTTGGAGCTTTTTGTTATTTTGACAAAATACATTGGAAAAATTTCAACATATAGAATCATGGCATGAAAATATCGGGTTGAAAAGGTGAACTTGTTCGGGAAACTGAAAGAGACAGCATCGAGTCTCGGGACATCAAGTTGGAGAAGTAACGACACACATTTTAGGGTCAAAGTATGCTATATTAAAGTGATTATAAAACGAAGCCAAGCATAATATTTCAAAACACATTATAAGTAAGTAAAGAGTAAGGCGCCGTCCATAAATTACGTAACGCTCTAGGGGGAGGGGGGGACTAAGCTTAAGCGTTACGGCTCACACAAAAATTTTAAATTTTTCATACAAAAAAGCGTTACGGACGGGGGGGAGGGGGTCGAAAATTTTCAAATTTTGCGTTACGTAATAAATGGACGCTGCCTAAAGGAAAGTTGATTGTATTGTTCTCAGCACTCCTAAACGTTTTTTTTGTGTGACACTTATTGCCAAACAAACAAAGCTGTATCCAAAATAGGCTGTGGACTCCTTTTTGTTTTCGGAGGTCTATCACATTTCCTAGATTATTTCGAAGACTTTTTCTTGACCGCAACAGAAACAAAGACACCATCCATCAATATTATAACTCCTGTGATTTTCTAGCAAGTCGAGAAGACTTTAAAGGGGTGGAGCTATTGAAATAAACTGACTGTTCGTTGAAAATCAAGAGGTCCGTATTGAACCATATCAAAAGGTCCGGATTGGACCAACACACATTTTGAGATTTTCAAGCTTGTTGAGCAGAAACAGTGCATAGACATATCAAAACCATATGATCAGAAGAAAGCTTAGACTTGTGGAATTAGATTATAAAATAACACAGATAGATTGGAAATTGCGGAGCCCAGTTAGCCGTAGCGGTAAACGCGCAGCTAATCAGCAAGACCAAGCTGAGGGTCGTGGGTTCGGATCCCACCGGTCGAGGATCTTTTCGGGTTGGAAATTTTCTCGACTTCCCAGGGCATAAAGTATCTTCGTACCAGCCACACGATATACGCATGCAAAAATGGTTGTTGGCACAGTAAGCTCTCAGTTAATAACTGTGGAAGTGCTCTTAAGAATTGAGAGCTGAGAAGCAGGCTCTGTTCCAGTGTGGACGTAATGTCAGAAACAAGAAGATTGGAAATTATTGTGAATTACAGAAGCTTGGCAGTATTAGTAACCGATAGCACACTGGAATACTTCAAAACAGCAAACCAATATAAAAATCAAACAAATTAACTGAATGGCGTCATATGGATTGTGTTAGATCCTAGCCAGACGGTGGATAGAAAAACGGTACACACGATCTTTACAGTAGCGCCAGTATTGAGAAATGCTTGATGGTCCGAATTAGAACAGGTCCGAATTGGACTAGCTTCCCCTATCAGTTTAGAATTTTATAGTTATTTTTAAAGTAAGCACTGAAAATAAGCTGATTTATCATTGCTATCGAAAACTGTTTTCTAAATTATTGAATGTTCTTTTATTGATAAGTCAGTATCTCAGGAATTGTCTATGGACGAAACATTCAACTTAGTGCTAATAAATTACATAGGAAGAACGACATAACTTTGCTTGTAAAGCTTCATAAGCCCTCTATCGCTGTTTATGTCTGACTGTTTTTTCTTGATACTGTTACTTCAGAACAAAAAACATATTAACCCTCTAATACCCAAATTTTTGTTTCCGATCTAAATATTATTTTTCGTTTTTGATTTTTATTATTTTTATTTTTGAACATCCCTATCCTTTTCAATTTTTTCTTGAAGCCTCTTCTGGTTACTGATTTTTGACAATAATAAAAAATTGAGTTTTTACTATACTTTTAAAAATATGAATTTTTAATTTTTTTTTCTGAACATTTTTTGTTTTCCGTGTAACTAACGGAAAAACAGATTTGAAATCATTTCAATACCATCAGGCTCTTCTTCTGTGACAGGTTGATCGTAGAAAAATATAAAAGGTACGATTTTTTATAATACACGTTAAATGAATCCCAGGCATTTGTAGGTTATATAAGAATACAATTTTTCAAACAATTTTCAATAATACAAAAAAGTTTCAAAAATCATAATAAAACTTTTGTATATGCGTGTTATGAGTCAAAGTTTAGGCCAAAAATAAAATCATTTTAATTTCCGAGCTACGAAAAAAAATACACAAAATGCGAAAGTGTACCCCGTCTAAAGGCGGGGTTGGGTATTAGAGGGTTAAATATGTATCTCCAAAAAATTTCCCAGATACGTCACGCATTTTGGCGCCCCCTGATGGCTGGCGCCCTTGGCGGGTGCCAACCTGGCCAACCGCACGCTACGGCACTGACCATCAGTATAAAAAATTGTGCGGGAGTAATTCCATTCAATTTGCGTTCGAATAAAATGTTAGCAAAATGAGAATGGTGAAATTTTGGAATTTGTTTCATTTCATAGAATAGAGACAAGTCAATTAATGGTTTGTATGAATGAATGGAAATTTTTGAATTATAAAAGGCATACGAAGGAATTGGTTTAATATTTTCCGTTGAGCAATGAATGAAGGAATCTAACATTTTGCTCGTAGGATTAATATCAAATAAAGATTTCAAAAAAAAAAAAAAAATCATGTCTACTTCATGTTTTCAACTCAAGAGTTTATGGGTTAGGTGGGAATATTATTAGTTGAGTTTTGGAAGCATTGAAATCTTCCATTCCTGCAAGTAAGAAGAAAAAATATCCAAACTTGTTTTTAACCTTCTACAGATAATACGCAGGCTTCGTTCTTTGGCGGAGAGGGCTGTGTCATCCGTAAACAAGGATTTTTGACTTCGATGAGCTAACTCAAGCCAGATGTGAAAATATTATCTAATATTGGTCCCAAAATGCTGCCTTCAAGACCATCAGCTCTATCAGGAAGTCGTTCAGACTTGGAGCTCTAATCATTAACCTGAAGTGTACGATTTGACAGATAACTTTGAATCATTCTAATAATGTATGTTGGAAAACTAAAGTTTTTTTTTAATTTTACAAAGCCTTTATGTCCAACTTTGACGAATGCTTATTCTATGTCTCGAAAAGCAAGACCAGTAGAATTGCCTTCAGAACTGTTTGAACGAATCAACTTTGTTGCACGTAAAAATTGATGAGTGGTCGAATGTCCATGTTGCAATCCGAACTGCTTATTGGAAAGAAAATGAATAGGGTTCTAAAGCCCTGTCCCAATTTTGATACCAAACGCTTATGTTTAGGCTAAAAACACATGTTTACTCAATTGTTTTTGAGATTTTGTCACACCCCTTGGTTTAAACTCATATTTTTGGGTATATTTTGTTTTCCGTGTCCCTTCCAAAATGTCAGATAGGAACAACCTTAGTGTTAAAACTAAAAGTCGACAAAGCGAACGTCAAACATGATCAAAAGTGTCAAGGTTCATATTTGGAACAATTTTTAAAATTAAATTTTAAATATGTTATAGCCGTTATTTGAGCTGGAAAAAATTGCTAAAGTAGTTGCAAGAACATGCTTTTTCGTATTATTGAATAAAAACAAGAATTCATTAAATATTTTAGGACCCAATTTTCATTTATGTGTACCATATCGAACTCGAAGTTATCGAACTTGAGTTCTATCGAACTGTGAAAGATGAAAAGATATTTCCAATTAAAAGGAAAATATATCAATTGTTGATAGCGATATAGTTGTCACTGCCCTTCTTCTTCTTCATCTTGGCACTAACGTCCTCACTGGGACAGAGCCTGCTTCTCAGCTTAGTGTTTTTATGAGCACTTCCACAGTTATTAACTCAGTGCTTTCTTTGCCAAAGTTGCCATTTTCGTGTTCGTATATCGTGTGGCAGGTACGATTATACTTTATGCCCCAGGAAGTTTCCATTACGAAAAGATCCTGGACCGACCGGGAATCGAACCCAGACACCTTCAGCATGGCTTTGTTTTGTAGTCGCGGACTCTAACCACTCGGCTAAGGAAGGCCCTGTCACTGCCCTACGAAGGGTTTCAATAGGAATCCATAATTCGTTGCTATTAATCTAATCCCGAAGAATGTCAAGGACAGCAATCGACCGCAAGGATGATGAACTACATTTGCGACATCGATAGAAATGTAAACCTAAACATTCTCTTGAAATCTCCAGGGATCACCAGTACGAGTATTAGCAACATTTTATTTCCGTTCTAATGCCGTACAACACGTGTGCGACATAGTCGATTAAATCTCCCACCGCGCCAAATTGGATTCCCTTGCTATATATGTGTATGTGGTTAACGGAAGCCGCTTGGGGCATTCTACCCCTTCCGCTCCGTCGTCATCTCAGGCGGAGTATTGGAGGAAAGGTTGTAAATATTTGATTAAATTCCGACGCACTGAACTGCTGTTGGTTCCCGAGCAGGAACGAATAATTCGTACCTTTCTATGCATACTGTATTTTGTTATTTTAGTACCTTAAATAGGTATATGTCTTGGTAGAATAAGGTATTTAATCAACAGTTAACAGTTTAACAATAACGTCTGTATTTCACAGTGGTTTGCGGGAGAATAACGTACAAGTCACGGTATAAAGAAGCAAGGTATTATACTCCGAAAAATGACATTTGGCAGTGACGTCATTCCTATCGCAAACTCGAACAAATGCAAAAGAAAGCAAGGCGTGCTCTCCTTTACTATCCTCAAGGCCTCATGCTTGACGATAGGAATGACGACACATGTTTTGATGGAAAATCGTTGTTTACACGTGGGAATAGCCTACCTTGTTGTGTCTACCGTGGCACAAGTGTTATGTTTATCTAACAAGTAAGTTGCTAGGGTAAACGTAGCATTCTTCGATCGTATCGTTGCTTCACTTAATAATATGGAGATTGCAAGCATGTTGAAAATGTTCGATTCTTTCGAAATTTAATCGTGCCATTCGAACCTAACTAGTTTTTAATGAAAATTCAAGTTCTATTCTGCATTCATGATGGATTAGATCAATACAAAGTTTTATGAAACATAGGTAAAATTGTAGGTGTACTTCAATAAAATCGGTATTATATACAACTTCAGTTACCTGTAGCTCAAAATTATGACGTTCTGGAACATTTCTGAGAGCGGCATCAGATTCAGCATGTCCTAATTTACTAGACAAATGATTTGATCCTAGAGACACGCAAAAATGTTATTTGTGTTACGCTGTGTTACCTATGACCTCCGTTATTTAACAGAAGCAGTAAAATTTTAAGTGAAACATACTCAATTGTGTAGGAATTGCAATACCTGATCCATTTATCAGTTTAGTGTTTGTATAAAATGCATGAGCTATTAAGCAGCGTCCATAAATGACATAGCATTTTTTGGCCAAATTTTGACACCCTGCTTCTCCTCATCATCGTAGCCTATTTTTCCATATCTGACACATGGTTCGTCAAAAAAATCATAGTCTCCACCCTCTTAATGATACGTTATTTCTGGACGATCTCCTATTTGAGGTATTCTACCTCTTATGCAGGGCTCATCCACACCTTATCCAGATGGTAAGTATTGAAAATTATCTAGCAAGGAATACCTTAACTTGGAGTATTGGTATTCTGCAGCAATTTTTTTCTGCTCGGGTTCGGTTGCACATCGCTCGGAGCGCACTTTATTCCTTGTCAATTGGGAATAACTGTTTTATTCGGCCCAAAAACCACTTTATCCGCATCGCACTCGGTTCACGGATCGGGGAATGATGCTGTGGTCGGGCTGATGGATTTCTGGATTCAGAGTATGCTGGTTGGTTTTGTTCCTGCCGTCAGTTGCGGCTTGGTTTGCGACGACGAGGCGAACACGAAGCTTCGGCCTTAATGCTCGATAATTGAATTTAGAGTTCGTGGTCCCCGTGATGTGGTCGTATTGGCCGGGCAGGTGGGCTCTGGGTATAAACGAGTGGTTTGTGTATTGGCTGGTAGAGATGAATCATTGAAACGGAATCGGGTTTAATATATTTTTTATTGTTACTAGTAAAAAGTTTAAATTGTTAAAGTAGACGATTTCAGACCATTTTTTGTGCCATCAGAATGTTATTTTGGGACAAGTAGAGGTTAACAGCTTGATTTTTTTTTCTTTACTAGTAGTCCCGGCAAACTTCGTCTTGCCATCAAGTAGGCTGTTGAAAACCACTACGAATCGTCCCATACAAAATGACAGTTCCGTTCACTCTCGTTTTTCCGACTTTCCCGGTGAATATCCTGGAACTTTTATACACACTGTAACGGAACTGGGAAGGGAAGATAAGGTTCGGCAAAAACAACCTTCACTTAAGCGCCAGGCGGCTAGGAAACCGCCGCGAAGATGCGTGTCCAAAATCTCTTCAGGAAAATCCCGTACCCGGCCAGGAATCCTCAGGGCGAGTCCTTTCTTCAAGCCTTAACCCAACTATCGAAACCTAAGCACACTCAAACCAAACCAAAAGAATAGTTTACAGAAAATATATACAAGTTACAGGGTGGGCAGGTTACCATTAAGGATTCCCTTTCCAGAGCCTATTCTAATACGACGAAATAAAGAAACCGAATTGAAATTCCTCTCACTCCCAACTGATACGATTAACTTATAATTGATAAAACGTCGCGCCATGCGCTTTTATTCACTTCTCCGATCCTTATGACAGTGGCTCAAAAGGATACCCATTTAAAACATTTTGCTTCTGATCTCAATTTGCATTTACATTGTCTAGGGGTTAGTAGTGTACACATTTTTTCGACCTTACTTGTGTTTGCAGCTACCGGTGATGGCGGAGAGGTCCCTCGAGGTCCAGCGGTGGATGGTAAGTGCACTCACTGGTGACGGAAGGGGGCCAAAGTGGCTCCTATGACCGGTCAAGTGTATGTAAGGAAAGTGAAGTCTTGCAAGTTTCGATTGCCGGTCTTGCATGCAACCGATCGCTTGTATGTTGACGGCGGCCCTCTATCGGTTTTCGTTGGCGATCGTTTTGGTGGGTTGTGGCCTGGCTAACCCGGGTGGTGAGTTGACGGAGTCACCAAATGACGATGTAGCTCATATGCTGCACGACATATGCTCGGTCGCGGCCTCATCGTCCAAACAGCGTTGCCCAAACGATCAATTGGATTTTTGTCACACGCTCCGAATCCTAGGGGTGCACCCTTTTGTTTGAAGGGATCTTCAAACGATTTGAAATTACTATTCAGGTTACATCAAAAAACATTTTTACCAGTTACCTGCAAATTTGCACTTAATTAAGTACGAATGCTGTTTTAAGGAAAACAAGCGAGCGGCTTAGGCCTGAATGTAAAAAAATCTTTTATAAGAAGAACAATACATTCTTTTGTGCAAACCTTACTCGGAACACGTGTCTAATCTTATCTCGGACAATATCGAGTTTTATCAAGCGTAATTTTAATTTCTCTGCAAATATAATTTTAATATTCTGAATTATTCACAGTTTTTTTCTTCCACTTAGACAGCCTTTACTTTTTCAACTATTCAAACTCCACAGCCACAATTCTTCTAGCTTCTCACTACATAGATCACTAGCTAACTTCGCCACAATGCGTCTCTATCCGTAGACAGTTGGAATGAAAGAGAATCTTCAACGCAGATTTTTGCCATGTCAGCCTTAACCGCGACCCGTTCCTATTCGTTCGGTTATTGTCGGGGCCCGATTTTGAAAGAGAACTAATTATTAAAGATCGGCCTCATTTATCGGATTGCCCTATACGTTCATGTACCCAGAGACCTGGAACGCAACTCCGACTCTGACAGTAAAGGCTCATTTTCGAATCCAGATATTTATTTAAATTTAATTTATGTTCTTTTTGTTTTGAATCACAGGATTTAGGACTAAGGGATTTTGTAACATTGTTACAACACAAACACGTCGGAACCCTTGACGAACAAAATGAAGAATGAATCATCTAAATCCGCTGACCCGTCCATTTCGTGACATACAAACACCATTCCATTTTTATTTATATGGAAGAAGAAGATAGATAAGTATCATTTGGTCGGCGTTAAGTCAGAGTGGACCAAGTGACATTTTTGATATTTTGAGAAAAATGGGTTTAAAGTCTAACGCTCTGTAATTTTTGAACTCGTTTAAATTTCGGTTCAATATTTTGACGTAGAAGTACGTCTTTCTTCTCTATACAGGAGTGAAATTGGAATTTCAAAACCAAGAGCGTTACGCTGGCATGAAATATTTTAAACGTTTATAACTTCTCGCTGGCTTAACGAAATTTCTTGATTAGCACCTCAATCGAAAGATAAGACATCAAAGCTTCATGTCGTTTACTTACTGAATCCCACATACCTGTCCAAATAGTTTAATAACTGTTTTAAAATAGAACGTTGATTTCAAGCAAATCTATAAATAGGGGTGGCTAGAGAAAATTTGACGTCATTTGCTTTTCACTCTCCGATTGGCTCGCATCACAGCAGGCGACAGATCGGCTTGCTCTGACCGGGCGTGCTTCTCAGGCACAGACATCGATAGCGAAGGACGCCCCCGTTTGTCTTGCTTCGCTCAAATCAAACTGTCGAGCGAGCGAGAGAAGATGCCGTCCGAAGCTAAAGCCATCACCGCTGCCGCCGCCTAGAAGAAGAAGAGGAAGCAGTCCACAGGTGAATTTGCGGTCGAACTGTGAACACGGTCGGGCGAATCATTCTCGCTTTGTGGTTCACCGCTTGTTTGCGTTCACTCAGCCATCGTCATCGCCGCCGCAAATTTCATCGGCCGAGGAGCTGTTGACCCGCGCTTCAAAATTTCGACTCGTGATGAAATCATCATTGGTGGTCAAGAAGCAATCCCGTTAGAAGTAAATACCAGAAGCCCCCTGAGTTTTGCTGGTCCGAGCAGTGTTATTTATCCGTAACAACATCGAAGCTAACAAGGCCATCGGTTCTTTTCAGAGCCATCAAATTTGTGGAAAAGAGTTGAAAGAGAAATATTTACGACTTTATTTATAACTTCTAATATTCCAAAATCAATTTCACGGCTTCATACAAAATTTCATTTGTCATGAATAATTTATGACTCAATCATTTTAGATTGTACTCGCGGACGCTGCTGCAGTGCCGTCGGGGTGAGTGCTCAACATTTCACAACGATTGTAAAATAGAGTGGCTTTTCCAACAGCGCCTTTTATGTTCCATATTTTATGGGAACACTTTGATTAGGAAAATTATCCCATGTAACAAAATTGTGACATATTAAGAATACTTTTGATAAGACATTCTCATTGAACAATTGTAATAATTTTGACACCCATGGATCCGAAATTTACCGTCATAATAAAGAAAACTATTGATTATCAATAGCTCGTATTGAATATTTAGGGAATGCCAATCATTCCAACAATTCATGTTCGACCAATTTCACACGCATTAGCATTCTCCACAATTTTCAAGTAATTCCAAGCCCAACACATTATTAGCACATACCCATTTCCCAGATTGGTCGATCAGAAAGCGAAGAGCACAAAAGGGAGGAGCATCATCTGCTATTCCAAGGTTATAAAACATGCTGCCTACGTTGGATACAGTTTCATTCCATTTCCGCTTTCGAGCTGGTAAGAGCTCTTGCTTAGCGAGAAGTACCTCGCTGCTAGAAGCCTGCTGAGCTGTTAATACAGAATCTGGTTTGTGAAATCGATCAAGATTTCAAAATTGAGCTACGTTTCCAACTAAATCCCTGTGATCCGCTACCCTGTTGCTGTTGTGCACCCATGAAATATTTAGCTGGTTTGTCGAATAAACTGAGAACTTATTCACATCATTCTTCTTCTTCTTCTTCTTCTTGGCAATAACGTCCTCACTAGGACAGAGCCTGCTTCTCAGCTTAGTGTTCTTATGACACTTCCACAGTTATTAACTGAGAGCTTTCTTTGTCAAAGTTTCCATTTTTCCGTTGCACCCCGTACACTGCGCAACAACCTCATGCTCCGCTTACCGTTGAGACGAACCAATTATAGTATGCACGGAGCTATTAATGGTCTGCAAAGAACATTTAATCGGATAGCCTCAGAATTTGACTTTGACACTCCCCGACGCACACTTCGCCGACGTTTTTCAAGTTTTTTTTGCAAACGCCGCTGGTTGAATGTTTTGTGTAGTATTGACTTGTGTTCACTTTAAGTTTATTTTGACCTTTTGTTAGTATTAAGACTAGAATTAAGTTGACATCATTGGGGCTGTTGATTGCCTGTTGATGTATTAAAGAATAAAGAATACCTTTTGCATTCGTATATCGTGTGGCAGGTACGATTATACTCTATGCCCAGGGAAGTCAAGAAAATTTCCATTACGAAAAGATCCTGAACCGACCGGGAATCGAACCCAGACACCTTCAGCATGGCTTTGCTTTGTAGCCGCGGACTTTAACCACTCGGCTAAGGAAGGCCCCAACTTATTCACATGCATTTGAAACTTTTTCAATTTTCCATACAAAATGACCATCTTTGGTAAGTGAGATCTCAGTTATTTATGGAAATATTTTCGAATGAAATTTTCACAGAACATCAGATGTAACTTGAGTTTTAACATATATTTTTGAATAATTTTTCCAATCACAAGTTTATAAGTAATAACGGTTTGATTAAACTGTAATTTTCGATGAAAATTTCAAAACTTTTTATCTTAAAATCTGATAGCCTTACACAAAAACTGTCTTCAGCAAACTTATTCATCTCGTCAAAATCTACAACTTTGCTGAAGATACCATGAAGCTATTCTTTCAATATGTTTAGTTATGTCAATTATAAAAAAATCGTCAAAAAATTCACTTTAGTCAAACCGTAACTGCTTTTCAACGTGTGATTGGGAAAATCACTCAATAATATATGTTAAAATTTAAGTTATGTCTGATATAAAAATATCAACATTATTTTAACAGCTTACAATAAATTAAAATCACGCATATTTTGGTTTCGTGCAAATTTTAAATATTTCTGATCAATGTTCAATGTGTTCTGATTTATATACTATGACATTTGCAATAGACTAACCTGTAGAAAAATTTCAGATCAATAGTTGCTCATTACAATTGCTCAGGAAACCAGTTTATTGAATAGTATTTAAAATCTGTCGCAATTTTAATACATTTTCCAATTCCCATACTTGAGAATTTAGAAAGTGTTCCCCCATTATATGATAAATCAACGATGCTGTTAGAAATACCATACAATAGCTGTGTTCAACGAGCTGCTCGAACTTGGTTGCAACCACTTGCGAGTCAGCTTTTGGTGTTCATTGAGCCACTCCAACCTACTTCGAGTCGCTCGGGTTTGTGTTCATTGAGCCGAGTCCAACCAACTCCGAGTCGCTCGAAACAGGTTGGAAGCTAGAGTCCGAGCTAGTTCAACCAGCTCGCAGTAGCTCGTGTTTTTGACGTTAAAAACGTAAACATTGAGAAAAAAAAGCAAAATTCCGAAGCGATACGGATTGTTAAGTGCGCGATTTTTTTTTCACGTGGAATTCCGGTAAATTAGTAAAAAGAGTAAAAAGAGCGTTCATTGAGAAAGCAGCTTGGAGTTGCTCGAAGTAGCTTTGACAGTTATTTGTTGACAAAAAATACGAGCTAGTACAACCAACCCCGAGCAAGTTCGATCAAAGTCATTGAACACAGCTAATGCTGAGTAGTATGATGTTATTACGGTCCGACGGTGCTGCAGCGGTAAATTCTCAAATTCATGTAATTATGTGGGGTAAATTATGTGAACCAAATTATAGTATACCGCGATATTTATATCATTATAGATAAATCAGTAAATATCATCCAATAAACCCTTTTATGAACGTATGTTGGCCCTGAAAAGGGCCGATTGAGCTTGGATGCTGTGACCACGAGTTTACCACTAGTCGAAATTTAGAAGCGCGGATCGGTCAACCTAGAAATTTTGAGCGATTTCACAAACCAGATGCTGGATTGGCAGCTTGAAGATTAACAGCTCAGCAGATTTCTAGCAGCGAGGTACTTCTCGCTGAGTAAGTTCGGAGGAGCTCTTACCAGCTCGAAAGCGGAATTGGAATGAAACTGAATCCGACGAAGGAAGCATGTTTTATAACCTCAAAATAGCAGATGATGCTCCTCCCTTTTGTGCTCTTCGCTTTCTGATCGACCAATCTGGGAAATGGGTATGTGCCAATAATGTGTTGGGCTTGGAATTACTTGAAAATTGCGGAGAATGCTAATGCGTGAGAAATTGGTCGAACATGAATTGCTGGAAGGGTTGATATCAACTAAATATTCAATACGAGCTATTGATAATCAATAGTTTTCTTTATTATGACGGTAAATTTCTGATCCATGGGTGCCAAAATTATTACAATTGTTCAATGAGAATGTCTTTTCAAAAGCATTCTAAATATGTCGCAATTTTGTTACATGTGATAATTTTCCTAATCAAAGTGTTCCCTTAAAATATGGAACATCAAAGACGCTGTTGGAAATGCCACTCTATTTTACAATTGTTGTGGAATGTTGAGCACTCACCCCGACGGCACTGCAGCAGCGTCCGCGATTACAGTCTCAAAATGTTTAGTCATAAATTATTCATGACAAATGAAATTTTGTATGAAGCTGTGAAATTGATTTAGGAATATTAGAAGTCATATATTAAGTCGGAAATATTTCTCTTTTAACTCTTTTCCACTAATTTGATGGCCCTGAAAAGGGCCGATGGCCTTGTTGCTCTTACAGGTAAATAACACTGCGGGATGTTATCAGTTGATTGCCATGGTCAAACGGGGAATCCTCAACTCAAATGTATAAATTTGAGCAAGTTATTTGCTTATACGACGAACCGAAAGTTTCGTGGCGTGGATGGCGCACAACAGTAACAGGTAGTGGATCACCGGGCTTAAGTCGAAATCTGATGATGGCGGCGATGACGATGGCTGGGTGAACGCAAACAAGCGGTGAAGCACAAAGCGAGAATGACTTGCCCGACCGTGTTCACAGTTCGACCGCAAATTTTCCTGTGGACTGCTTCCTCTTCTTCTTCTTCTTGGCGGCGGCAGCGGTGATGACTTTGGCTTCGGACGGCATCTTCTCTCGCTCGCTCGACAGTTTGATTTGAGCGAAGCAAGACAAACGGGGAGGTCCTTCGCTATCGATGTCTGTGCCTGAGAAGCACACCCGGTCAGAGCCACACGATCTATTGCCTGCTGAGATGCGATCCAAGCGGAGAATGGAAAGCAAATGACGTAAAATTTTCTCTAGCACCCCTATTTATAGATTTGCTTGAAATCAACGTTCTCTTTTAAAACAGTTATTAAACTATTTGGACAGTATTCAGTAAGTAAACGACATGACCCTTTGATGTCTTGTCTTTCAATTGAGGTGCCATTCAAGGAATTTCGTTAAACCAGCAAACAGTTATAAGAGTTCAAAATATATCATGCCAACGTAAGGCTCTTGGTTTTGAAATTCCAATTTCACTCCAGTATAGAGAATTTTTATTTTACTTTCAAACTGTGCGGCATAATCAAATGCAAACGCATTCAGTTCCCGATGGTTAGTGCCTGTGCTTTTACTGTTCATAAGTCGCAAGGTGGAACTTTCCCCGAGGTCGTGTACGACTATGACAAAAGCCAGCTCAGCAATTGGTATATGTTGGTTTGTCGCGGGTTACTTCATTGCAAGGACTATTTTTGACAAACTCTACTTTTTTCAAGTTCCATCACGCCAAAGGCAGCAATTCTCCCAAGAGGGTTGACTTAAGGAATGAGCTGCAGCGCTTAGGCAATCATCGATTAGTGACGCTTTGAGACGAACTGCGTGAAATACTGGATCATAGCGGCCAAGCCTGCATATTGATGAGTATCAATGTACAGAGCCTAAATGCTCATGCAATGGATATTGCTACAGACCAAAGCACTGGACCGATTCTATCGATTCTAACGATCGAAACACCCGACCTATCAAACATCTTATCTACTGGAGGAGTTTGGTGAACTACAGCTGGAGCCAGAAACCGATCACCCAACCAAGCAATACAAGGAAGCAACGACCAAACAAACAAATTCAATCATCTGGCATTATTCCTGGAACACCAAACACTGGTTCTCGGAACCACAGAACGACAAATGGTTTTTTTCAGGACTACCAAAATGAGTCCAAAAAGAGTTAACTTCTGAAAACTTCATCCGATCAATAACAACACAAAACTAGTACACTTACAAATTCATACACATGACAAATCAAATTATTAATCATCGTAGTTCTACGTCAACCCCGCGGTAATGTAATAGACATTACCCACCCCAAATTTTTTATTCTCAAGTTTTCAAGTTTTCAATATTCCTGCATTCTGCGAGATAATATTTGACTCGAACTTTTTACCCTTCATGGGCCAAAATTGGTATCCAAGCATTTATGCAAAAACTAATACATCTCAAGCATCCTTATGATAGGACTAGAAACACCCTTACACTCAGGCAAATGGACTATCAATGAACATAGGAACCCCTTATGAAAATTCGCCACAAGAAATCGGATTGAAATTCATAAATTTGCCTTATGAAACCAGAATTTGAGAACAATAAACGTTTTCGCGGCAACCTGGAATTGAACCAAGAACCTTGCGATCGATAGGCCCGAGCGTACACCACGCGTCTATCGATGCCTTGATGTGGAGTGATGCTAAAACGATACATAAAGCGTTCGTATTGCAATAATCGTTCCAGCTTTCATAATGCAAAATGCATGAAATTCGATAGTCCAGTTCGCTGCGTGTACGTAAATTTACAATTTTCACATCTAAAATCAACAAATAGCCATAACATTTCCATATTTCAATCGATTTCTATGATCTTATTTGGAGTGAAAGTCTTCTACTCCAAATGCTTGGCATTTATAGGATTTGTTTTGCATTGAGCTTTAAATCTTAAAAAGACCTCAACACTTCAGTCGTCGCGCTGTTGTATTTTGTACAACAGTGGTGAAAAAACCTCGCTTTTCGTGCACTGCGCGACGACTGAAGGGTTAAACTTTTGAGCGGCTTTACTCTAACTTCTTTAGGCTAGTGATAATATTATTAAATATATTATAATTTTAAAACTCTGGCGCATTTCTATCTTTCCCATTCACAGAATGAATACAGCGTTGCAAACACAACACTTCGGTCCGACGAGGCTTTCGGTTTCGCCTATGACAAACGACCGTGCAACAAAATATCAACGGGAGCCATCCTGTTGGCGGACATCCTTCCTGCCCTGTCGGTGAAACTGATTGCCTCGTTCTTCCCACTGTGGAAACAGTAAGTCTGACTTTGGTAATTTTCGATAACGACTGATTCGATAACATGAACGATTTTCTTCCCCAGTGTTCGAGTGGCCACCTGCATCCTCTTGGCAGCTGCTGGATTCATTCTTGTCGCCTTTGCAGACGTCGAATGGCTACTGTTCTTTGGGGTGATCTGCACCTCCTTCGGATCCGGTTTAGGTGAAGCTACATTCCTCGCTTATGCTAGTTATTTCAACAAGTGAGTCACATTTTTATTGAAATAGCGATGGAATAATGTAAATATACTGTGTTCAAACAGAAATGTTATATCGACGTGGTCCTCGGGAACGGGTGGAGCTGGGGTGATCGGAGCCTTGTCATACACGGGTCTTACCGCGCTAGGTCTTTCGCCGAAAGCTACCATGTTGGTCATGCTGGTAGTTCCCACGATCGAAGCTGCTTCGTTCTGGTTGCTTCTGCGACACAAAGATACAAGACAGGGTCCAGTGGAGCCGAACCCTGAAGCGGAGAAACCACAACAGGCCAATGGCAACGCGCTACCGGAGAACGAACGGCCTTTGGAAAATTGGAAACAGAAAATCAACTTCATCCCGTCGCTGTTCATCTACATGATTCCACTCATTCTGGTGTACTTGTTCGAGTACTTCATCAATCAAGGATTGGTAGGATCAGACTATCGCTAATTTCCATACTATCTCCCAGTAAAATGTTCTTTTCAAATTTTAGTTCGAGTTGGTCTACTTTCCGGACATCTTCCTGACCCAGTCAGAGCAGTACCGTTGGTATCAAGTTCTGTACCAAGTTGGTGTATTCATCTCTCGTTCGTCGGTCAACATAGTTCAGTTCAAGCACGTGTGGATCATGGCCGTGTTACAATTCGTCAACGTGATCTATTTCACGTTCGAAGCCGTCTACCTCTTCACACCGACCATCTGGATCATCTTCGTGCTGATTCTGTGGGAGGGTCTCCTAGGTGGAGGAGGCTACGTCAACACCTTCTACCGGATGCAGATCGAAGTTCCGGAAGCTCGACGAGAGTACGCCATGATGATTACCTCCATTTCGGATTCGGTTGGAATTGCATTGGCCGGAATTGCGGCTATTCCCTCACACAATGCCATCTGCGACCTACCGGTGCCAGTTCGGTTACAGTAACAGGAACATTTATCTTATCCTCAACCTAGCATTTTTTTTCTGTATATAGACCCAACTTTATACAAACTGATAATTACGGTATTCTGTAAGAGACAAATTTTCACTGCGCTGTGAAATAACAATAAAACTTTATGACCAACACAATCTAAACTACTGCTTTCGTGTGCTTTGTTCTGATGTTACTGGCGTAACTGCGGGGATCGCCTTTCCCAGGGAGAAACGAGTCTTGGGGTGTATGCGAAAGGGGTGGAACTCGTTGCAAACTATTTTGATAAAACTATCAAAGTGCTAAACAACCAGCTTGTCACAAAACAACGAGCAAACCCTAAATGGACTCTCCATTCCAGCGGCTCCCAACCTTTTTGAAATTGCGATCCCTTTTGAATATGGACCAATGCACGAGTTCACTATTTGACGTTTGAGCGGTGCCGTTTTACAATAGAAATATTAAAAGTGGAACGCTAGTGGCGCTGTTGTTACAAAACTGATTTTAAATATTATTACCTTAAATTATGGTTTTTCATTGTTTGTTCAATACCATGTCGTTTGTTTTGGTTTCTAAAATTATTTTGACACTTTGAGGCCCGGTACTCACGCTGTCATTTCGTGGCAAACTAGATGTTGGTAACACGAACAGCAGCGACATTAGCATTCTTAGGTTAATGCTTTTACTCGTTTTACTTACGTGACACATTGGTCCAGTTTTGAAAAATCATGGCATAAATTGCGCACTCTCAATATTTCACTATTTTTAGACATTACAGGTGTTGACGAACATGATTTAGGGATGAAGACCCTATTTTGGGCATAGTCACAAATTTTTGGTCGTAGGCAACATTCTAACAAAAATGTTTTTGGATCTCAACTTTTTCATACAACTTAGGCAAACTTAGGCAAGAATAATCTTCTACAGTCGATTCCTTAGTCTTAAACGCGCGTTTGAGCAAGATATCTCCGCGGGGAGTGGCGGGGAGCGATTTGTACGGTATAAAGAAGCTCTTCTTTAAATATTTGAAGTACCTACAACAAAAAAGTACTAATTTAATAAGGTAAACGACACTTGAATATAAATTTGCATCCGAATCTATATGAGAACGAGTTATCGACCAGAAAAAAAAATGCTGAAACCCAAATTTTTTACGGGTTTCGGAGTAAATTGATTAGTTGAGCTTTGAAGCAGAAATTTAGGTTTTGGGGCATGTGCAGCTATTGAACGTTTGAACATGTAGAAAAACATGTTTATATTTAACTTATCGTACATATTCTCAACTATCTGATATAGAAGATGAATGTTTAACTTTGTTTTCCAACTAAAAGCTAAGTATGAAAATGGGGTTTTTGCCAGCTATTTGAAAATCTGGACCAATGTGCGTGATCATGGCAACAAGTGAATTTGGCACCTCTCACCTTCCATGGTCACACAAATAACATGGCACTCCAAATAGTGAACCCTTGCATAGGTCCATACTACGCGTATCCCCAAAAATGAATGTTCTTCAGATAATTTAGCAGATAAACTTACCACTTGGTAATCATAACAAAAATCATGTTTGTAAATTTCCAATTTTAGAGTTACGTAATTAATTGATACTGCCTTGTCTGGGAATACCGGGTTCTGATTTTATTGACAAAATGACATCAAAAGTATTGTATAATATACGCATAGTCAAACAGATAAATGATGCACACAAAATTTTAAAATTTTTTGGTCGTCATGGCCCCTTAACAGTCCGCGAATCACAGGTTGGGAAACCCTGCTATAGTCGGGTGGAACTTGTTTGAAATAGGTTGAAATTATGCAAAGTGAGTTTTTACTTCGCCCGGGATGTATCAAGGTAGCAATTTTGTCGAGGTCTGCATGCATATAGCGACATGCCATTCCCCAATAAACGTCGTCGCCGCCAATAACTGGCAGGGTGGGGAAGTGAACTTTTGCTTTCCACTTGAAGTAAAAATTGCTTCTACAAAGTTGCTCAAGGCGGTTGGAGACTACCATCGGCGGGCGGCTTCAGCAGGGTGCTCGAAATTGAATGTGTGAATTTCGGCTATAGAGATGGAAATTGGACTGATTGAATTCCTGAGCGGAGTTGAAAGGTTGGCGCTGTCAGGAAGTCTCTCCAGTGGGAGGAATTTGTTCATTTCATAGAAAGTGATATCGAATCGATTGTCGACAAGTAGGTTTTGTGAGGGAATAGGGCAATATTCGAAACTGAAAATGCAATAGATGGCTCTTTTTCAATGGTAGTAAAAACGAAATCCTGAAGCAAAGAAAGCACCTCGGAAGATGAACTAAACACAAAAAGTTATGTTTTCACTTTACATTTGATTTCTAATCACTACTTTTTTGATTAAGTTTCCTAATTGCGAGCAATTTACGATTTTCATTATTTTCCATACGTTTTGACAGCTCTCCAACTACCATTCTTCCATGCGCTTGTGTTGAAAGTTTGAGAAATTTGAGAATCCAGCGTAGCGCGATCAGTGAGAGGAATACAAACATCAGTGTCGCCGCTCGGCGGCCGGTAAGAGAAACTGAATGTTCGAAAGGTTGTTGTCTGCAATTTTTGCCGCTGGCGCCAACTGTTAGTGGTTATGAACGAAATAAACAGTCGTTACCCTATTGCGTTGTTGGTGGTTGTACTGTTCGAGGAAATTTTCTATAGATGTTTCGACAATCGAGATGCACGTGACTTATTAGTTCGATCTTGGTGAATTGAACCGCTTTTTACATGGGGAAATCTGCAAACACATGAAAAGTTAGATTGACGCACCAACGCAAGCCCACTAAAACCAGCCCATGCAATGCATTGAGGTGTACAGAAAACACATAGTTAGGGGCTGTCCGTTAATTACGTAATGCAATTTTGGCAGTTTTCCGACACCCCCTTCCCCCCCATAGCAAGATTTTTGTATAAAAATCCAAAATTATTTGTATGGGGCGTAAGATAATTCGAAACCCCCCTCTCCCCATAAATCCTTACATAATTAATGGGCCACCCCTTATTACCCATGGACAGGACAACATTTGAGTGGAGAAGGGGGCATTTGTGCTCATGGCGTAACTTTCAAATGCATGTTGACAGTCCCCAAATTAGTTGAATATTTTCAAAATTCTTGTAGTTTTAAACAATGGTTTTGAAAGAAAAAGTCTAACCTGTTTTTACCAATCAGATTACATAATATTTTATCAAATGTATTTGAAATTCATCAGGAAACATTGGGTTGTAATTTAGAGCATTATTTCTTTTCTATTGTAGAAATTATATTTTTGATGGTAATTTAGAAGTTCCATTTTTTCTTTAATGAAGAACGATTGGAAGAATCATAAAATACGATTTCCTTTACACTTAAATAGCTTATTCCTAACCAAATTTGAGTTTAATGCATCAGTTTATACATCACAAAAAATAAGCTGAACCTATTAGGAGATTGTTTCTATTTCAAAAGATTAAATTCGTATTCGGTTGATGATTCAAAATTCTATAATGCCAAAATCTTTTGTTCAAGGAAGCTTCATCAATTTCCGGGAAATGACGCAATTTTATTCTATAAAAGTTCATGTTGTATTTAGCGCTTCCTTCATGAGGTTCAACCCCCGGAACCTCCTCGCAAGAACACGTACGATGTTTACATTCTTGATACAAAATTTATAGGCTCCTTGAAAGTTAGCATCACAAGGTTCACAACGTATTGTTCCTAAGCCCCTGAACCTATCTTTCGAAAGGCGAATTACATGCCCAACTAATCTTGCAGCTCATATGCTTGCATTCAGTCTCCGATGATGTTGTTCACCTTTACCAAGTTTCATTCTGTATCAAGATAAGATTGCAAAATGTATTTCTTAAACCACATAGAGTTCAAATCTTAACCCCAAAATCGATAACATGCATCCTTTTCCATGATGGCACTGGCCCAGGCTTACGGCAACCCACATAACACTAATGATTTGGGTTCCGATATATAGTCGGTTACAAGCCAGACAGGCACAACTTCAAATTTGTAATTTTTCAGAACGATTGTTTCAAAATGGCATTTCCAAAACCATCTTACACTGTTTCAGTGCGTATCGCACCCTTAAGCTGTACGTAGGGTTTTGTTCTTCTTCGTCGTAAGCGCTACTATTCGTCGTATCAAACTTTAAATGTTCCACTACGGCGGATATTCAAACTTACCTGCAACATAGATTCATTATCCAAGTGTAATTTTGTGAAAGCTGTTATGGTTTGTACACTTTTTTTTTTTATTATTATTTTTAAGGCACTCCGTGCTCGTGGCCACTACTGTGCCGGAATCAGTTTATCTGTATCTTCCTTACCGATACAGTTCTATTTTTAACTAATCTATATTTACATCTGCTTTCGCTCTCTTCTGCTCTTTTGCTCTCACATCGAGCAGGTAGGAGAGTGCTCTGCTGTTGGTCCAAACGATTTACATAAGCCATAGTCCATTGCTCTTGCGGTGGTTCGTTTTGCCGTGTTCCTGAGTCGTTTGAGGCTAGCTGCCTGCGAAGTGGGTCAGTTTGTCTCAGTCACCATCTGACACTGACGGAGGATGGATGTGCTCCCCTAGGCACGGTCCTCCGTGCGGCGTCTTCTGGTGGCTGGACGAGTTATTTTTTTGGAGGGGCTGGGAATTGAATCCATGACCTTCCGCTTATGAAGCGAAAGCGTAACCTCAAGGCTACGGACCCCCCTAGTTTGTACACTTGTACACCAAAAATGCAATGAAACTACTGTATTTTGGTAAATAACTTCAGGTCAATTATCCACTTTGCACTTTTTCACCGAAATCGCATGGACGAACACGATTTGAGAGTAATGCTTAGCGATCGACTGAGCCACACCACTTTCCAACACAAGTTTCTTCCCGCCCCCGTGGGTGACTTACTTCGCCGGGCACTTATTTTCACTATGGAAAACCTTCGTACTTCTTCACTGAAGGATTTCATTCCAATCACACACCGTAAAACTTCAATAAATCATAAAATTTTACGAAATTTCCTCAACCGCCGCGTATATTTGAGAATGTAAACAAAGTTCAATCCGTCGTACTGAGAAAAAAAAAGCTTGTGTGCATCAATGTGTGCGCGACGCTCGACGTAAAAATACAGGCTATCGACATGATGGATACACCATCTTCTATGGTGACAGAGGGCTCGATTGGCTTGTCAGATAGATCGGGCCCGGGACATCCTGTCTACTGCAAATCGCTGCAGTAGATGTAGGGCATGTCCATTGCCAGTAAAAATACGATTCCTTTGATTGTGTTGTTTTCGCTGTACTGTGAGCAAATGCCATAATTGTACGGTCAAAAGGAATTGTGTTCATATGTTCGGGCTGAATTTTGATGACGAACAATTAATTTTAAAGGAAATTAGTATATTCCATCATGCTGAAGGAATGGAGGGAGATGCCCGTAGATCTATATATTCTAGTAAAATATTTTATTATAGCGTTGATATGTTGTGTTTTAACCATTCAATACACACAGTGAGCCGTAAGTTGTGAGACGAATCTGGAAACTGATTGCGACGGAGTTGAAAACGATACGACGGGCTGAGAATACGGTAAGATGCATTTTCTTTGCATTATTTCCAAAAAGAGATCAAGATTTATCAAAATGTTATTGTACAATGCTAAAGCCGTTTTGAGAAAGAATTGTTTGGCATCGGTTTGTGTCAGCATCATTCACTGCAATACTGGGGAAATTGCAGTTCTCACTGATCAATGCTTAATACGATGGATACTAGCACATCACCCTATTGGTTTTCGGTAATATTCCAGAAGTGTTGGAGGAAGCAGTATTCGCCTCACTGTGAATGGTCTTCAGTGCAAGTGATTTGTCAGCGCTGTATCGTGACAAAGGAGGAGGGAGAAAAAGCGCGGTCTGGCGTGTTGTAGTTGCGTTATGTTTGTTATAGTGTGAATTCGACCGTCTTGTGAGACACATCTAATAAGTAAGTTATCGTTAAGGAACTTCATGCGTAGGTGTTTTATTTTTTCTATTGTGAAATCCCTCGTTGAGTTTGTTGTAAGCCAACAGGTTATGGACCCAGTTGCGTTGCGCAAGTGAGAGGATTTTACCGGTGAATCGAAACGAAATCAGTAGACTGTGTTAGTGATATTTCCGGCAGTAAGAAGATGGCGGAAGCAAAAATCCAATTTGAGCGACTCAACAACTTCAACTGGGCGTGGCACAGAGCGAAGGAATCGAAAGAAGAAGAGTGGTGTCTCGACTCTGGCTGTATGAAGCACTTGACCGGGAACGTGGAATTGTTGGAAGGATTGGTGGCGTGTTCGAAAGAAATAATTTTGGCCGATGGTAAGAAGATTCGAGCTAAAGCGATGGGCGCAGCGAAGCTAAAAGCTACTAGAATAAACGGAGAGCATCAAGTAGTACAGATTGAGCAAGTGTTGTTCGTGCCTGGATTAACCAGTAATTTGTTATCCGTCGGCCGAATTGCAGAACGAGGGTTCAAGGTGAATTTCAGAGCAACAGAGTGCGTGATTATGAAAGGAAGCAACACAATCGCAGTGGGCAAGAAAAAGGATGGCTTGTATATCGTGAAATAGGATGGTTTTGTCAGAATTGCCGATAAGTTATCCAGCGAGATGTAATGAGGAATGGAGGAGACATGTGGTGGAAAGAGAGTTAAGCTTCAGGAGGAGATATTGAGGAAAATTAGGAAACGGGCTCATACTGAGGAGGAGTGTTGGAGGAAGCAGTATTCGCCTCACTGTGAATGGTCTTCAGTGAAAATGATTTGGCAGCGCTGTATCGTGACAAAGGAGGAGGGAGAAAAAGCGTGGTCTGGCGTGTTTTTTTTTATTTCTTTATTAGTATCATTCCAAACATTACATTCATTATATCTTATATCTAGGTGTTCTGTGTTATTAGGCAACACTATCATCCTAATTTGGTAAAACAAATCTAATGGTCTGGCTTGTTGTTGTTGCGTTATGTTTGTTATAGTGTGAATTCGACCGTCTTGTGAGACACATCCAATAAATAAGTTATCGTTAAGGAACTTCGTGCGTAGGTGTTTTATTCTTTCGGTTGTGAAATCCCTCGTTGAGTTTGTTGTAAGCCGACAAGAAGAGCATGATCGAGCTTTACAGAAGGTGTTGGACACTCTCAAAAGCAAAGACATTCTACTAAATCAGGCCAAGTGTGTTTTCCGCGTCACCGAACTAGATTTTCTAGGACACCATCTATCAGGAAAAGGAGTGAGATCTACTGAAGAAAAAATAGCTGCTTTAAAATCTTTTCGGGCGCCTCAAACGGCAGAAAAATTGAGGAGTTTTCTGGGGCTCGTTACGTACCTTGGTAAATTTCTTCCAAATTTAGCAACTGTATGTGCATCTTTACGAGAGCTGACTCACAAAGGAACGACGTTCAAGTGGCTGCCATATCATGAGAAGGCGTTCCAAAAGCTAAAAGAAATGATTGCAGATATAAAAATGTTTTAAAAATTCACTACGTATCAGAGTGATTGCAGATGCATCGCCGGTAGGATTAGGTGCTGTACTGGTACAGTTTAGTGATACTGCAAACGATCTGGATCCACGTGTCATTTCTTATGCTAGTAAAAGTTTGAGCCCCACAGAAAAACGCTATTGTCAAACAGAGAAGGAAGCGCTGGCGTTGGTCTGGACAGTAGAAATTTGAACTAGAGACGGACCGAAGCCATATTTTCAACAACCTCTAGACCGTGTTCTCGTATTGAACGGTGGGTCCTCCGTTTACAATCCTTCAACTTTGAAGTGCGATATCGGAAAGGTGTCAATAATATAGCTGATCCTTTCTCTCGTCTAGCAACGTTAAGTTCGGAAGATGCATTTGATGGAGATAATCAATTTTTAGTATTAGCTGTTTTGGAATCAGCAGCAATTGATACAGTGGAACTAGAAAATGCATCGTTAGAAGATGAAGAGCTTTCTATAGTTAAAAGTTGTTTGCAACGTGGAACATGGGACAGTGACAAAGTCAAACCATACGAAATGATTCAGAGCGAGCTTGGAGTTGTAGGAGATATGTTAGTTAGAGGAAATAAACTAGTTGTTCCTAATGTTTTGAGAAAAAGAATGCTAACTTTAGCTCATGAGGGTCATCCCGGTGAAACTGTTATGAACCTTTGGCTTCGAGATCGCGTTTGGTGGCCAGGTATGGACCGAGAGGTTACGGCACACGTTTCAGCATGTCAAGGTTGTCGTCTAGTATCTCTTCCCAACAAGCCTGAGCCAATGCATCGTAGAGAACTTCCAGTGAGACCTTGGCTTGATGTTGCTCTGGATTTTCTTGGACCTTTACCTTCGGGGGAATACCTGTTAGTTATAATTGACTACTATAGTCGATATAAGGAGGTCGAGATAATGAAACACATAACCGCTAAAGAAACAATTGCTCGTCTACGTAAAATTTTTACTAGATTGGGGTTGCCAGTGACAATTACTTTGGACAATACCAGACAATTTGTGAGTGCATCATTTGAGGACTATTGCAAACAGAACGGAACCATGCTGAACTATTCCACTCCTTATTGGCCCCAAGAAAATGGTCTTGTGGAACGTCAAAATCGCTCGTTATTGAAGCGTCTTCAAATAAGCCACTCAATGGCTCAATCTACAAGACTATCTTCTAAAGTCTTACACGTCTCCTCATTCCATAACCGGGAAAACCCCCACGGAGCTTTGCTATGGGCGAACCATTCGATCTAAAATTCCGTCCTTAATAGATTTTGAAACTGTGCCATCTAGAGCTGAGATAGCAGATAGAGATAAAACCTTGAAAGAAAGGAGTAAGGAGAGTGAAAATGCAAAACGACAAGCCAAGCTATCCGATCTTGAAGTTGGCGATACCGTGTTAATAAAAAATATAACTCCTGGAAATAAGCTTATGCCGAACTTCAACCCAAGTGAGTGTGTGGTTGTGAACAAAGAAGGATCGAGAGTAACTGTGAGGAATAAGGAATCGAGTAAAGTTTATCAACGTATTGCAGCACATCTAAAGAAAGTTCCCAGTTGTACATCTGTCGAAGAAGAGGTCAAAGACCCACCTTCGTGTGTCGATGCTGAACAGACACCCACCATACAATCTGAAACAAGAAACCAAATGTCATCTTATAATGTTTCTAGAGTACGACGTCAAACCAAACAACCCTCTTATTTGAAGGATTTTGTTATCCGCGAAGTGTCTTCAGAGTGAATTATAATTCTATGAGAAAAAGGAGATGTGGTGCCTGGCGTACATGGTTCTACCTTATAATAAATATACGTTGATATGTTGAAGTTAATCTTTGGGTTGATGACTTGATATTGAGGAGAGTAAACAAAGCTGGCATTTAAGACGTGCGGAATACAACAATCATATTATTCGAATATCAGTGGAATATTGGGGAATATAAATAATCCGGAGGTCAAGTCTCCACAAAAAGTGATCCAAACTTTTTTGTTTATAGCAATGATCGACTGGATGGAGCATGTTGTGGAGTTATTCATGGGTGTATAAAAATCAATTTTTTTCGTAATTTGAGACCAAAGTTTTTGAAACTTTATGTGTTTCTGTTGAAACATAGCTAGGTAAATATATTTTCGCAGCTACCTATTTCCCTCTTCATTGCACTGGGCAACAAGTTATTTGCCTCATTGGCAACTTTAATGCCAAACATCGGTCATGGAATAATTCTCAAAGTAATTCAAACGGCTGAATTTTATTTGATGAGTGCTCTTCAGGATATTTCTCAATTCAATACCCTGATAGCCCTACGCATTTTTTCCCCTCTAGAAATCCATCTACGATTGACTTGGTCTTAACCGACTCTAGTCATTTTTGTAGCCAACTGGTAACTCATGCTGATTTTGATTCTGATCATGCCCCTGTTATATTTCAAATATCCCATGAAGCGATTCTCAATCCTATCAGCTCTACTTTCAATTATTTTCGAGCCGACTGGAAGATATATGAATCATATATCGATAGTCATCTTGATGTTAACATTTCTTTACAAACAAAACTTGATATCGACAATGCTCTCGAAACTTCAACTAAGTCGATTGTTGGAGCAAGAGGCATTGCAATATCAAAATGCGATGTAAAATTCAAACCCGTGATTATATACGATGATCTTAAACTCTTGATCCGTCTGAAAAACGTGAGAAGAGTTGCTACACATTAATTTATTTCGCCGAAGCCGGCGAAAATAATTGCTGAGAACCCAACAGCTGAGATTTCGTTAAAAATCTCGGTAAAAGTTCAAAGTACCGATCGTACTGCAAAATTTATAAATCAACCCAACTGTCAAAATTTGACGAAAAGATCGGTAATCAATTGCCGGAAATCTCGGTATACCTTTACCTTTGGATGAATAGAATAATGAAACCAAGGAATAACAAATAAAATTTTAGTTAGACAACACATTTATTACCCATATTAAATAAATTCCTGCACTACAAATGCATGAAATACCACTACTCTGATCATCTCACTTTACCCTCAATATGAGACATATTATCCTTTTTCATGTGAGTTGGATTTTGCCTGCTCCCGTTGCCATTTTCACCGTGCTTCCATTAGTAACGAATTTCCTGAAATTGTAATAAAGCTAGCAATAGATGAATGCTGACTACACTGAACAGATGATCTGTATGCACAATTGTACGTAATAATCAGAATATTAAAAGACAATTTACACCGTCTTCAGCCATAGGCTGCACAGACTGAACATAACTTACATTAGACAGCGGACACACGGAAACACCAGTGGACCAGTGAAGAATTTTTCGTTTGACGAAAAGTTTCCTCCTACTGGGGCGGGAATCGAACCCACACTCCGTAGCACAATACGCCTAAACGACTGACGCCGCCAATCGCATTGATTTCTCTTGAGAGTGGCCAAATTAGGAGTGCCCTGGCCAAATTAGGTGTATGGGAGTTAAAATTATAAGGAAAATTAATTGTTTTTCTTATGTTTTGAATCAATTTGGACGAGTAAATGAATGTAGCACTATCATGTGAATGTGATCTACTTAACACAAAAGGTTTCATGCTGATTGACTTTGTAAAACGGTATATACTCCCTTATGACTACAACTGGCGTATGGCTAAAACCGGTGCTTCTACCTTATGCGCTTTGCCAAAATTCAGTGAAAGTTGTGGTTTGCCGATTGAAAGGTGAAAGCAGCATAACGATGAACATCTGAATGGCATGGCAAACATAGACGCAGAGGGTCACGACAGCGGAGGAAGTGACTACGTCAGCACGGCGGATGAAGTGGAAGCAAGGGATCATATGCTCCATCTACAAGAAGGGCGACAAACTGGAATGTGAAAGCTATCGTGCGATCACTATCCTGAATGCCCCGCGTACAAAGTGCTATCCCAGAGTATCTTCCGTCGTCTATCACCAATAGCAAATGAGTTTGTGGGAAGTTATCAAGCTGGTTTCATCCACGGCCACTCGACGACGGACCAAATCTTCACAGTACGGCAAATCCTCCGGGAAGCTCACAAGACTAATAAGAGCAACGATGGACGGTGTGCAGAATAGTGTGAAGATTTCGGGCGAACATTACAGTTCGTTCGAACTTCGACAGGATGATGGACTTTCGTGCCTGTTGTTCAACATCGCGCTAGAAGGTGTCATGCGGAGAGCCGGGTTGAATAACCGAGGTACGATTTTCACAAGATCTAGCCAATTTGTTTGCTTCGCGGTTGATATGGATATTGTCGGCAGAACATTTGGAACGGTGGCAGACCTGTACACCCACCTGAAACGTGAAGCGAAACAGCGAAGGTGCGAGAGCGTGGGCCAAAATCGAAGTTGGAGGGACACAGCCATGGACCGAGTAAATTGGCGTAACATCGTTATTGAGGTTTTATCAAATTAATTGATGTAACACCAACTAAATAAATAAATAATTTGAATGAATTTGGTTTTCTATTAATTACGTCTTTTAAATCGTTATGGAGGGAGGGATGGTTTGAGACTTTTTGAGCACAATACAAATTATTTTGAATTTTCTTATGAAAAATCTTACTATGGAAGAAGGGAAGTAAAAAAAAAACCGCCAACATTGTCTAACGTAATTATTGGATAGTCCCTGAAGTGGTTTGTGTTTTGGGGCATGCAAATTCACATAGTTTTCCATAATGTAGAAAAAAAAGGAAATTTGGAGATTTTTTTTTTAAATTTCTTTATTAGTATCATTCCAAACATTACATTCATTTCTTATATCTAGGTGTTCTGTGTTATTAGACAGCACTATCATCCTAATTTGGTAAAACAAATTTAAGATTTTAATAATATTTTGGTAACAACATATACATTTCATTTGCCGTAGCAGTTCAGATTTTTTACAGGTGAGTTGATTTCACCTGCTTATAAGAGAAAAAAACACGTTTTCAATTTACTTAACCTAACTTTACCTAAATATATAACGCATTAATTGTGGCAATAGAAGATTGTAACGATTTTTGCCTGAAATTATTAATTATTTTATTCGACATTTGTTCCAATGTTTCAACATTGGATATTCTATGTAACTCATTGGTACTATACCAGGGAGGAGGCTTCAGAATCATTTTCAAAATTTTATTTTGAATTCTCTGCAGAGCTTTCTTCCTGGTATTACAACAGCTAGTCCATATTGGTACAGCATACAAAATGACTGGCCTGAACATTTGTTTGAATATCAAAAGCTTGTTCTTAAGACAAAGCTTTGATTTTCTATTAATAAGGGGATAAAGACATTTTACATATTTGTTACATTTGGCTTGAATGCCCTCAATGTGATTTTTGAAAGTTAAATTCTTATCTAGCATAAGCCCTAGATACTTAACTTCATCTGACCAATTTATTGGAACCCCTCTCATCGTGACAACATGTCTACTTGAAGGTTTCAAATAAAGAGCTTTGGGAATATTATTAGTTGAGTTTTGGAAGCATTAGGAGAAATCTTCCATTTCTGCAAGAAGAAAAAATATCCAAACTTTTTTTTGCAATCGACTACAGATGACACGCAGACTTCGTCCTTTGGCGGAGAGGCCTGTGTCATCCGCAAACAAGGATTTTTGACATCCCTGAGGTAACTCAGGTAAGTCAGATGTGAAAATATTGTATAAAATTGGTCCTAAAATGCTGCCTTGGGGAACACCAGCTTTTACATGAAGTCTTTCAGATCTGGAGTTCTGATAATTAACCTGAAGTGTACGATTTGACAGATAACTTTGAATTATTCTAACAATGTATGCTGGAAAATTAAAATTTTTTTAATTTTACGATCAAACCTTCATGCCAAACACTGAACATTTGGAGATGTGTCTCTCTTGTATAAGACCGACTAATGTCCGAGTTAAAACTCGTCCAATAGAAACGCTTTCAACAGGTAGGGTGCCTCACTTTCGCCGCAAAATGGCAACCAATCTGGAGCGGTGTGCAAGTGACGAGGTGGAACACGAATTGGTAAAAGTTAATTTTCATCCAATCTTTGGTCCATGCCCGCAGAACCTAACCGGCACTATTCCGAGTGCTTATTGTGCTTAGGGGCAACATGTATGTGGGACGACGATGGCCGGTCGGTCGAGTGGATAACAGGAATTCTTCCGAGTGGTTTCGAGTGCCGTTCCGGCTAGAAGAATGTAGTTTCTTCACTACTGAAGGGATATTTACGGATATGAAGAGAAAAGCCATTTTCTCGTTGGGTTTGGATGGGATCTGATGGGTGGAATGCGGAATGGGGGCAGCGGTTTAGGGTTCTGATTTAATAAATATCTAACGTACAGGGCAATTGAACGTGAACGAAAGTTTTCTTGGAAGTTTGCCTGAATGAATGCTATCCATTAGAAACAAGCGTAGGAGTCTATAGGTTTTGGCTACAATTGAATAGTTTTTCGGAACGGTTGAATGGGATTGTTTATCTTGCCTCTTTCACTTATTGCTTTCAATTATTTTGATGGAAGAATAATTTGGCTGCTCTGAATTCTAGCTTGGTATTTTTGATTTTAGAAATGTGGGTCCACCAGTGCGACATTTTATGCCTCACGTTTCAAGTGGGTGTAAAGGACTGTCATCTTTTAAAATGGTCGACCGACAATGTTCATGTCATCCACGAAGAAAACAAAGTGACTAGATCTGTTGTAAATCGTTCTTCGACTGTTATACTTAGCTCTCCGCATAACCTGTTCTAGTGCAATGCTAAATAATAGGCAACAAAGTCCATCACTTTTTCGTTGTCTACGTCGAAAAACAAATTGGAGTGAACTTCACAGAGTTTAGCACACCATCCATCGTCGCTCTGAATTATCTTGTAAGGCAATTCGCTAATTGTTGAACGCTACCCAAATGACGAACAATCTGTAGAAACTTTGTTAAAACAGGATATTGAACCATTTTCAAAAAGTTTCATTTAGTTATACAGGTTGTTTTGTAAGTTATCCGTTCTATTGGAAACAATAAATTTGATTAGTACATTATTACATCGAACGAAAATTTGTGGAACATTTTTGTCAGAAGGTAAAACGAAAATTTCAATTCTCTTAAAAAAAAGCTGAGGCTGCTGTGAAATAAGCTATGCGGCAAAACATATTGCGTTTTTTTTTATTTCTTTATTTGTATTATTCCGAAAAGGGGCCTTCCTTAGCCGACTGGTTAGTGTCTGGGTTCGATTCCCGGTTGGTCCAGGATCCTTTCGTAATGGAAATTTCCTTGACTTTCCTGGGCATAGAGTATCATCGTACCTGCCACACGATATACGAATACGAAAATGGCAACATTGACATAGAAAGCTCTCAGTTAATAACTGTGGAAGTACTCATAAGAACACTAAGCTGAGAAGCAGGCTCTGTCCTAGTGAGGAAGTTAATGCCAAGCAGAAGAATTAGTATCATTCCAAACATTACATTCATTATTTCTTATATCTAGGTGTTCTGTGTTATTAGACAACACTATCAACGTTAGTTAACGTCATGTGGTTGTGTATTATACACAACCACCATTGTATTTTTAAAGTATTTTACTTTGAAATCCGAAACTCTGAAAAAGCTTACAAACCAAATGTCAGATCTCCCTCAAAACCATAACGTAACTGAATACTCACAATCACATCATACCCAGTAAACACACCATCATATATGATGAGATATAAGAGTACAAATGTGGAGGCGATATACGTACATGCGACATAAAGCTGCATGCAAGATGTACGTATATCGCCTCCACATTTGTACTCTTATATCTCATCACACAGCCATTCCATGAAAAACCGATCTAGTGGGTCACCGAATTCCGTGAAAATTTGCTATTTTGTTCCTTATCCGAAATAAGGATACACGTATTTTTGGATTTTTTGATTAGGGTGACCATTTCCAAAATAGGATGACCAGAAAAATCGCGATTTTGCAAAATTTTTATTTTTAAAATAATTATAACTTTTGAACCGTTTGACCGATTTTCAATCTTTTTGGACGAAATGAAGGCTAGAGATTTTGAATTTTCAGGAAAAATATAAAATTTCACAAAAATTGTGTTTTTTACATGGAAAAACTCAATAGTTTCCGTTTTTTCGTGTTTTGAAAGCCTCGGGACCAAAGGGGCTATTGCTGTTCTCATTTTTTCTTGAAAGTTCAGAAAATTTTACGTTTACTGTCAAATTTTCAGCGATGTATATTTTAGTTATTGAGCTATATTCTTTTTAAAATAAAATATCAGTCATTTTTCATCGGCACACACTGTAGATCTCAGCGCATTAAATATTTAATGTTTAAAAAAAATCATAACTTTTGAACAGCTCAACGGATTTCCAATCTTTTTTTTATGGAATGAAAGCTTAAGATTTCAACTTTTCAGAAAAAATAGAAAAAAATAGAAAACTTTGAAAAGTTTTTTTTTTTCATTAAAATATATGAAATTTTCTAAAAGAAACTAGAAATTTTTATATTTTTTCACGTTTAAACATATTTTTATCAGATTTTTCAATTTTGTCTGAAAAGTTGAAATTTTAAGCTTTCATTCCATAAAAAAAGATTGGAAATCGGTTAAGCTGTTCAAAAGCTATGATTTTTTTTAATATAAAAAATCTAATGCGCTGAGACCTACAGTGTGTGCCGATGAAAAATGACTGATTTTTTATTTTCAAAAAAATATATCTCAAAAACTAAAAAAACATACATCGCTGAAAATTTGACAGTGACGTAAAATTTTCTGAACTTTCAAGAAAAATGAGAACAGCAATAGCCCCTTTGGTCCCGAGGCCTTCAAAACACGAAAAAACGGAAACTATTGAGTTTTTTATGTAGAAACACACTTTTTGTGAAATTTTATATTTTTCCTGAAAAGTCAAAATCCTTACCCAAGTAACAATTCCACAGCAATTTGGCATTCGTGTGGATTTATTAATGTTTTATGACAGTTACCGTAAACTGGGGGGAAGTTGATCACTTTTGAGCGATTCTGTGCTATAATTCCTAGCGAGATGCATGTATTATCATCTAAATATTTTTAAAACCTGTACTGCTTGAATGTTTAACGAATTATACAAACGAAATTTTTACGAACTATTATCATAATAACGAAAACATTTTTTAGATATCAAAAAATGATGTTTTTGATTCCGGGGTGAAGTTGATCAATTACTGCGATAGGTTTCCTAAAATAAAGAAATATGCTATTCACTAAATTTGGGGTCTCTGAATCTGAATCAAGACTCAAAAATCTTACAACTTATTGATAAATCGGTTAATTTTTTAATTGAAAGTAGTGGATTACAGATTACACCACATTAAACGCCTTAAGGTAGGCAATTTTCTTTGAAATTAGCAACCCTCTTGCAAGAAGATCATTTTTTCTTTAAAAAAAGAATTTGTATCCTCAATACAAATTCAAAACTGGGTACCCAGAACATATCTGGAATGTATGGAACAGTTTATTAAAATTGTAGCTTTGTATAGTCGTGGAAATAGTCGATTGTTTGGAGAAGAACCCTACCACAGTTCATCAAACATTTCTTAAAAAATATGTTTTTCCATGAAATAATTACCCTGAATGCCAAACCGAATTTATGAAAATCAAGAGTAGCTATCAGGTAATGCCACAACTCAGAAATTGTGATAATTGAAATCGGGTCATAGCTCTTATAACAGTCTATACATGTGGGTACAGGAATGATCAACTTCTCCCCGCTGATCAACTACACCCCGTGACATACGTGAATTCTATGATAGCTAGAGGCGACATTTAAAGTTGCTAGAAGATGATATTTTGTAAGTCAGCTCTTAGTTGTTTTCAAAACCTTTTAGAGACAAACTATATAATTGAAATTTGGTGGCTACAAAACCAGTTTTATTGCAGCATATAATACCTCATTTAAACTGCATATAGTGGCTGAATGATACTTATTTGTGACGGCTATGATAAAAGATTGATATAATACACCTTGTTGTCATAAAAGCTGCTTGTAAACTGATTGACTTGCACTTGAATCATGATAACTTACCTTATATATACCTAATGAATCAGTATTTGGGCTCTTCAGATGCATTACGAATGCATTGCAAACACTTATTCCTGACGAAAAAAACGACAAACTAATGTTCATTTTTATTGTTTCTGCGTATATTCTTCATAATAGCATACCCAAACTGCAAACTCTGTTGATTGCTGCTTGGTTTCCATGAAATGCGAAAAAAAGCTGCATCATCTCCAATCAGCATTTGTTATGGCAATTTTACATCCACAAATGCCGAATCATAACAATGTGCCCTTATTTGTGTATATATGATGACAAAACAGCATTTGTCGATGACAATCTATCAATTATGGTTCCGCTATATTAATTTCACTCCGGTTGCCACAATTTCCTTTTTTCAAATTATATTACCTGCATGAACAATTCGCGCATTTCATACTATGGTATGATGATTAAACTGAATGAATATAATTTAAAGCACAATTACTGCCCAATCCAACCAAGAAATGTTGAATTCTTCACCAGGCCGTGTATTTTAGCAAATGCTAAATAACTTGAAATATGCCACTTTCAGAGGGGGCAAAGGCAAATTTACTCCTTTTCCACCACATTTCATAATAAATCTCACTTGGCACTAAAGATCTGAGCACTATGTCCACTGAAAAACACATGAAATAAATTATCACAGACGTGTTTACAATCGTATTTTGTTTTGTTTACGTTGTAATAAATCCGGCAAGATCGACGTTATGATAAAATCATTTTCAAGATGATGCGACATTCATATAGAACAGATGGCCTCAAAATAGTCACCATAAATGCTATTTTGCTTTATTCGTGTGACATAATTATATACTTTATAGCCTCTTTCAGAGTGGGCCAACTAGTCACGTTCTAAACTACAAGAGGTTTTGGGGGATGCGATGAAGGCAACAGTGCCTTGATCATGGTTTTATGGGCGTTTATTTATAGCATCCTGGAAGTCATTCGTAAAACTAAAATTGTTACTTGTGTAGCCTTCATTTCGTCTAAAAAGATTGAAAATCGGTCAAACGGTTCATAAGTTATAATTTTTTTAACAATAAAAAAATTGCAAAATCACGATTTTTCTGGTCACCCTATTTCGGAAATGGTCACCCTAATCAATCCAAAAATACGTGTATCCTTATTTCGGATAAGGAACAAAATAGCAAATTTTCACGGAATTCGGTGACCCACTAGATCGGTTTTTCATGGAATGGCTGCATATATGATGGTGTGTTTACTGGGTATATCATCAAACATCCTATGATCTGCAAAAAGCTATCGCACTGTTGTTAGAGTCTGATCCAGAATTCATCGAAGTCCATAGTAGTCCTATGTCAACCCCGCGGTAATGTAACAGACATTACTCACCCCATTTTTTTACTTTAGTTTTTTCTAATATCAGGTTCTTGTCAAAGGAACCTATGAATGACTGTTTTTCAACCAATTTTATTACAGACACAAAAATAACACATTTGACATAATATACAAAGCAGTTGTTTTTTTTCTGAATTCTGATTTTTGCAGTTCTGGAGGATTGAAGGGCATTTCAACCTTCAGGGGAGGAAGCGATATACTTGGTCCAAATATTCGCAATCTGTTGTCAGAATTAATCGAGCTTTTATCCTTTGATAACAAATGAGATATGATGTATTCAATCTTAATAAAGGGTACATTCCAACCAACCCACACATCAAGTAGCTGCACCAAAATTACATGGGAATCTAACGTCTTCATTGTCGGTTGGAAAAATAGCTTATTGTTGCATTAAAAAGCAGTCATCCTCCGTGAGTCGCTTTTTGTATGTGAAATTCGTTGGTTGTACAGAATAGAAGCCCATATTACTCTGAAACGCAGCTCAGCTTCATTACAGAACGGGACTCGTCGGATCATGCGATGCTGCCAGCCACCATCAGCACGTTTACTGGAACATGTGTGTTACACTTTCCAGTTTTTTCTTCCTTCGTTTGCCCAGAACCGTTTTTTACGTGACTTACTGAGGGACACAAAGGGGAAATTTACATAATTTCTCCACTGTTACGAGTTCAGCGTGTAGCTATCCGCAAAAGCCACCAGACGAACATAGAGTAACGTGGGGCAAAAGTTCGAATGGGGCAAAAATTTCCTTTCTAATATATAGTACTGTTCTAAATAAATGTTATAAATATTATGGTGGTTTGAATGCTGTTCAAGTAAGAGACTTCCACTGCAAATATCATATAAATCGATTAAGAAAAAATGGTAAATTACAATTCACCCTGTTCTGGGCAAGATTGGGTTGTATTTTCCTGCAACCATAAGTTAATGGCTGCTATAAAGTATTGCTGTCACAAAAGCATTAGCATAACTGAGACTCAATATTAGAGGGGACCAAACCAATTCAATAATTCAAAATTTTATTTCTAGAGGAGGCTATTTTTTTTCTTATTTACGCCATAAAGGTGCGGATATTTTGTGTTCTAGACTGCTAGCTTTTGCCACACTGATTTCAAAATCTTGCTTCATCGGTGGGGCAAAAGAGAGCTTAAGACAACCAAGTTTGAAACTTTCACTGTGCAACGATATCTCATGCAAACCAACAGGGTCCTTTTTCAATTTGAACTTTTGCCCCACCTTACCCTGTATGGGTGATGGAGTTCATGCACGTTTTTATTTTCAAAGTCATACATCTCCCCGTGTGAACATTTAGCAGAATGGGATCAAACAGTGAAGCTGAGTTTGCCGATCTGTTGCTAGGCGAAATGGCTGACACAGGGATGCTGCGTGGGCTATGATTAGAATTTGATGAAATGAAATTATATATTGCGTGGCAGCAGCTTGGCGATGGAAAAGTGAAATAAATTGCAACTTGTTTGATGTAGGTACGGCGCGGTATCGTTACGTGGATTGATTACTCTCTTTTTTCAGTAAAAAGACTAGAGAATAAATTTTGGATCGAAAAATAATTGAGTTTCTGTTGGGACTATTGTGATCGCCATTTATGCGCCTGTTATTCAAAAACTGGTGTAATTTACCACATGGAGCCCGTATAACCCGCAGTTTGTCAACAATGCAATATTGAAAATTGCGTGTTGAAATCCCGCCTGTCAAGCATCTTTTCGTAATTACAAAACGACATAGATACACAAGCAAGCACGAAAAGTTCTTAGTCGAAAACTGTGGGATTGCTCATGAGAACACTAAGGAGCACTACGCATGCTTTGTTGTACATTTCTTTTTAAGGCTTTCTAAGCCAAGTGTTTACACGAAATTCGAGAAGAAGCACAATTCAAGACGATCTGCCGTTTGGGAATTCGGAGCTGTAGGAAGTGTGGAGAAGGATCAGTGAACTCTACGAGTTTATCAAGGCCTTATATACGAATGTATCAAGACTAATGTTCACACCTCGATCAAGCAGCTGATTGCGCGCATCATGTCCGTTACAACAATCACAAAACGGGAACAGACGAAACTGAGGATTAGAGCCGAAACAGTTAAGAAAGTATTGATGAAAGTTAAGAAATACACATTGAATAGCACAATAGCAGAAAGACCCTAGGCGCCTTCAAAAGGTCGTAGAAGAACTTGTCCGCTGAGCACCCCGACTTTGAGACTGCCAAAAATGGCTACCAAGCCGCCCGGAACAACTGCCGGCAAATCATCAGGGAAGCCAAGGAGAAATACTAAATCGAAATCCTCGACACAATAAATGAGGACCAGTCATCTTCTGAGCTGTGGAGGAAAATCAACAGCATTCAGGGCAAACGTTGAGTGAAAGGATTTTCCCTTAAGATTGACGGAGTAACCACCCGGGACTCACAGAAGATCGCGGAGTACTTTCCCGACTCCCCCTGACCAAGGGCAACTTTTCAACCAATCCTTTTCCATGGTAGAGCTCAGCTACGCCCTGGGCAAAGTCAAGGACAAGTCTGCAGGATCAGACGAACTAGGGTACCTAATGCTAAAACACCTTAGTTACAGTGGAAAAGGCAAACTGCTAGAATTAATAAATCAAGAATGGACTGTCGGTACGCTACCAAAAGAGTGGAAGCACAGCCTTGTAGTTCCCATAGCCAAGAGTTCCGGACCGGCTAGAGTCCAATGGCCTACTAGGTTACCGCCAACATGCATTCCGACCAGGGTATGATACCGGAACTTACCTAACGAACCTCGGATGTATCCTCGACGACACAATGAAGGTGTCAGGTTTATTTTCGGCCACAATTAGCCAGAGTGATCATTCATCTCTAATTGAACTAGAAAAGTTACAGGTATTCAAAACCATGAAAATTGAGCCGTCGCATGCCTAGTTTTGGTACAAAAACTGAAATGATCCACAATACGGGTATTTCTGGTGGCCATTCTTGGTTATTTCGGTGGGCCAGAAGAACCAAGGTGGTCATTTATCTATAATTGAACTATAAGAGTCACTTCATTTTTTGTCTACTTTAACATATAAAAAAAAAAAAAAAAATCAAAAACACGATTTTTTGAGAAAATTAATTTTTAAGCTTTATTTTCGAAATAAAAAATATACAACATTTTTTACAGTGTATATTTTTTCAGATAGTCCCAACAATAGTCTAAAACTTTGCGGAAGACACCAAACTGATCGGACAAACCGTTTCTAAATTATAATTTTTTGAAAATTATTAAGGCATTTTTTCTTAGGCCCTTCTCAAAAGTAAGGCTAGAGTCAAAATGGTGAACCGATGATGCAAAAAGGCATTTTTGGATAAAAAGAAAGCATTTGCAAAATTTCATCCAAATAAAAAAATATAAAAATGAAATTTGGGAAAAAAGTCGTCATTTTTTGTGGAACCGCTCAAATTTCAAAAACCGTGCAAAAAAAGTAACACCATTTCTCAACGTTTCATGCTAAAATAAGGTTTTGGCGAAAAAAAATGTATGGAAACTTTTTCTGCACGGCCGTGTAAAAAAAAATCCGTGCAAAATCAGAACGGGTGTACAGAACTGCGATGGAAACTTACTTTTCGGATGGTCCAGGTTTTCAGAACCGGGTATAAATAATTAAGTGATTTGACAATCTCTATTCTTAGTCCACGTGAATAATTATTCAACAATATGAGGACGGTTCAGATTACTTGTTTAGTTACGAAACTACAGGTCGTCAAAGTAAGGGTTTCTAAAGGGACTTTTTTCAAATGTAGCAGGTTTCCCGAGGCCACAGTGACCAAATCCGAATCTCCGGGAGGATTTCTGAAACTGGACATTAGAGTGATGCAAATTTTGAAATTTTTGCTCCCCTATGCTTAAACGATTTCAATTATGGTAAATAGCATCCTACCAAAATTTGAAGTGATTCGAAAGAAATTTGACTGAGCACACGCCATTTGAAGTTTATATGGAGATTACTATGGAAATCGCCAACCTTTTGTGTTCAGTCCCATATCTCGCCGTCATACTATTTTATGGAAAAGTGAACAAACTCTACTCATATGAAATTCTTTCAGCTACAACTTTGCCGAAGACCACATTTCGATTGGACGTCAGGATAAATTGCTATTCATAATCATAAAGTGGGTTTGCATTTTGCGTGCTTAACCAACTGCTCGGCAGGCAACAGTGGTGCTCCTGGCGGGAAGAATAGATCAAAGTAATCCAGGCTACTATGTTCTACAGCAAAAAAGCAGTGTTGCTCTGAAAGTAATTGAACGATCATCTCAGCATGATTTAGATGTTGTTATCAATGATAACAAATTATCCTTACGTCCCATCAAAATGTGGTCTTCGGCAAAGTTGTAGCTGGGAAGATTTCACATAAGATGAGTGTGTTCACTTTTCCATAGATTATTATGACGAGCAGTTAGAGGACTGAACACAAAAGGTTTGCCTTTTCCATAGTAATTTCCATATAAACTTCAAATAGCGTGTGCACAACCAAATTTCTTCCGAATCACTTCAAATTTTGGGAGGATCATTTCCATCATAATTGACATCGTTTAAGCATAGGGGAGCAAAAATTTCAAAATTTGCATCAGTCTACTGGACATGCGTGCCCTTCATTTAAGCCCAACAGAACTAAATTCGGTCAACACACTGATTTTTGCGAGTTATGTCACAATTTGTAACTTTTTGTTAGGGACTAAGAAAAGTTAATGTTGATAACATATACACAGCTAACGTCTGAAAGGTGAACGACAAAAAGTGTGCAGGATGTTTTATCTGTTTGTCTATCCAGCTTTTTAAAAGCGCTAATGGCTGCCACAAATGGCCTCGCTTTCTGGTAGGGATAAGTCGATTTGACGTTTGGCTTGGGTCGTTTTATATTGAACGGACCCAAGCCAAACGCCATATCGACTGATCCCTACCAGAAAGCGAGCCTATTTGTGGCAGCCATGAGCGCTCGTAAAAAGCTGGATATGATATACCTGTCAGAACAGATTATTCCGAACTGCTGATGATTGATTACATTGTTAATTTGATTGTATAAAATACGATACAGGGATGTCAGATATTCAAGTTAAGCCAATTGGTCGATGCACGAAGCGATGCCTGCGTGGTTTTCGTCGTTCATCGATAAGGGTATGCGCATTAGACGAGATCGACATAGTGTTTAACGGTGCGGTCAAGGATAAGCCATATTGAGCAACATGGAGGCGATGTAATTTCCGTCTACTGTGACTATAAAAGGCCTCACAGACGTCACGTTGTTCTCTTTTTTTTGACATCGAACGCCAGCAGAAGAAACGTCAATTTATAATGTTATTGAGTGAAATGAAATTGAACTGAGTAAATATAAGTTAAGAAGTTGAATTAAGAAAGAAGTGTAGTTACTTACCAATCGTAGTGGTTCTAATTAGTGCTGTCGCCGCCGGTGTTACTCTGTGATCCGCAACCTGCAAAGAAAGGAGTACTTACCTGAAGAATTTCTCCGCTGCCCTCGCTGTGTTATTGCCATTGGTCCTTCGAGCCGGATGGCCGTCGAACTCCGGTCATTCGTCAACCCTCGTTAAGCCATCATCGCCTAACTACGCATCTAAGTCGAACCACGTACCACGATCTGGTGAGAACTGCCACTTGTCTCAACGATAACCGACTCTGGAACCCGTATTGTTCGGTGCAACATTATTCCGTCTCTCCATCTGGCTGTCATTTGAATTATACAAGGCACTCGTATTGCCTTTAACAGGTAATTATAATTCCATTCATTGTTATCCATTCCTCTCGGGCTACGCGGTCTTGCGCTTTCCAGATCGCTGTCGCAATACGTCACCATGTCATCAACGGATCGACGCATCAAATCTCTCAAGACGAGGCAGAAGAGTCTGCTCACGTCATTCCAACTCGTCATGAAGTTCGTGAACGGATACAGCGAAGAAACCGACTGCCATGAAGTTCCTGTGAGATTGGAACACCTTGTTACGATCTGGAATGATTTCAATGCCGTCCAAGGAGAGCTTGAAACACTGGATGACACCAACGTGGATACACATTTGCAAGATCGTATCGCTTTCGAATCCTCTTACTTCAAGGCTAAAGGGTTCCTTCTATCGGTTAATAAAACACCATCCACGCCAGCCACTCCGTCGACTTCTCAATCACAACCAAACTCTTTTTCCGCCACGTCCCACGTACGGCTACCGGACATCAAGCTACCTGGGTTTGATGGTACTCTCGACCGATGGTTAAACTTCCATGACCTCTACATCTCTTTGGTCCACTCATCGAGCGAGCTTTCAAACATACAAAAATTTTACTATCTTCGATCTTCACTCACCGGCGAAGCTCTAAAGCTGGTGCAAACGATCGCAATCTCTGCCAACAACTACATGGTGGCCTGGAACCTCCTTCTGGACCACTACCAAAATCCTGTACGGCTAAAACAATCATACATCGATTCGCTCTTCGAGTTTGCGCCGATTAAACGAGAATCAGCTGGTGAGCTTCATTCATTAGTCGAAAAGTTTGAAGCAAATGTAAAAATACTCAAGCAGCTCGGCGAAAGGACAGAGTTTTGGGACCTCATCCTCATTCGAATGCTGAGTATTCGTCTGGACGCCGTTACACGAAGAGATTGGGAAGAATACTGCGCCACTCAGCAAGCTGTCACCTTTCAGGACCTTACCACGTTCATACAGCGTCGCGTTACCGTCCTGCAAACCATCGGTAAGACAAATGAAGTGTCTACAGCCATTCCTGAAAAGAAACCGGGTTCACGGCCAATTGTTTGCCACGGTGCCACGCAAGTCAACTCCAGGAAGTGTCTAGTGTGTTCGGAAAATCATCCATTGTATCAATGTCCTAAGTTTTCCAAGATGAGTATTGAAGAGAAGGAAAAGGAGATCCGCCGACATCAGCTGTGCAAAAATTGCCTGCGAAAGGGCCATCAGGCAAGGGATTGCTCATCATCGAGTACGTGTCGGAGGTGCAGAGGGCATCATCACACGCAAATCTGTACCCAACCCGAAACTGAGTCGTTCAAACCCAAGTCTTCAGAAGCATCACCGTCACCGGACAACGCTCTTCAGCCATCGGCGAACCACGGTCAACCTTCGCCGTCGATCTCAGCATCTATCGAAATCTCGAGTCATACTTCTGTAGGAGCAAAACCAAGAAGAGTACTTCTAGCAACAGCCGTTGTTCTCGTAATCGATGATACTGGACGGGAACATCCAGCTAGGGCGCTACTCGACTCCGGTAGCGAATGTTCTTTTGTAACGGAATCATTCTCTCAACTGATCAAGGCACGACGCAGAAGGGTTCATCTACCCATCTCCGGTATTGGACAATCAACAACACAAGCACGCAGCATGCTTTTTACTACTGTCCGCTCAAGGACTAGTGATTATTCCGCCCCGGTAGAACTCCTCGTCATGCCCAAGGTAACCATTGACCTGCCAGCATCATCTTTCGACATCTCGACGTGGAAGATACCATCCGAGGTTCAGTTAGCCGACCCTGCATTCTACAAAACGAGCCCTATTGATATGGTCCTAGGCGCAGAGCTCTTTTTCGAGCTTTTTATCATGACAGGCAGAATCGAGCTCGGTAAAAATTTGCCAATCCTCGTGAATTCTGTTTTTGGATGGGTGGTCACAGGAAGAAGCGCACCCAGTCTTATTTCCTCCCCAATAGCAGCAAACTTGGCGTTAGTCACAGATCTGCATCAGCTGGTAGAGAAGTTTTGGTCGATTGAGGAAGACACCACAAATTCATGTCCATCAGTTGAAGAAGCAGCATGCGAGGAACATTTCCAAAAAACGGTCCATCGCAACGAAGAAGGGCGATACATCGTTCGACTACCGGTGAGGGAAAATATTCTCAATGATCTAGACAACAATCGACGCACAGCCACTCGACGATTCCGTCTGCTAGAAGCTAGACTTGCTAGAGATCAGAACCTGAAAGGTCAATATTCGTTGTTTATGGACGAGTACCTTTCACTTGGTCACATGGAGCGTGTCCAGGATTACCAACAATCACCTAAAAGGGTTTACCATCTTCCTCACCACGCAGTAATCCGCGAAGATAGCACCACAACTAAAGTGCGTGTTGTGTTTGATGCCTCCTGTAGGACTGCGAGTGGACCATCCTTGAACGACGCCCTAATGGTTGGGCCAATACTGCAACAGGATCTTCGTTCGATTCTCATGAGATCACGAATGCATCAGGTAATGATTATTGCGGACATTAAGCAAATGTACAGACAAATTTTAGTCGACCCCCGGGACACTCAACTGCAGAGGATTGTTTGGAGATCATCAATGGATGCCCCTTTGGATACGTACGAACTAAAAACCGTAACGTACGGTACAGCCAGCGCCCCATTTCTGGCCACACGGGTGTTAAAACAGCTGGCAGACGATGAATGTGCAGAATTCCCAGAAGCAACCAAGGTTCTGACCAACGATTTCTATGTCGATGATTTAATTTCGGGAGCCGACTCAATAGATGAAGCTGTCAACCTTCGCAAGCAACTAGAATTATTATTAAGTAAAGGAGGTTTTCAATTACGCAAATGGGCGTCAAATGAACCCGACGCAGTTGCGGATGTCTCTGCAGATAATCTCGCTATGCAGCCATCTGTAGATCTTGATCGAGACCAGTGTATAAAAACGCTTGGTTTACACTGGGAACCACAAACGGATCGCCTACGCTACAAGGTTCAACTTCCCGAAACACTGAATGGGGAAACGCTTACTAAGAGACTCGCCCTCTCCAACATCGCCCGTCTTTTTGATCCACTGGGTTTGGTAGGCCCAGTTGTGACCACGGCCAAACTGTTTATGCAATCACTATGGTTACTTCAACACAACGGGAAGCCTTGGAGTTGGGACAAAGAACTCCCACAGTCACTTCAAGACAGCTGGCAATCCTATCAAAATCAACTTCCTCTTCTCAACGAGCTGCGAATCGATCGTCTAATTATTTGTCCATCACCCACGTCCGTGCAATTGCACATTTTCTCTGACTCTTCTGAAAAGGCGTACGGTGCGTGCGCTTACCTGCGATCTACAGACTCGAACGGATTGATAAAGAACGCACTACTCACCTCTAAATCGAAGGTTGCCCCGCTCAAACAGCAGAGCATCCCACGACTTGAGCTCTGTGGGGCTCTTCTCGCTGCAGAACTCTATAAGAAAATAAGCAATTCTTTGTCAACTTCCATGCAAACGTTCTTCTGGGTGGACTCCACCACCGTATTAAACTGGCTGAAGTGTCTTCCATCAACTTGGACGACGTTTGTGGCGAACAGAGTATCTAAAATACAGTTGGCCACAAAGGATTGCGCATGGAATCACATCGCAGGAAAGGAAAATCCGGCAGATATTCTTTCACGTGGAGCAACTCCAGAATCGCTACTTAACAGCACTCTTTGGTGGAGGGGGCCTGAGTGGCTGCAGTTGGAATCAAGCGAATGGCCAATCGAACAACACAACGATTCCCAGACTTCTACTACTCTTCGAGAAGCTCGAAAGGCACCCGCTCCAGCTCTAAACGTTCATCGAGAGCCATCTTTCATTGATGGTTTAGTTGCAAAATTTTCAAATTATCAGCACATGATACGCGTCACCGCCTACTGCAAACGTTTTCTTCGAAACTGCCGTAAAAGACCACGAAACCTGTTTGTCGGAAATGGAGCCTTTCTCTCTTCTGCGGAAATTAGAGCTTCGGAATTCACCCTCATAGGACTCATACAACAACAAGCATTTCCAGTCGAATGGGCACAACTGAGCAAAAAACGACCTCTTGCTACTAAATCAAAACTTCGTTGGTTCAACCCTTTTATGTCCGAGGAAGGAGTAATCCGCATTGGAGGACGACTGACTAACGCCCAGCAGTCATTTGACAGCAAGCACCAAATTTTGCTACCAGCTCATCATTCTGCCTCGCGCCTACTGGTCAAACAGGTTCACGAACGAAATTTGCACGCACACCCTCAGCTTCTACTCACGCTTCTTCGCAACCGATACTGGATAATAGGGGCCAGGAGTCTGGCCAGGAATGTGGTCCACAATTGTGTTGCTTGCTTCAGAGCATACCCGAAAAGGGTGGAACAATTCATGGCCGATCTACCTTCATCTCGTGTGACTGCCGTGCGCCCATTTGCAGTATCAGGAGTGGACTATTGGGGACCATTGCTTCTGCGACCAGCAACCAGACGATCAGCAGCACGAAAGGCTTACGTTGCGGTTTTTGTATGTTTTTGTACAAAAGCCGTACATATGGAGTTGGTCGTAGACTTAACAACAGCAAAGTTCATGCAGGCCTTTCGCCGATTCACTTCACGTCGAGGATTTTGCTCCCAAATCTACAGTGATAATGGGAGAAATTTTGTTGGTGCCTCTAACGAGCTGCGAAGATTACTAAAAAGCAACGAATTCAGGCAAGCATTCGCTCAAGAATGCTCCAACAACGCCATAGAATGGCACTTCAATCCTCCCAAGGCCTCCCATTTCGGGGGACTATGGGAGTCTGCCATTGCATCAGCTCAAAAACATCTGTTCCGTGTCTTGGGGCCGCATAAGCTAGATTACGACGATATGGAGACGCTACTCATTCAAATAGAATGCTGCCTCAATTCGAGACCTATCATCCCGATTAGTGATGATCCAACAGATATCCAACCGCTCACACCGGGGCACTTCCTTATTGGATCACCCTTGAAAGCAGTTCCAGACGTGGACGTGTCGGCAATACCATTCAACAGGCTCCATCGTTGGCAACAAACTCAAAAAATCTTTCAGGACGTGTGGAAACGATGGAGTACCGAGTATTTATCATCACTGCAGCCCCGCACTAAATGGTGCAAAGCTCCTGTTGCCATCGAAACGGGTAGATTGGTGATTCTACTCGACGAAAACGTTCCGCCAATGCACTGGCCTACAGCTCGAATCACTGATGTTCACCCTGGACCAGACGGAGTAACCAGAGTGGTGACGGTTCGAACTTCCAACGGGCAGTACACACGACCCGTATCAAAAATTTGCCTGCTGCCATTGTCTTCAACCACGAACTCTCCAACGCAGGAAGAGGATCCAGATAAATCTCCATCGGACATCAGTACAACTTGCAACCTGCGGGAAAACTAAACAGAAATATTACAAGGCATAATAATGCCTGGTTCAGGTAAGCACCTGTCCAGATTAATTTAATTTCTCAAAAACCCGCTACCGGGTCTTCTGTTGTTGTTTCTTTCTGCCAGTTGCTTTTCTTCGAGTTCTTCGTGACATTTCCATCTGTCAATGATCGTTAAGCCGACTGCAATGCGGACGGACAACCTGTCAATTCAGAAAGGAGATTTCTGAAGGGGCCAGCATGGTCGATGCACGAAGCGATGCCTGCTCCATCTAAACGTGGTTTTCGTCGTTCATCGATAAGGGTATGCGCATTAGACGAGATCGACATAGTGTTTAACGGTGCGGTCAAGGATAAGCCATATTGAGCAACATGGAGGCGATGTAATTTCCGTCTACTGTGACTATAAAAGGCCTCACAGACGTCACGTTGTTCTCTTTTTTTTTGACATCGAACGCCAGCAGAAGAAACGTCAATTTATAATGTTATTGAGTGAAATGAAATTGAACTGAGTAAATATAAGTTAAGAAGTTGAATTAAGAAAGAAGTGTAGTTACTTACCAATCGTAGTGGTTCTAATTAGTGCTGTCGCCGCCGGTGTTACTCTGTGATCCGCAACCTGCAAAGAAAGGAGTACTTACCTGAAGAATTTCTCCGCTGCCCTCGCTGTGTTATTGCCACCAATATACATAGCTAAAAATATGTTGTAAATTTAAGTTTATTTTCATGCACATATTTGGAGCTTCGAAATAATTCTGAAATGTCAAAGATAAATCGCTAATTTTTCAATCAAATCCTCTTTAAATTTACACCATCATGTAGTTGAATTTAGTTGAAAATTAAACGAAATGCCGTAACAATAAATGAATTTGGTTTATTTTTGCTATATGTCTCAGTTACACTACATTGGAATTTAAACATTTTTATCTGTGTAGGGCGTAGTGAATAAGTGAGTTGTGTTTGATCTTTCGAACTTGTCGCTTGTTCCTGTAGGGGCGGGCGACGAGCACTTGTTCGGCGTTCAATACGTTTATCGCAAGATTGCTACGATGATCTCTTTTTGTTGTCTCTTATAAAACGAAGCGAAGCTCACCCATACGAATGTGCACATCAAAAAAACAGCTGGTGTGAATGTGGGGAAATGAACCATTGTAACGTATAAGAGTAACATGTGTTTATTGGAATACCTTCACATAACAGTATCTTGTACCTTACCTTTATACCATGAACCATACCTGACAATAAACATCATTGATTGACTCGTAACTAGCTTACATGGTGTCAGAAGAAACCAAGCTCGTGAAAATATTGAATTTTACCGGAAAAAATCGATAAAATCGCGATGAAATACCCTGGCGAGACAGTTAAGTTACTAATAATTCAGTGCGAATAGAAGATAAGTGTAATGGCGTGAATATTAAAGTTGAATTCCGTCAAACAAAATCGATCTTCATAGCGATCCGATAAAATGGCGTCGTCAGCAGGCTTGAAACCGCCGAAGCCCATAGTGCTGGGGGAAAATATGGCCGCCCAGTGGAAGAGTTGGGTTCGGCAATATTCGTGGTTCGCGATTGCAACGCAACTTTCGGAAAAAACCGAATGAGGTGCAGGCAGCAACATTCATGAGTGCGATAGGGGAAGACTGTGTGCGAATTTTCGATACTTTCTGCTTGCGGCCGGAAGAAGAAAAAGATGTGGAAGTTATAAAAACAAAGTTTGACGAGTATTTTCTACCGAAGTCCTGTATTACTTTCGAACGGTACAACTTCAATCAAATCGTTCAGCAGGAGGACGAACAGTTTGACAGTTTCGTTACTCGGGTTAGAGAACAAGCGAAAAAATGTTCTTTCAGTGTGCTTCACGATTCACTTGTAAAAGATCGAATCATAATCGGAGTGAGATATACAAGCTTAGTGCCGCAGCTGTTAAACGACGGTTGCCGGTTTAAAGAAAAGGATGATGTATTCCAGTGCAAAAACTGTGGGCGGAAGCATGCAAAACGTTCTTGTCCCGCGTTTGGTAAAACGTGTCGGAAATGTGGTCAGCCAAATCACTTTGCTGTGATGTGCAAATCGAAAAGTGTTGTACATGCCGTACAATTATCGGAAGAGGATGATAGTGATTCCGATGAAGAATCAGAAGAACTGTTCATTGGGTCAGTGGAAAGTTCAGAAAGTGTGAATGATTGGTTTGAGGTGGTGAAAGTTAACAAGAAGAAGTTTTCGGTGAAGCTTGACACTGGTGCCCATTGTAACGTAGTGCCGTTGTGGTTGGTCAAACAACTGGGACTCAGAGTACACCCCTCTAAAACGAAATGGTTAGTTTCGTTTTCAAATCATCGATTGAAAGTGCTTGGTGAAATAAACCCTGTGTGCAGAATCAAAAATAAGAACAGCAGCATCACATTCAAAGTAGTTGAAGAGTCGGTTGTACCTGTGCTAGGTAAGGCAACCTGTATTGCGCAGCAGTTGATAGCGCGGGTGGATACGGTGCAAGTGTTGGATGATTCGGTGTATGATGGTCTTGGCTGTTTGAAGGACTATGTTTACGACATCGATCTCATCGAGGACCCACAGTGGGAAGTGAGGCCGGCACGCCACGTCCCGCATAGCATCAGATCAGCTGTAAAAAAGGAGTGGATTCCATGGAGCGTCTTGGAGTGGTTGAAAAGATTCATGCACCTACTCCGGTGGTGAACGCAATGGTTCTGGTCAAACGAAATGAGAAGTTACGGATCTGCATCGACCCATCACAGGTAAACCAAAATTTATTAAGACGTCACCATCCCCTGACCACCATAGAAGAGATAGCGACCCGGTTGAAAAATTCGAAATATTTTACAATTCTTGATTGTAAGAAAGGGTTTTGGCAGATCAGGGTTTCAGAAAGGACGAGCAAATTTCTGGCTTTCGGTACTCCCTGGGGAAGATACGTCTGCAAGCGGTTACCTTTTGGACTTGCCTCAGCTCCAGAGGTCTTTCAAAAAGTTATGCACGACACGCTAGAGGGAATTGAAGGAGTAGAGTTTTCCATGGATGACATCCTGATCCATGCTGACAGCTCTGATAAGTTGAACAAGATTACGGACAAAGTTGTTAAAAGACTGCATTTAGCTGGGCTCAAATTAAATAGAGATAAATGCTTGTTCAATCAGACTAGTGTAAAGTTTTTGGGGCATATTGTCACTGATGGCGGTTTGAAGGCAGATCCCGACAAACTGGAGGCCGTTATTAAACTTAAGACACCATCAAATAGGTCTGAGCTCCAAAGAGCATTAGGGATGATAACGTACATGGGGAAATTCGTACCTAATTTGTCAGACGTGACAGCCCCATTGAGAAGTCTGTTGGCTAAGGATGTGGCTTGGGAGTGGGGTTATGAGCAAGACTAATCATTTCAGAAAATAAAAGCTCTTATGCAATCTCCCCCAATACTGAAGTATTATGATTTAAACGCGCCTGTAACGCTATCAGTGGATGCAAGCTCACACGCACTTGGGGCCGTTTTGCTACAACAGGGTCGCCCAGTAGCGTACGCATCCAGAGCGTTAACTTCTTCGGAGATGAATTATCCCCAAATTGAAAAAGAAGCTACCGCAATACGGTATGCTTGCTCAACGTTTCACCAATACATATATGGTAAAAGGCTAACAATTGAAACAGACCACAAACCATTAGAGTCAATTTTTCGTAAGCCACTTGATCGAGCTCCCCCACGTCTCCGTAGAATCAGATTAGAGGTTGCCCAATATAACCCAACAGTTGTGTACGTAAAAGGAGCTAACATTCCTATCCCTGATATCTTAAGCCGCGATGTTGCCAATACTGCAATAGCTGAGGATGACGAGCAGTTAGAAGTTCATATTGTATTACAGATGACAAAAAGCACTATCATTCTGAAGGACATTCCTGGACTTCCATTTGAAAGGGTTGCGTCCGACCTGTTCCATTTTAAGGGGAAAGAGTACCTCCTTATCGTCGACAGTTATTCTGGCTATTTCGACATAAAGCACCTATCCGAAACAACGTCTAAGCGAATCATCAAACATTTGAAAGAATGGTTCTCGATCCACGGTATTCCTCAAGTCTTGGAGTCGGACAATGGCCCTCAATACGCCTCGGCTGAGTTTCGTCAATTCAGTCGTCAGTGGGGATTCGAACATCAAACGTCAAGTCCTCATTTTCCCAGGGCGAACGGATTAGCTGAACGATATGTACAGGTTGCTAAATCAATGCTGAAGAAGTGCAGCGAGGACCAATCAGATATCCATTTGGCCTTACTTCACATGCGGAATACACCACGTAGTAGCTGCATACCATCACCTAACGAAAGACTCATGGGTCGATTGGTACGTTCCAACATGCCAATGACGTTGGAAGCACTCAGGCCTAGAGTAGCGGTGAATGTTCAGCAGCTATTGGAACGTGAACGAGGAATCCACAAGGATTATGCAGATAGAGGAAGCAAAGAACCACCAAAATTCGTTGGAAGTGAGAAAGTTCTCATTCAGGATCAAGCGTCGCAAAGATGGACACATGGAACCGTATTGAAACCACTTGACGAAACCCGTTCGTATCTAGTGACCGATGGCGAGAGAACACTGAGGAGGAATGCTCATCATTTGCGCAAGCTACGAGGAGGAATGGAAGAAAGTGTGCAAGAAACCGAACAAGAAACGGCAAGCGACTCCAATGATACTCGACGTGAATCACCAGCTGGGACCAGCATGAACCGAAGTCAAGTTTTGTTAAGTGAAACATCAAGTGGAACCGCACCTTCGACAACATGTGTAACTCGGTCTGGGCGTACAGTGAAACCTAAGAGGTTCGATGAATTTCAATATTATTAAGAAAGGAAGATGTAACGTATAAGAGTAACATGTGTTTATTGGAATACCTTCACATAACAGTATCTTGTACCTTACCTTTATACCATGAACCATACCTGACAATAAACATCATTGATTGACTCGTAACTAGCTTACACCATGGCACACAAATTCAACGCATAACTTGCGTTTCGTTCTGAAGTAATTGATTCCAACCTCCATTGGCGTAGGAACATGGGGGGGCAGGTGTATAGAAATTAGAAATTGGAAAACCATAGATATTAGTCAAAAAATATTGTGAGATTTGTTCATGTTAAAGTTGATCAAAAACTCAGACTTGGCCTAGCAATTTTTCCAAAAAATCATTGATTCTGTCAAATTACTTCATATAGTTTTCACAAAAAAAGTTATTTAAAACTTTTTCGCGAAGTTCATCAAAAGTCTTTCAGAAATATTTAAAAACAAAATCGTGAATTGCGTAACAAATTCTCCTTTATTTTTTTTTACTGTAAATTCTACTTCTAATCTCCGGATTATACAGAAATTATCTACGAAAAGTATTTTTGGAATGTCTTTTGGTTTCAAATCTTCAGATGAAATTTAATGAAAAACCAGGCATACTTTTGCTTCCGAAATTAGCATAGCGATAACGGAATTTGTGGAAAAACATTTACAAACTCATATTCTGCTATTGCTTGTGCAATTCCAAAGCGAAATTCCTAAAGTTGGTTTGCATGTATGTGTATTATTCACCAAATTGACACTTTCATAAAATACCGATTATTTCATGGAAAAACTTTCCCGAAGACACTATAGTACAAAAATCATGTTTTCAAGGTCAAAACAATTTCGATCACGTTTTTCAGCGACGTAATCAATGTAATCAATTTGTTTGAATTCTGGGTTCTAATACCTGAACATAAAAATAAAAGTTTGCTCCTGATGTGACATAATACATTAAGGTGAAGATGAATCGAAGCCAAAGTTCAAATTTTCAAGAGCACGGATCTGGAGAACCAAGTATCCGTTTAAGCTAAAAACTTAATTAGGCTGGTGGTGACCAATCGATTAGGTTTTCAGCTCAAACGGATGTTTGGTAGGTACTCCAGATCCGTGCTCTTGAAAATTTCAACTTTGGCTTCGATTCATCTTCAACTTAAAATGTCCTATTTGAATAGAAAATTAATAACACGGAGTTGTTGTTTTACTCTTTGAGAAACTAAATTCGAAATTGCAATGCGCTACAAGATCAAATGTAAGTTATCATTTCCAGTTATTATAACTCATAATTCGAATGAATTAAAAATAGCCTAAATTTTTAAGTTACTTACCTCTGCTCGGGTTTCCCTCTAAGTAAAACAAGCAGCCCATGTGAGAAGTCAGAAAAAGCGGAAATTTATATTTGTCCTGGGGATCACGTGTGTTTCTTTGTTTGCAACAGCAGCCTATTTCCCATAATCCTATGTAGGTTCGAGTTTGAAATTTGAGCGGCGTATTGCAAACGCGAAACTCGTTGTTTTTCTTTTCTTTCGGATGCCCCTCGGAGGAGGAGGCAGAAGTAAATTTATGTGAGACGGAAAAATTTATGACGCAAATTAAATTTATTCCACTCAAAAGCAATTAGCGGAAGCGGAAGAATGCGGATTCGAGGGGAAAGCAAAACGAGCTGGCCGGACGAAAGGAAATAAATGCTCTAATGGGTCCCCACGGCTTGCCGGTTGTTCGGTGCACTTTTCCGGTTCTTTGAACACTAGCCGCCTGAAATTTAATTCCATGCATTCCGTGATTCTGTTTGAATCTCCATGTGAACGGTCGCTCTGGGCGAATATAACGTTATTGAACGTCTGCAAAAAGTAGGATAGTGACCGTTTGGTATATTAGATCTTTTATTAGGGAAATTATTTTATCCCATTGAAGCCCAAGGTATCGCACAATTGAAATTCAGCTCAGTTTGTGCTATACGTAATTGTACTCATATTAAATAAACCTTTTTTGACCAAAAAGCCATAAATTAATTTACTCATTATGCGTAGTAAAGATGGATAAATTATGGGTGGAATTTTGAAAAAAAAAAATATCCACAGGTTCAGCTGGGATTTGAACACAGGACTCTTGTATGCTAGACGAGTCAATTTATATACAAAAAGCCATGTCTATGGTGGTATCCAAAAAATCTAGTTACTTATAAGATTATTTTCGAGTATATTTTCATGCGATTCGACTCATTACAACGTAAAGAAGTTAAGGAAAACTGCAGATAAGAGCTAGAACAATTCAAATTTTAAAAATGTTTGAAAATCCAATCTCCCATAAAATAAAAAGAGTGTTCTGTGAAATTTTCAGCTTTCTAGGTGGTGATTTAACCCGTATAGGCCTGAGTGAAAGCAAAAATACTAAAACCCTTACCACTCAGCGATTACGGATTGAAATAATTTTTTTGTCAGTATACTGGCCCACATATCTAGTTTCTAGGAGGAACTCGCGAATACTCCTGTAGCCGAAGTTATTGCGGTGGGTCACTAGGTCAAGTCGAGTAGAAAAAGACGATTTTTTGGGACATGCCTAGTTACCTTTATTTATTTACAATGGCATTCATTTTAATTTGCATAAATCATTAAGATCCGATATTTAACATTATAAATGAATAGTTTAGCACCGTTTTTAGTGTGCACCAGATGCGGCCAGATGCTTTCACTCAGGCCTATACGGATTAAATCACCACCTAGAAAGCTGAAAATTTCACAGAACACTATTGTTATGGTAAGGATGGTTAGGAAAATATGGGAGATTGGATTTTCAAACATTTTGAAATTTTGAACCGCACTAATGAGAGGTCGCTCATAAAATCCGTCACGCTCTTAGGGTGAGGGACGAATCATATAAACTCCCAAATGGCGGAATTTATGTATTCCCGGCAGTCTACGCCCATGCCGCGCGTCGTTTGCAATTTTCTCGGACAGCAGCAGACAAATTACGTGTTTTTCTGTTTACATTTATGCGCTGCTCAATCCTCCATCCAATAACATGCACAGAATTGTGAAAAGCTTTTTGGAAACGTTTCTACAACGCTTCGAACAGGTCTTGTCTGTGTGACTATTGTCGGCAGCCTCGTTTTCTTCGACAGCTTTCCCATAAGAACTGCAGGCGAATCTCTTCGGCAGCTCCGAATCAGCCGCATTTTAAGGCGAATTCATTTGAATTGCGAAATTTTTTGTTCAGTCTCGAAAATCTCGTCAATGGGAAGCTGACCGAATAAAGAATCATCTGAATATTTTCATTTGTGTATTTTGATAGAAAAATACTGTGTATTTGGCGTTTGAAATTTGGTTGCCGATTATAGTCGAATGGTGCCGAAGCCGTAAATCATCCTATGTATTTTCATTCATTCGCCGTTCAAAAATTTTCCCGATTGAATTAGAAAATTACCTTTACTTTTTAGACTAACAAGGGAATAAGTAGACACTAGTTATGATGATGATTATGATTTTCATAATATTTACTACTTTTAGGATTCCTAGTTTTCTCCGAATGACCCTTTTCCCCGAATGACTCGTTCTCCCGAAAAGTTATGCAATTCAAAATGGTGCATGAATAACACAGTTGGATAAAAAAGTCGTTCTGAATGCACGGGGCACCCCGGACTTGAAAGTATACAAAAATTAAACAAAAATAATTTTTCAGAATGTTCATGTCTGCCCCAGGCAGGCTTGGGAACTGTGACCACAATTCACCACAGTTCATCGATTCTGCCATTCCACCAAAACACAAAGCAGCAGCAGCATCAATACCATCAGGCGTTGCGCTGCCAACGGTTCACACACTGCTTGACTGTTTTTGTCTCTCCACTATGACCATTTTCGGGCAGCCATTCCAAGCTGAATGATTGAAAAAAGTGTTAAATCATTCAATCGCTAATATTTCGCTTGTGTTTTCAACTAATTGAAATCTATTAGCTCTAACAGAAAGACCACAATCATTCCGTTACGATACATATAAACAAGTTCAATTTCATACTGCCTTTATCGAGCAAAAATGCAAAACCCCGAAAACCGCAAAAATCGTGTCACCACTGTGCTCGAGTCATTTCGCATTCGGGGTTGAAAAACGTTAGGAAGAAGAAGATTACATTTTTTTGAAGAGCCGTGACATTTTTTGTTTTGAACCGTCATGGTTTGCTTTGGATTTTGATGGTCGTGTAGAAAGATGTAAATGTAGAGGCGGTAAATGTTTGCTCCAGTACTTTTCTCATCCCTGGCCCCAGGTCTTTTTTTAAAGATTCTACCCCATTACCCCGAATGCCATCACCCCGAATTCCATTACCCCGAATGTACCATTACCTCGAATTTCATCACCCCGAATGCTATTTTCCCTAATTTACAATTATATTGACATGATAATATTGATGGCATTTCCCCATGATACTGGAGTTCGGGGTAATGTCATTCGGGGTGATGGGTCGTTCGGGGTTTTAGAATTCGGGGTAATGGCGTTCGTGTTAATGGCATTCGGGGTAATGGGATTCGAGGTAATGGGGTAGAATCCTTTTTAAAATATACTTGAACATTTTGCATTTGTATTCAAACGTCTAATCTAATCAATAACCCGACAAAGTGTTTTATTTTCAGGACAGCAGAATTCATGTGTCATTATTATTTATTTGGTTTTATATCAATTAGCTTTATAAAACCTCGCCAACAATATTTCGCCAATTCACTCGGTTCATGGTCGCTTCTCTCCACCCTCGATTGCGACCTACGCTCTCCAGGTCCTGGTGCACCTGGTCAATCCACCTAGCTCGCTGTGCCCCACGTCTTCTTGTTCCTACCGGATTCGTGGCGAACGCCATCTTCACAGGGCTGTTGTCCGGCATTCTTGCAACAGCGTATCCTTCTAGCTTCAGCCACCTTCAGGATTCGCCGTATCTAGGCGGCGTTTAGGATAGTGATTGCACGATTTGTTTTTGTAGATAGGTAATATAACGCCTTGCTTCCACCTCCGATAGCAGTTCCGTTTCCTAGATTCTGACTACCAGCCGATGCAGACAAGCGGTCAATCTGTCCGGACCCATCTTGATGAAGTCGGCTCCGATACCATCCTTACCAGCGGCCTTGTTGTTCTTGAGCTGTTGAATGGCATCTTTAACTTCCCCCATCATCATGGGAGCTGGATGGTTTCCACTGTCCGCTGTGCTGACGTAGCCATCGCCTTCGCTGTCCTGACCTTCTGTGCCTGTGTTGTCTGCGCCATTCAGGTGTTCATCATAGTGCTGCTTGCACCTTTCGATCACTTCGCGTCCGTCCGTCAAGATGCTCCGATCCTTGTACCGACACATTTCAGCTCGCGACAGGAAGCCTTTGCGGGATGTGTTGAGCTTCTGATAGAACTTCCGCGTTTCTTGAGTACGGTACAGCAACTCCATCTCTTGGCATTCCACTTCTTCCAGGCGGTGCTTTTTGTCCCGGAATAGGCGGGTGTGCTGCTTCCGCTTCAGTCTGCTTCGTTCCACGTTTTACCGCGTACCATGCTGCAGCATTGCAGCCCGCGCTGTATTCTTTTCCTCTAAAACCGAGGCGGGCGTCGGTACCGTACATCGTTGATGACGGAGAGTTTTGGGCGCAGTTTCACCATCACCAGGAGGAGTCAATGTTAGCGCCACGATAGGTTCTGACGTTGGTTATGTCGGAGAAGTGCCGTCCATCGATCGATTTGCGATTCTGTCTGCTGAGGTGATCTCCAGGTGTACCGATACGGGAGGCTGTGCTGGAAATAGGTGCTACGAATGGTCATATTCTTGGAGGCGGCAAAATCTATCAGTCGTAGGCTGTTCTCGTTCGTCAGCTGGTGGGCGCTGAATTTTCCAATCGTCGATCTGGACTCCTCCTCCTGGCCAACCACAGTTATTAACTAAGAGCTTTCCTTACCAATGTTGCCATTTTCGCATTCGTATATCGTGTGGCAGGTACGATTATACTCTATGTCCAGGGAAGTCAAGGAAATGTTTTATTACGAACACTGAGACACCTTCAGCATGGATTAGGTTTGAAGCCGCGGACTCTAACCACACGGCTAAGGAATTATGCTGTTAGAATGCCGCATTATCGTGCTTGCGTGGTAACCATGGAAAAAAAAGAGAATCAGGCTCTCACCCAGTTGAGAAGTGAAGTCAAGAAGAAAAAAATCTCATTTAGTTGACGACCTTTGCCGAAGACAACAACTTTATATCTTATCACTTGACTGAGAGTGATTTCCGAACTCAAAAGTTTTCAGGCCAACAGGTCTAATTCAGTTGATCAACTTTGGATCTCCTCAATGGACTGAGATGACGATAGAAATATGTGTACACACTTAATTCAGAATGCCGAATCTCGGCTAATTTTAACCGAGATCCGCACAGCCGAGTAGTCGGCAAACAAATTACCTGGGATCTCAGCAAATAAAAGCCGAATATCAGTAAATCGTGCTTCGTTGCTAAGCAACCGGAGAATTTGTTAGCTGAGTCTCGGTTAAAATCGGGAAACCGAGATTCGCACAGCCGAGCTCGTGAAAAAAATCTAAGTGTGTAGGCCGAAAATTTATTTCAAACCTTTTTTTCTTTCACATACGAATTTTGATGGAGTTTGTGTGTCACCTAATGAATTCTTAATTAAAACATTCACTAAGTAGAAGACAGCAGTCTTGTGCGCAAATGTGCAGAAGACAGTTTTCTCCTAAATCTAGTTATTTTCAAGATATGTTCACTAAATGTTCAGTCCTATTTTAAGACGCTGGGAAGATATGGGTTAAAACAGTTGAAAACAGTTTCCTGGACGAAATTCAAATCTCCCAAAGGATGGTTCTCCTTGAGAATTTTAACGCGTATGCTAGACATTACCAACCACCTGCGTGCGGCCAACATTGTGCGAATTATAATGAATTGCCGTTCGCATGAGTTTCATGTTCATGATGCTTCGAGTCGGAAAACTCGACCTCGACATTCACCATGACCGGCCTTGATGGCTCGAAGACCTCTCAACCAAGTCGTAAAGTGAAAGGTTCGGCGTATAAATTCCCGTCCTGAGGATCCGCCTACCACACCGGAACAAAAGGATTCCATTTGGGTGGAAATGTTGGTGGCCGCAGTTAAATTTCTGACCAGTTACTCGAAGGATTCGTGGGCGTACGATTAAAAGGAATGTTCCACCAGGTTCTTCCCAAAAAGCTGCGGATCAAAGGAGGAGAGGAAACGGCGCCGTAAGTCATTCTTTTATGGCCAATCCGTGGAAGAACGCACCGTCTGGGAGAGTGTAAGGACGGATAAAGAATTAAATTCGACATCAGCCTCAGTCGGAATAGATTTATGGCTGTGGATTATTGTCTTAATGACTTTGTTATAACTCGAGAGCGGGAGGGTCGGGGCTAGCTGTGTTGAGGATTTAATGGATATTTGTTGAATAAAACTGCAGAATTCAATTCGTTGGCGTGTTTCATGAGGATTTCTTGCCCCAGGCTAAGGTGTTGAATAAAACTATAAGTTACATGCGAAATTTGACAACATCAAACTTTGCATAGCAACGTAAGCATGAGCATAGATGACGATTTGTGATTACAACTCCGTGATGGACCAGAACAATCGAAGTTCAACAGATTCAATGAAAGGGGCTTGGGATTCTCTAACACTTCTCAATACGACAAGATCGCGCGCTGGATGGAATGTTAGATAGTCAACCATTGTTGTTAGAGACCTGATATGCCTCTGCATCTCCACAGTTGTCGTGGAACGGATATTGGGTTATTAGGATAAAGTAAAGATCTGGCAGTCATCTGGCAGGGCAATTGGTAGGCTCTGCGGTTCATTATATATTCAAGTGAATTCAGGGAAATTATCAATCACATCTATATTATCAAATTAAATTTAAAAAATCACATTGAGGCCATTGGGTCAATTTGATAATTCTATAAAATGTCTTGGTCAAAATATTATAAGAAAATCAAAACTTTGTCATAGGAACAAGCTCTTGATTTTCGCTAAGCCATGCTGAAGGGAAGGTATCTGAGTTCGTTCCCTAGTCGATCCAAGATCTTTCGATGTTCTTCACTTCCTTGGCCTTGAAGTATAATCGTGCTTGTGCATCATGAAATAGAATAAGAATACAAAATGGCTTCTTTGACAAAGCAAGCTTTTGATTAATAACTGTGGAAGTGGTCATAGAACACTATGGTACAAATTCGTGTTGGGGCGTAATGCCAAAAATATGAAAGAGAATAAGTACAATCCTGTACACAGTCTTCTGCTCTTTTAAATTGGTTGTACAAATATAACTGACAATTTTTCCATCAGAGATTATCCTATCCTTAAATTAAAGGCTGTTCTTCATAATTGTACTGTCGACAAAATTATTGGAGTTAGTTCTGCTAATGTGGTGCAGAAAATTTCCTTCTTTTATAACTATGCTGTTCTTTCGAGTCATACTAATTCATCAATTCATATAATTATTTCTGTAAATATTTCCATTATATATTTTCCCTCCTCTGAATTAAAGCTTTTCTTTATACTTGTTTCCATGTATGTTCCACCCAGCCCTGTCGACCTCACCAGCGTCGACGACACCCCTTGCGAAACTGTTAGTTTTCGCGTCGATTCCGAGTTGGAAACTTTTCCTGAAACCAGAATGTGCTTTTTTCGTCATCATTTACATAATTGTACCAAGCAGGGTAGACAATCGTCACCGTCAAATGGAAAAAGTCGTCGACGAAACTAAAAAAAGAATCGTCATCGTCACTCAACCAGCGCCACAAAGGCTTGGCGTCATGACGAATAAATAAGCCTCCTTCGTTATGGTCGAATCTTATTTTGGGAGCTCTGAGCCGACTAAAACTATGAATATTGTGGGCTTCGTAGCCGTGCGGTTAGTGTCACCGAGGCATTTAGCCCCATCGTGCTAAGGAGTGTGGGTTCGATTCCCGCCTCAGGCCGAAAAACTTTCCGAGAGGAATGTTTTCCGACTGTGCCATTGGGCGTTGCATGCTAGTCCGTTGTCTAGTGTGGTGCTTCCTTCAAAGGGCAAATAGCCCACTGGAAGCATTAACGTGTAGTGTCTTTTTTTTTTAAACCGTGGCGTCGATAGATTATGCGCCTTTTTTGAAAAAATAAAACAAAAACAAAAGAAACAAAACGTGCCTGGAATTGAACAAACAATCTCTGAATCGTCAACGTCACGCGCTTACCAACAAAGCTATTGTTGAAGCTTGAGGAGTGCGAGTTAAATCGCCAATACAAGCAATTCTGGGATGGCATTCGCCGTTTTGTGCATAGCAAGCGAATATACAATAAACGCCTCCTTCGTTTGGGAAACGGGAGCGTTTGGAATGAAGACAAAGTTGTTCGTTGACGATTTTGGATTGACGTTCGTCGTGCATTCTTTCGTCGATGACGAGACGACGACCTGCCAGAGTACTGGGTGACGATGTCTTTTTTTATTTCGTGTGACGAATCTGACGATTGCCTGCCCTGGAACAAGTACCGGAGAGAGAAGACGCAATAAAGTTTAAGTTGAATTTAGTTCTGTATTAATAATCATTCAAATACGTTGACCCGTTCGTAAGCCATTTCGTGACATACAAACACCATTCCATTTTTATTTATATAGATTGAACTAGCAGATTCACAGGGATTCAAAATCATGTAGATTGAGCCGTCGCATGCCTACTTTTGGTGCTAAAACTTTGTGATCCCATATCACTGCTCTGCAAGAGGACCAGAATAACCATTGATTCATTCTTTTGACAAAATACATCCAAACATAAAAAATCGTAAAGAATTTGGCACAATCCTTTTGGTTTTGAGTAATTTCATCGAATTGTCCAGATGGCCAACCTTCCGAGACTCCAGGAATCAGCTCCGCATTGACCATAATGAACCGATTTTTTTCAGGGAATGTGCGCCGGTAATTGGTTCCCTATTACAGAAAAAAAATATGCCAAAATATCCATCAACCGAATAGTACCGATGTGAATTACATATACAAAACTGCAATGGAAACTTACTTTTCGGATGTTCCGGGTATCCGGAACCTGGTATCCGGAATCGGGTATCAATAACTAAGTGATTTGAGAATCTCTGTTTACAGTAAACGTGAATACCTATTTAACAATATGAGGACGGTTCAGATTACTTGTTTAGTTACGAAACTACAGGTTGCCAAAGGTTTCAGATGTAGCAGGTTCCCGGTGGCCACAGTGACCAAATCAGGATCTTCGGGAGGGTTTCTGAAACTAGACATGTGTGCCCTTCATTTAAGCCCAACAGAGCTAAATTTGGTCAACATATATGCGAGAAGTTCGAATTTTCGGGTCAGAAACTACCCTAAGTCACAATTTGTAACTTTTTTTTTATGGGAGCTCCCCTAGGGGTCATTTAAAACTTTTGTTTCCGCAAAAACAAAATTTTCCACAAAAAAATAAATGTCAGAAAATTTTCAATTCAAAATTACATTTATTTGAATTTTGAAATGGGTCGACCTTAGTCTTTAGGTGAATTCTGTATTTCGGTTCGGTTTTTTCGTTTATTCCGGTTCGAATTGGGTCCTAAAATGTTTAATGAATTCTTGTTTTTATTCAATAATACGAAAAAGTAACTACTCTTGTAACTACTTGAGCAATTTTTCTAGCTCAAATAACGGCTATAACATATTTAAAATTTAATCTTAAAATATGTTCCAAATATGAACCTTGACACTTTTGATCATGTTTGACGTTCTCTTTGTCGACAAAAATGCCACAGGGCTTTTAGTTTTAAGAGCCAGTTCGCGAGAGCCGCAACCCCTTCTTGTATCGATGTTCTTCGATCAGGCTGAAATTTTCAGGGATCATTCTTCTATATAAAATAAGATGTTTTGCAAAATATTAGATTTTTATATTAGGGGAAAGTGGGTCAAAATGACCCCCAATGATTTCATGTCACTAAACATGCAAAATCACAAAAACTGATATAACTTTAGTAAAAGTGCACGGATTATGTTGAAATTTGGCATGATTACTCTACGCTATATAAAATTTAAGGTAAGCATGGTATATAAGTTTTGAAACTACTTTAAATCGAGAAAAACAAGTTTTTTGTAAAAATTTTAGTGATCTTCAAATCGATTTTTTTCTTGCCAACCGAACTAGGTCAAAAAACTAAATATGATGTTTTGTAGGGCAACTCATGGGCTTTGAGGTGTAATCCAGATATGCCGTTTCACAAATTTTCGAAAAAAAAAAATTTTTCGGGGTAGTGTATGAACTTGAGCCATTTTGCGAGTACCGCAACCCCCTTACCTAGAGAGGTTGTATTGATGTTCTCCGATCGAGCTGAAATTTACAGAAATTATTTTCCTATATAAAAGAAGATATTTCGCAAAATTTCAGATTTTTATATTAGGGGGAAGTGGTACAAAATAACCACTTATTTTTTTAAATGCAAAATCAATTAAACTGCAATATCTATAGTAAAAATGCACGGATTTGTATGAAATTTGGCATGTTAACATTACGTCATATGAATTTCAAATTAAATATGATATGTGGATTTAAAAAAAATATTTAATATCGAAAAAAAAAACTGTTTTTTTTTATAAATTCAGTTTTTTTTAAATCGACTTATTTTTTGTTAACCGAAATAGGTCAAAAAACTAAATATGAAGTTTTGTAGGACAACTCAAGAGCAGTCCTGGGAATGGTAATAGTAGTAGGCTATATATTTCGAGAAACTCGCTTGAGTTTTCCCAGTACAGTAGTTCAAAAATGTGAATCTTATCAAGTAGCCTACGTTGGGTGCACGACTTTTCTAAATCATTTGTGCCATTGAAGGCTCTAAATGCGGGAAATTTTGCGGGAAATAGAACATTTTTCAACAGTAATTTTGGGTTGCCCTTAGCAACGGGTATTTTGCTATTTTCAAGGCTTTTTACCTACAGCAGCGATGGGTGTGAGTTTCATATGCTTCGCTGACCTTGATTTGATTTGCTTGGCTACTGTAGAGTGAATTTCAAGATTTTTCCCAACACTGCTCTAGAGCTTTCATTCGCGGTGTACCGTGGTGAATCGAAGTTCAAACGGTACTAATATCCGGACACTCTGATAATATTTACCAATAAGATGCTTAATTCAAGGTTAATATGTTTATTTTAATTCTTTCCTTGTTATAAACATGATTGATACACGCATTTATAATTCAGTTACCATTAACAATTAATTTATTTATGATTTGCTACATTTTTCGTTGTAGTGTTTGAACTTAATCAGGTAACCAAGTTACAATAAGCACAATTTAAAGTTTGTCAACTATCTCATAATAATCTACAGTTTTTCAAGATGTATTTATAACTTTTCAAAAAGAAACCCATTTAGCAGAACTATACTTTTCTTAAGGGAAAAGTGGGCTTCGTGGCCTTGCGGTTAGCGTCGTCAGTCGTCTGGGGGTATTGTGCCACGAAGTGTGGGTTCGATTCCCGCTCCAGTCGGTGAAAACTTTTCGTCGAACGAAAAATTCATCACTGGGCTGCTGGGTGTTTCGTGCTGTCCGTTGCCTAATGTTAGTGATTGTTCAGTCTGTGCAGCCTATGTGCTGAAGACGGTGTAAATTGTCTTTTTTTTAAGTGGGTCAAAATTACCCCCACTATTTTTGTGTTGGAAAATACACAAAATCACAAAATCACAAAACTACTGTAACGTATAAACGAATTTTACTCAAAAATATGTTTTTTTTTTTGTAGAAATGCACAATTTTTGTAAAAAAATGCAATTATCAAGAAAAAAAAATGCAATTTTTAACAATTTTCCTCTCTCTGTTTCACTCTTTCGTGAAATTTTCAAACATCAAGGCCATTACAAGTCAAAATTCCATTCAGATAAAAAAGTACAGTGTCTCATAGCAGCCATATGTGCAGTCAGTCTAAACTTAGCTAAACTCAATTATTTACAAAATGATCTCTAACTGACATATCATCGTATAAGGTACACACATATGTGGCCCTCTCAATCGATCCCATCAAAACATTACCCAAAAAAAATATGCGATAGTTGATTCTCAACATGTCAATGAAAACCTTGGTGCAAAGCCTAATTGTTATCCACATCATTACTTTCGCAAGGAAGTGTCATTTCTTTCAGATATGGCAGTGGCAACACGATATGATAAAACCGGTATTACAACTACAGACAAGAGGCCTCCATACGCTGCTTATACCATCCGGATTATGATTCCCCACGGTACACCTCAAATTAAAGCCCTTGAGTTGCCCTACAAAACTTCATATTTAGTTTTTTGATCTAGTTTGGTTGACAAAAAATAAGTCGATTTGAAAAAAAAATATTACAAAAATAGATATTTTTTCGATTTGAATCATTTTTTTTATCCAAATCCAAAATCCAAAGTTCATTTTACGTAAAGTAAACATGCCAAATTTCATACAAATCCGTGCATTTTTACTATAGATATTGCAGTTTAATTGATTTTGCATTTAAAAATAATAAGTGGTTATTTTGTACCACTTCCCCCTAATATAAAAATCTGAAATTTTGCGAAATATCTTCTTTTATATAGGAAAATAATTCCTGTAAATTTCAGCTCGATCGGAGAACATCAATACAACCTTTCTAGGTAAGGGGCTTGCGGTACTCGCAAAATGGCTCAAGTTCAAACACCATCCGAAAAAAAAAAATTTTTCGAAAAGTTGTGGATCGGCATATCTGGATTACACCTCAAATGAAAGCCCATGAGTTGCCCTACAAAACGTCATATTTAGTTTTTTGACCTAGTTCGGTTGGCAAGAAAAAAATCGATTTGAAAATCACTAAAAATTTTACAAAAAACTTGTTTTTCTCGATTTAAAGTACTTTCAAAATTCATATACCATGCTTATCTTAAAGTTTATATAGCGTAGAGTAATCATGCCAAATTTCAACATAATCCGTGCACTTTTACTAAAGTTATATCAGTTTTTGTGATTTTGCATGTTTAGTGACATGAAATCATTCAGGGCCATTTTGACCCACTTTCCCCTAATATAAAAATCTAATATTTTGCAAAACATCTTATTTTATATAGAAGAACGATCCCTGAAAATTTCAGCCTGATCGGAGAACATCAATACAATTTCCCTTGGAAAGGGGGTTGCGGTTCTCGCGAACTGGCTCTTAACACTGGGGTTGCTGTTTGAAAAATCACCTTCTTGCACTAAAATGCTGTTCTTTGAATTCTTGCTATTATGATAGTTATTGGAATTTTAGATGTAAATATTCTCATCAATCAATTTCGAATCAACTAGCTCTTGAACGCTTATGTGGAACACTTGGCAATAAGATAAGTTATAGAAGCTTTAGGCAACAAAATCGGAAGTATTATTTGAAGCTGAATACTGTGCTATGTTTAATTTCAACACATATAAAACACTTAATTTCAGATAATTATGGTACGAAGTTAGTCAAAAGTTCACCACGAACTTCATATAAGGGTCTCTGATGGACCAACATCGAATAACGTGAAACTGCCATTCAAAAATACCCATTTTATGTCTAGCTTCAACAAAACTCACCTTGGACTAACATCAACTTGTTATTTTTCTTTGGAACAGCAGCTTAGGAAAAACCACCGACCACGATACAAGAACCAGCTTGAACGGAAACTAGTATGGTATATGGTAGATATACCATTCTAACCACTTCGAACTGCAACTATAGCTGGCAGAAGTGCAACTAGGAAAAAAGTCACAGTGCAAAGGTGACCAAGTGTTGATCCCTTTTAGAATGCAAAGCCATTGCCATCTGAAGTGCTCCACTCTCGACTTTGCTGCTGACTGAGAAGGACTAGTTCTCCTTTGACTGCCTTCCCGAATAGCTGAAACTATCAGTATTATCACTTGATGTGTTATTTAGTTACGGTTAATGTTTGTAACAACGGTTGTTATAAATTAAATTCAAGATGCTGCTAAAACAACTTGAACTTTGCAAGGTACACTGTTTTGGACCTATCATCGAGGCTATTGGTACACTTGAAGTTTAGGGGGATACAAGCTCAATTAGTGCTACGTCTGTTCAGCTCATCTGCTCCCACTTTTGAGCTAAAAAAACATAACGTCACAGTTAGTGACGACAAACTTAATCGTTCTGGGTAAATGTTCTCAAACAAAAAAAAAACACAATTATATCATATCCACTTTTTGTAACAACCTATGATATAATTCTGTTATAATGATGAATTAGGCTAATATTGTGCTTCAATTATAACAAGTTTTGATAAAATTTGATATAATTTTTGTAATATGATGTACTACATAAAAAATTGTAGCACACTCTGATATAATCTTGTTATGGACCATTGGTAAAATGTCCTATCTGAATGTTATCAACGGGAGATTATTATATCATGAAATAATTTTGATATGATCTGCTAGTCGGGATGCTCGTGAATGGTGAGAGAGTGGATGAACTACAACTTTTGCTCACATCACTCGGAAAGCACCACTTGGCGCAATCACAGACCGAAGTGCAATCATCAAAGGACGAAATGCGTTCCGCCGTGTTCGAGTGGAAATGTTGGCTTTCACGTGATTTTCCTTGAAGGCCTTGTATAACTTTATTACCGGAATTAACCGCAAAACCATTAACCACCATCCTATTCATGATACTCCAAAATAAGCCAAGTGCGATGACGACAAATGTTACGCAAAAAGTACTTAACTAGGTACTTGACCGGATTCTTTTGACATTTACCCGGAAAATGTCATCAGCTTTCAATCCTGTCGTAATAGAGACAAAAAGCGGGAGCCGAGTACCGAGAGGGGAGGATGTGAGAAATAAAAGTTTTTGTCGAAAAAATGTTTATTTAGTTGTAAACGTGAGAGTAGTAGTAGTATTTGAGTTTATGAATGAGTCGTTGTCTTACGTAAAGGAGTTACTCCAGTTGTAGCACTTTGATGTGTGTTTCGTGATCTAACAGAGAAAACGGACACGATTTACGAGTAAAGCATTGCATTGTGAATGGTTGCTGCCATTTCATGTCAATCAGAGGTTATGTCTACTACATACTAAAGGTAGTATCGACTCACCGTACATTAAAATTTATAATTTTGTGGCTGCTCAGGAGTTAATCATCAATATTGACCTCCTTTTCTCGAGCAGCCTAGATAGCCGCGTAGTGTCGGTAGCGGTTGTTTCAACTGGCTAAGAATTAAAACTACGATTTGACTGTTCCGATGGTAAAAGTCCACTTTACAGGTGACCCCTAATTCATGGTGTGATGCGTACCGTACCTAGGAATGAATGGTTAGGGGGGTCTAAATAAAACCTAACCGCTAACGGAGCCTGTGGGGTACCAGGGCGCCCTCCACAGTATTGAGCCCTTCCTGTGCTACCCGGAGCAATCGTGCAGGTGACCTTGTGTTTCTCCGAGATAATCGGCTGCCCTTCTTCAGTCTCTATCCTGAGGCTTAATAAGGGTGGGATTATGAATATGTTGATATTTAATTTAAATTATCACCCATATGGATTCGCATTATGCGTTTTACACAGTGTATTCTGTGCTCTTTCGCCTTTGGCGACTTTAAATAGATACTGATCTGGTTTTTTTCGTTGCTGGTCTTTTTCGTGCTGAGATTTCAAAAAGCTTAATCCTGCCTAGTTTGGGTAGTGGCTACGGTTAGGTTAGCTCAGATCAATCTTCAGCATAAAAGAACAAAAACGATCAATCTTTGCAGACTCATGCAAAATGGTGCAGCCCAAGGGGCGCTAGCTCAAGAACCCTACTTTCGTAGAGGGAACTTCTATCTAGGTAATCTTGTGGACCCAGTTTTTGCTACTTTCAGCAAACTTGAAATGGCAAACTCACGCTCCATGCCTCGCGCAAGCGTGCTAGTTAATAAAGCAATCGTTGCTACACTGATTTCTGAGTTAACTACCAGAGATGTATGTGCTATCACAATCGATGTTTCTGTTGGTGACTTCAATAATAGGAAATACGTCTATTGTTCGGTATATTTACCACATGATGAACCATCCCCAACGGATGACTTCAAACGAGTTGTCGTACACTGCGTAACAAAAGGCCTTCCGCTGATTGTGGGCAGTGATGCCAATGCTCATCACATCATCTGGGGCAGCTCAGATATCAAATTGAGAGGCTCCAGTCTGATGGAATACTTAAGTAGTACAGATCTTGGATTACTTAACATAGGCAATCGCCCAACTTTCATGGTATCTAATAGAGAAGAAGTGTTAGACATAACGCTCTGCTCGAATAGAATTAGTCACGAGTTGACGAATTGGCATGTATCAGATGAGGAATCATTATCTGATCATCGCTACATCTTCTTTGAACATTCAAATGTAACTGCGCAGACTTTGCGTTTTAGGAATCCCCGGTCAACAAACTGGGAACTCTATATTGAATTGGTTGCAACCAAATTTCATGGATGTTCTCCGTGATGACTACAAGAGGGACCCTATGGTAGAATTCCGATCTGACTAGACTCAGGAAACAATATAGAAGGAGTTGGAATATAAGCCGTTCAGCTGGATCAGAGTCGTTTAAGTCGGCTCGCAAGGTTTACAAGAAGGCTCTTCGTTCTGCTGAACGATCCGGCTGGAAAAACCTTTGTACAAATGTTTCCAATTTGAGTGAGGTCAGTCGGCTGAAAAAAAATCCTTGCAAAATCTAAGGATTTCCAAGTGAATGAAATTCGCTTCCCTAATGGTGACTTTACTTCTTCTGATGAAGAAGTTTAAGGACATATCCCCATGAGTACCAAAATGGCCTCTAATATGGCACCTTACTTCCCCCTTCGCTTTCCGCTTCCTCCTCCCACGCTTCTCACAGTGTTTTGGAGAGCGATCACAAAAAATGATTATTTGAAGTTACTAACCTTATTGTAGAGCGGTGGTTTCTTAACTGAAAGCATTCCATGATGTGTTTTTCGCAAATCACTAGTTTTTGAATGCAAACACGTAGTTATTGCTGTGATTTGTGTTGTAAAATACCACGCACTTCCGAATCATTTCTTCTTCACGCACCGAGGTAATGTTTGCTGGCTTTTCGGTGCCCGTTCTAAAATTCACTTTTAATCGTATTTCTACTCACCGTAGCAATTCAAAAATCTAATGCGATACTTGAAACACTTTGATTATTTACGCACGATGCTCCTGGGAGCAATAAATCACTTATATTAGTCAATTTGTGCTCGAAAACAGCACCGGAACGCGAATTCACTGAACCAACATTGTTTATGATTCGGATGCGCCGCTCTCACTGATTGGAAGAGATGCCAGTTTTTATGTTTGCAATTAGTATTGTTTGGATATTCATACACTTGCTACAACCACGTATTTTACAATTTCATAATACTCAAAAGGTGTACAATGTCACAAGTGTTGCAAAACATTTTTATGCGTGAGAAAAACAATGTACGACGCAATTTAACAGCAAAAATGAATATTAGATATTATACAGTACAATTGACTGTAGAATTCAAATGCATACTGATGGCAACTTTCTCCGTCCGTGAGAAGCGAGAGAAGAGAGGAGAAAACTGCCAAAAATAGTAAACAACACACGCATGGTGTGAAAAATGCTTAAAATTTTGCTCAAAACACATGTTTTCACTACCAAATGAAATAAATTGTGATTTTGAGTTTTTATGAAGTTGTTGATGAATTCATATCGACAATAATACCTTAGTATGAAACGTGTGCAAGTAATACTACCTACATTATTTTGTTGGTGGAGGTATACATGAAACATGATGATTAATTTTTGGCCGACACACATAACATTGTGCTCCGCCTTGTTGGGTGGCTCGAGAGGGTGCTTTAGCGGGTGGCTCGAGTGGGTGGCAACATTATGTTTACGTGCTCAATGAACCTTCACCTTAAGAATGTTTATTTAATACACACTTCCCCGGATGTGTGGACATAGCATCTACGAATGAACCAAATGTCTTTTCATGTAGTTACGAGTCTGTGACCTCGGCTCGCAGTATCGTAACTACTGAATCGATTCAATGGGCACTTAATAGTTTTGCGCCTTTTAAATCTCCAGGAGCAGATGAGATTTATTCTGTTCTGCTCCAAAAAGGATTTTAGTTTATCAAACATGTTTTGAAAAAGCTACTTGTAAGTAGTTTTGCTACCGGGTATATTCCCAGATCCTGGCGTGATATTACTGTAAAGTTTATCCCGAAAGGAGGACGTGCGTCGTATAAAGAAGCGAAGAGTTTTAGACCAATCAGTCTGACTTCTTTTCTTCTGAAATGTCTGGAACGCATTATCGATCATCACATCCGTGATGTTTATTTGGCAAACATGCCTCTTCATGTGAATCAACATGCTTACCAATCTGGAAAGTCCACTATGGCTCTTTTACACAAATTTGTATACGATATCGAGAAAGTATTTGCTCAGAAGCAATCCTGCTTGGGTGTTTTCTTGGATATTGAGGGTGGCTTTGATAACGTGTCTTCGATGCCATATTGGAAGCCGCACGAAACCATTGGCTACCTACAATGATTACCAATTGGATTCATCAAATGCTCAAACACCGTCATCTCTTCTCGACATTGCGTCAAGCAGCGATTCGAAAATTGAGTGTTTGCGGATGCCCCCAAGGGGGAGTCTTGTCACCACTTTTGTGGAATCTCGTAGCAGATACGCTATTGAGGCAACTCAATAATAGCGGTTTTCCAACTTACGGATTTGCCGACAACTATCTAGCTTTGGTAGTTGGTATGTGTATTAACACCCTATTCGACCTGATGCAAAGTGCTCTTCAGTTAGTCGAGAGTTGGTGCCGCCAATATGGCCTTTCGGTTAACCCGAATAAAACATCTATTGTTCTGTTTACGGAAAGACGAAACCGCGATGGAATTCGCCCTTTACGTCTTTTTGGCACTGAGATTAATGTAACTGATCAGGTGAAGTATATCGGAATCGTTCTAGATTCCAAACTTTCTTGGACATCACACATTGATTTCAGAGTCAAAAAAGCTTGCATGGCCTTCGGTCAATGCCGGCGAACCTTTGGTAAAACTTGGGGTCTCAAACCCAAGTATATCAAATGGATTTACACAACAGTTGTTCGACCAATATTGGCATATGGATGTCCTGTGTGGTGGCGAAAGGGCGAAGTGAGAACAATCCGATCAAAATTGGGCCATCTCCAAAAGCTGTGCTTGATGGCGATGTCTGGTGCGTTCTCTACAACTCCCAAAGCAGCGCTCTTAAATAAGAAGCACTTTCTTGCTCTTACCGTTTATGGGTACTGGAACTACAGTCCTTGTACACTTGTCCTTGCTCCAAGTGATCTAACAATTGCTTGTCACTTTCCTTACAGGACATTTACCACACAATTCCCTTCACGGAAGAGTGGACGTCTGGCTTTTTGGAAAGAAGTATATCAAACAATATAGTGTATTACACTGATGGCTCCTTTCTTGAAGGTAGAGCTGGTGCAGGTGTATATTCTCGTGAGCTAAGGCTGAATCAGTATTACTCACTTGATAGAAAGTGCACCGTTTTTCAGGCGGAAATATTTGCTCTTATGTGTGGAGTGCTATCAGCACTTCAACAGCGCGTAATGGGTAAAGTCATATACTTGTGTTCAGATAGTCAGGCTGTTATAAAAGCTCTTGCTTCAGCCAACTCAAGGTCGAAGCTTGTTATCGCATGTCGAAATCAACTTGAGAAACTGAATTCAGTCAACTCTGTAAACCTTGTATGGGTACCTGGCCATTCTTCCATCGCTGGAAATGAATTGGCTGATGAGCTAGTTCGCGATAGAGCATCGCATGACTTAATTGACCCTAAGCCAGCTATTCCGATTTCTAAGTGCTGGGTGAAACTTCAGATGAATTCTTGGGCGGCAACTCAGCACAAGCAATATTGGAATAATTTGGGTTCGTGTCGTCAAACAAAATTGTATATTACTGAGCCATCTCCAAGAATGACGATAGTGGTATGGAGCTACATGTTCTCATTTTGCCGAATGGTTGGAAAATTATTATTTGGCTAAACGAATATTCGGCCGAACAAAATCTTAATATTCGGCCGAATAACACCCGTATATTCGTCTAATTTCTCTAAAACTATATTTTTAATCCTGGGTAAAGAAAAAAAATCGGGTTTGCTAAAGTAAGGAAAGCTTCTATGGTGAAAAATTGAACGGATTATGAATAAAAATGAATGATCGTCTTCTTGAGCTTTTGAAACCGACTGAAGAAATCATAAAAATAGTAAATTCTAAAGATTTTTCATATTTCTAAAGTAGGAGATCTGTATTCTGTTGCTAGCATTTTTTATCCGTTTAATTTTTTGTTAAAGAATAACCCAATATACGTCACTAGATTTCTCATCCGATTTTTGGAAGTGTTTCAAAGAAATTGAAACAAACAGATTGAAGACCACTGACTAGCATAATAAAGGAAGAACGTGAGCAGGTGTCTCAAACCTAACAATATCGAAAGAATGGAATGTGCTAATCTGAACAAACATTTCAAAAGGGCACATCGACATTGGTAAACATTGGCTTTGCAAGACGCTCTTGAGCCCAATTCAACTCGACCACACTCACCAATACCACTATCAGGAAGAGCTAACACCAATCTTTCTGATAGTGGTGTTAGTTTGCGTGGGCGGGCTAAAAAGGGCTCAACAGAAACGTTTCTGAAAAAAAGCCGTTGGTGTTGTCCGGCTTATATGTTAACGGTTAAAATTAATATATGTTAACGGTTAAAATTAAAAGCATTGAGTCCATACGCATCAAACTAGTCTAGTGGTACCTTACAGCCCCAGAAAAATGGATTGTGCGATATTTGCCAGAAAACCATTCGCCAGAAAACTATTCGCCAGAATGACATCTGCCAGAAAACCATTCGCCAGAATGTACCATTTACCAGAAAACCATTTGCCAGAATGTACCATTCGCCAGAAAGTACCATTCCCCAGAATTATTTTTCTTGTCGATTTTGATCAATTAATGTATGGTGAAATATCTCGGGATCCAAAGATGGCCGTCACAATATTCGACTTGTACCATTTTCATATCTTCAAGAGCACTATACAACAATCTCGTATTATCTCATTCTACTAGTGCACAGAGCAGAGACAATATAACACTGTTATTCTAAATCTCTTGCGAGATTGCATATGAGGTTTTGATACAATATTCTAAGCTGTTTTACCTAGCTTTAGCTTCTAGAAAATTGCATTTCCTTTCACCACGAGCTATTCTTCATCAGAATATTGTATTGTACAGAATTTCTTTTACAACTCCCAGATAATTTTTGCTTTTCAATTGGCAGTTTATTGGGGTTGTGCTACTTTCTACCGAATATCAATATCCCGAATGTCGTTTCCCCGAACACCAGTTTCCTGAATACGCCGTTTGCTCTAGTGGCCTATTTTCTCGAAAATGTTCTGGCACTCATAATTATCATAACTTATTGTATATTTCAGGGTGCTAAACGGTATGATATGCACCCTTCTTTTTTGATAAGCGGTTCTTCAAAGTTTCTCCAAACTCAGCATTTTTTCTTGTTCTCTTTATCGTTCTTTCTAGTTCACTTCTCTGTCTCTGAAGACTGTTTCTTCATTTTGAAGATCTATTTTGGTGCCGTCCATAAACACGTGGTCGTTCAAGTGGGGGTAGAAGGGGTTTGTTCTATCTTAACACCACGATCCATAAAAATTTCGGGTCAATCGGTAGAATGGATTGTGGGGAAAAGTATCATTGGGTTACTGTGTTGTTAGGTAACTGGCGTTCGGGGAAATGATATTTGAGGGAACAACATTTGGGTAAAAATAGACCCAAAGGTTTTTAGTGATAATGGTCACCTAAATTTCAGTACATGAAAAAGCATTCAAAAAAGAATCATTGCCTATCGCTACTTGATATGGTTTGGGGCAAATAAGAATTCTTCACTCTTCATATATAGGATGTTCTTATTAATTTTAAAAGTGTTTTCATTTGTCTGAAAGTTCCTGAAAATTGTTATAGTAAATGTAACATTGGTTTGCGATTGGAGGCATTAATAAAAGGGGTCTGCGTGGTCTGTGAGGATTTGAATTCTTAACTTGTAACCAACTCAGTTATTAGGTCACTAAGTGGCTCGGTAGCTTAGTTGGTAAAGCGCTCGTCTAGCATACAAGAGTCCTGGGTTCAAATCCCAGCCGAGCACGTGGATTTTTTTTTTCATAATTTCACCCATAATTTGTCCATCTTTACCACGCGTAATGAGTTAATTAATTTAATAACCATGCGGATTGGATTACCGAACAGCTTAATATAAGCGACAATTTATATTAATTACTTCATCGACCAGACGGCACAAATAGTTTCAACGTATATCGAAATCTTATAAATATCCAATAAACTAGCCCTTAAGATGCAACACTTTGAAGAACAGCTCATGATTAATAAAAAATTAACAACTGAAAAATTCAGAAAGAAAATCGTATGGAATTAACTAATTATAAAATAACATTATCTCATGCTATAACATCTGTATAACAATAGTTGCAACGTATATTGAAAGCTCGTAAATATTCAATGAATTAGTCGATAAGAAGCAACAAAACATTGAAGAACAGCTTATGCTGAAAAGAAGGGCGAATCTCTTGCGAAGTCTTCTAATTCATAATATCATTTTACTGGGAAAACACATTTAATATAAACTTACTTTATTATTCGTTATAATGAATATAAAATCTTTACATCAATTGGCAAACATAGTGGAGCAACTTTTAATGAAAGCAACTGTTATTCTATTGTATGTTTTCTGCTTTCTTGTTTCATGGTCCCTCAGGATTAAGTGCTGTCTTTTCAATTCATATTTATAAAGCTTCAAATGTTGGTGTTAATCGTTGAATGCTCAAAAAATCGATATATTTTTTTAACCTTGAGGAAGCTATGTGTTTCTAGTCCAACAATTACTAGAACAATACTAGAACCACAATACCCAAAACGGATATTTGAAACTGGCTCACTAAGTCAACTGGTGTCCAAGAGACCCTGTACTTTTTTGAGTATACTAACAAACATATTCTCACAAAACGTTTTAACGCTCTGGCTCGATTATTTCTCCTACAATTGAAAACTTAATTCATCAGAAGAAAAAAAAATAAAAAAAATCTAGGGGATTGTCCATTCTGGGGAATGGTACATTCTGGCGAATGGTTTTCTGGCGAATGGTACTTTCTGGCAAATGGTTTTCTGGCAAATATCGCACAATCGAAAAATGATTATAAAGCTATCAGTACACTATGGCAACTATTTGGCATGAATTGATACAGAGCCAAACAAATGTTTGTCATCGCATAGATTTGGTTGGTGTTGAAACCGATGTTTGTCTGTTGGTTTATGCCTAGTGAAATATTTGCACAGTTGGCAAAGCTTGTAATGTTAGCTTTAGGCTCTTTTGCAGATAATGTCTTATATATTGAGCATCACCGTAGTCACCTTAATGCCATAGATCGGAGAAATTCTCAGATTTTTTAAAATTTGGCATCAAACTCCTTTCATAGAATACATGAAACGAAAATTTAAATTTTAAATTTGAATAAATTCTTTGATTTTTTTTTTCTTTTTTTTAATCAGTTAATTTTGTTACTATTCGGTCACTATTCGGCCTATTCAGCCGAATAACAGAATTCATTATTCGGCAGACCGAATATTCGGCAAAATCAAAATAATCGCGATATTTGGCCCGAATATTCGGCCGGCCGAATATTCGGTACATCTCTACTTATTACCAAAGCTTTTACCGCAAGACGAATGCTAATGGACCCTTTTAAACTTAGCAGGTGGTGGAATTCTCCTTGGAAACATTTTTACAGCGCTGTGGACCTTTTTTCTATGAGAGGGACATATTGCCCGGGTTGTTTTGAAACCTAAACATTTGGACCGTTTTCAAAATAAAAAAAACATCTTGTACACTTTTTTGAAACAACCTGGAAATATAAAGTTGCGTGCAGAGCATGATCAGCAGAATACGCAACACCTTGACATATAAAACTTAAGAAGTGATGCATTTGCTTCTGCGATAGAGCAGTTTTTCCTTAAGGGCTCCTTAACATTTTCCTGGTGGTAACTCTGGGAGAATTCCTATTTAGGAATCCCTTGAGGAAGTCGTGAGTTGTTGAACACCTGGAAAGATTCCCCTGAAGAATTCCAGAAGCGATTCGTGGAGGGTACTGTAAGTCCTGTGACGATTTTCTGGTGGTAATTCTGGGAGAATTCCATGAGGAAATTCTTGAGAAATCCCTTGAGCAATTCATGAGTTGTTGAACACTTTTGAGCATCTCTATAATACTTGAAGAATCCTTGGAAGTGTCCCAGAAAAAAAAAATCGCTGTGAAGATTTGTTTGGTGGAATCCGTAAATATATCCATGGACAAAAGCCCCTGTTGAGATTTTTATGGAGAATTCCCTAGAATAATCCTTGTAGGAATCCATGGAGAATTTTCTGGTGGAACCCCAGGAGACATTTCTGAAGGAATCCATGAAGATATTTTCCAAAAGCAATTGACGTAGAGATTTTACTGGAGGAATTTTTGTACAGATTTTTCTAATGGAATACATTATCTCTGGAGTCCCTGGAAAATCTATAGAGGAATCCCAGAAAGAATCACTGTATAGATTTAACTAATGGAGTCCGTAAAGAAACCCCTAAAAATAAATCCATATGAAGATATTTCTGGAGAAATACCTGGAATTATGCTGGGAGGAATCTTTAGAGAAATCTCTGGTGGAATCTATGAAGAGATTTTCCAAAAGGAATTCATGTAAAGATTTTACTGGGGGAATTTTTGCAAAGATTTACCTAATGTAATCCTTGAAGAAAGTCTTATGATAATTTCTGATGAAATTACTACAGGAGTCCATGGGAGTGTCTCTGGAGTAATTTTAAGAGTAACTCGTGGAGGAATCCCTTGAGGATTTTTGGAGGCCAAGAACGAATCCCTAGATAAATTCCTGTCCTGACGTAGCCATCACCTTCGCTGTTCTGACCTTCTGTGCTTGTGTTCTCTGCGCCATCCAGGTGTTCGTCATAGTGCTGCTTCCACCTTTCGATTACCTCGCATCCGTCCGTCATGATGTTCCCATCCCGGTGCATTTCAGCTCGCGGCATGAAGCCTTTGCGGGATGTGTTGAGTTTCTGATAGAACGTTCGCGTTTCTTGAGAACGGTACAGCAACTTCCGGAACCTATTTTATGGCCACCGATGGGCTTAGAACCTAAAATTACCTCAAGGTTTCATAAAATTTTGCAAATTTTGATGATGCAACACATAAGTTCTATGGAAAGTGTATACTGCCCACATTACCGTTATCTCAGAAACCTCCGGAACCTATCATATGGCCCACGAGTGGCCAAAACAAGGTCCAGGACTGCTGATACTATCTCAGGTGATTTTTTCATTAAACTCTGCAACTTTTGATACGTCGCATGGCTAGGTTTTATGGATATTGCAAATTGGCCACATTACCTGATTCTCGGGAACCTCTAGAACCTATTTTATGGCCATCGAGTGGTTAAAATATATCTCAGGACAGCTTAGATTGCCTTAGCTATTTTTTCATGAAATTCTGCAAATTTCGATATGTCACATGGCAGAGCTTTATGGAAAGTGTAAATTGACCACATAACCGGGACCTTTGGAACCTACGGAACCGGTTATATGATACCGAGTGGTTGTTCGAGAACTAGCAGAGTCAGAACCAGGTTCGGGAGCAAAAATGAAAACACGTCTTTACTACTGAAAGGCTACACGCCAAGAGAACGAATTTTATTTAAAATTCCATAGCATAAGAAAAAACAGATTGCTGTGATCGTTTCCCATGGCAACGCCTCGACTATGGCTCGTGGCTGTTGCCGTCAACGTTTATGCAGCCATATTGCTCTTCGCAACACAGTGGAACTGATACGTTGATGTTGCACAAAATTGTGCTTCCTCCAACACTCCTCCTCAACATCAACTGTCTCCGTATTCTCGCAATCATAAAATACGTCTTCCGATGCGTCATCGTACTGACCATCAGAGATCGAATCGTATTCGTCATCATCGCTCGCAGGCTTTCGTACCCATTTCCAACTAAAGTGGCTTAACTCATTAAATGGGTAAAGCCGATTTACTCATTAAAGAGTATTCGACAGGAACTTCAAAACATGGGTAGTTTTAACTCTTGATAGGTTTTGAAAAAATGGGTACAAAAACCTCATTTTTATTTCAATATCGCTCTGGATTCAGGATGGGACATTCACAAAACTAAAAATATGATATAAATGAAACAATACATGTTTATTGTGTTAATAAGACTGAACATTGCATACACTATCACCATACATTATCTTCACAGTAGGATATATCTTTTTTAATTACAAGACGCCGATCGTAGATGCTCCATTGAACCACTGGGCCACTGTCAGCCACTCCCGGGATGCTCTATCTTGGTATTCCAGCGCAGCGTATTGGATTCAGCTCTATAGAGAATATTACATCCACATCCGGATTCTGTAAAATGGAAACCGTGAAAATAATGATCCCGTAACGCAAACAAAACTACTTACCGTAAAAGATATTTTTTAACATGATTGCCAGTCAGATTGCTTTTAGCGTTGCAAACATCTTGATTTACTCCAAACAACTAAATTTTTTATTAAAAATAGATTTGTATTTCACTGAAAACAAACAAGTGGTCTACAGCTACTAGAAGATGGTGGTGCTGCTCTTTGGAATTGCATGTATATTAAATATTTACCCATTATTTTTATTCCATTGGAAGCTTCGTTATTGGGATTAAGTACCCTTTTTATGACATTTCAAAAATACTCTTTTTCTGACAACACAGTACTGTTCATAAAAATGGGTACATGGAACCCATTTAATGGGTACTTCTGAGTTAGCGTGTGAGCCAACAACACCGACCATCATGGCACTCTCTTTGAAAACGTTCAAAGTATACAATCCTCCAACATTATCAGCAATCGCAATAGTTTCACCTCCGAACACTAGCTGGCATTGCTTCTCGTCGAATTCAGCTTTTACCTTCTTCGCCGCTAGTTTTGAAATGGAAACCAAGTTCTCCTTCAGCGCAGGGGCATACAAAACGTCCGTCAACGTAACCGAAACTTTTTGATTTCGAACAACGCAGTCAATCGTACAGTCCCCTATTCCACCGGTGCGTATCTTTCTCCCACTCGCAGTAGAAATAACCGGGCAAACACTCGTATCTAACTTCGAAAACGCTTTACGGTTGTTAGCCATGTGCGACGTCGCGCCAGAGTCTACCACCCACGTGTTCGCGTCACGCGCACCACTGCTAACCATAAAGGTGAACGAATAGTTTTCACTTTCGCGCACTATCTTAGCTTCATCTGTCTTCTTTTCCTTTTTCTCACCTCTTTCTTCCAGGAACGCTTTGCAGTTTCGCTTCATGTGACCTTCCTGCCCGCAAAAGTAGCAAACTACATCCTTCCGACGCGTGGTTCCACTGGTACGCAACACCTGCTCGTCCAAACTACTCCTTCGATTCCCTTGCTTATCCGCTTCATCTATCAGCTTCACCTTGACCAAATCGAGAGTCAGCTCCTCCTCGTTCCGGGCCTCAAGAGCAGTAGTCAGCGGATTGAACGAATCCGGCAAGCCACGCAAAATTAACGCCACTTTGAGGCACTCTCTCATTTCGAAGCCAGAGTTTTCGAGTCGAACGTACAACTTTTCGATGTCAGCCAGATATGCCTCCATGTCGTCACCGCACTGGTAATTCTGGTTCGTAATTTGCTTCAGCAACGTTACCTTCTGTCCCAACGACGCCTTCTGATGGTGGTCCTTCAATGCCAACCACGTGTCCCTTGCCGTTGCTTTCCCTCGAATAAGCCCGTACTGGCTCTCATCCACCGTCAGCTGAATCGTGGCCAACGCTTTTTCATCTCCTTCGCGCCACGCATCCGTCACCGGGTCGGGTGGAGTACCGGGGTCAACATACTTCCACATTTGCTCGCGTCGTAGCAGTGCTTGCATCGAGAAACACCACGCCTCGTAGTTCGTGTTGGTCAGCTTTACGATTCGTGCCCACTCCATCTTCAGACAGCTTCCGGAAAACAGGGAACTTCTCACCTGAGCTATATTTTCTGGAACGGCTTCTGCTTCTCAATTCCGCGGGTCACGTTTGCTGGGCCGATAACCTGTTCGAGAACTAGCAGAGTCAGAACCAGGTTCGGGAGCAAAAATGAAAACACGTCTTTACTACTGAAAGGCTACACGCCAAGAGAACGAATTTTATTTAAAATTCCATAGCATAAGAAAAAACAGATTGCTGTGATCGTTTCCCATGGCAACGCCTCGACTATGGCTCGTGGCTGTTGCCGTCAACGTTTATGCAGCCATATTGCTCTTCGCAACACAGTGGAACTGATACGTTGATGTTGCACAAAATTGTGCTTCCTCCAACAGTGGTCAAATCATGGCCCAGGATTGTTTAAATTGTTCCATAAAATTCTGTAAATTTTGATATGTGGCCATTTTTACGGGGTCTCCGAGTTCTAATCCGCGGCCAACGGACAGTTATAGCTCCCTTGGATATTTGATAGTGGCATTGGTTTCAGTTCTGACCAGAAATGGCTACATCACCCATTTGGAAACCAAAAAAAATGCATAACATGTCGTCTGTCGTGCAAGAGATGCCCTTTCAAAAATGGCTATATCTTGATCCGTTTGGCGCCGATTCTAGGTCATCAAACTTGATCAATGTTAGTTTCCAGCTCGGATTCTTTTGAGTATACAAACTTCGAAGTTTTTGTGTAAAATGCTTACACAAGTATAATATTGAATCCAGGTCAATATGTCCCGAATTCCTAAAATGTATTTATTTTGTGGCGCCCTTCAGAAACGTTGTAGATTTTTTTTTTGATTTTTTGTCAAAATAAAGTTTTCATGAAGGAAAAGTCAGAAAATTTCAGAGCACTAGTTGGTTCCGTTAAAAAGTTACAAATGCTCAAATGTCAGTTTCGGGTAATATTGACCCGAATGCAACAGGAAGGTTTAAGAAATGCGTTCATGTATTGAAAATGTTAAAGGGAATCGCAGATAAACAAACATAACACTTGAGTTATTCTCATCATGCACAAAGTATCTCAACAGTATCTCAAATATTATTAGAATTTTCTAGTTCTGCTCACCTGCTGCCTTTTACTTCCGCAATTATCATAAACTGAGTGTCATCATCTTCTTCTTCTTGGTATTACGTTCGCACTGGGACAGAGCCTGCTTCTTAGCTCAGTGTTCAATGAGCACTTCCACAGTAATTAAGGGGGCAGGATCCGTCATTAATTTCGGTATTTTCAAAACAAGTTTTTTCGTTCAAAACCAAAAAAAAAATGACAGGAACAGAAATTTTAGAATACATTTACTGTATTCTATTCTCCAACTGGAACACAGTGAACACATTTTCATCGAATATTTTTTAGTTTTGAACAGAAAAACTGCTTTTGAAGTTTCGATGATGACGATGATAACGATGACGGAGCGTTGAACGTTAACTGAAAGCTTTCTTTGCCAATGTTGCCATTTTCACATTTACATATCGTATGGCAGGTACGATAATATTCTATGCCCAGGGATGTCATGGAAATCGTGGGAATCGAACCCAGACAGCTTCAGAATGGCTTTACTTAGTAGCCACGGACTCTACCACTCGGCTAAGGAAGGCCTCCAGTGTGTGTCATCTCAAAATCTAATAAAATGCGTACAGTTGGAGTTTTTATTTTATGTTATTTTATTTGAAAAATATAACAATTCATACACTTGTTTTTGTTGTTTTTTCCTTGCTCAATAGCTTTGGGTCGGCTTGTGTTACCATTTCGCATTCGCCATTAATATTCCCATTATTCATCTCTATCTCTATCTGATGCTTTGCCGCTTTCTCTTATGCTGTTACAAACGCTCACTATTTTCGCTTATTTTCCCATATTATGTTTTTAATTTCTTCGACTTTCATCTTCAATCATTAATTGTAATTATTGTTTTATTCACTACATCTCACCACTTTGTACCGCTGACTGTAGACGTTTTCGCAGAACCTACCCGCGGGGGAAGTGGCTCCCTTATCCTAGCTCTGGTTCGTCGGAAACAAATGACGGGCTCAACCGATTTGCTTTTGCTGGTGCCATAAATTAATGCGCAAATGCCATTTGTTTGTGTGCTTCTGTAATCATAGTTTTGACGGTTTACCACCGCAACCTCGCTGCCACGTGGCGACTAATTGGGTTCGGTTATGCTCAAATCGCTTTCGTCGCCTTACACACAGGAAACGAACAACTAAGGACAGCAATCAAGCTGAAAAATTAGTGTCAAATTTGTTTTCTAGTGGTGTACTTTATCCTATGCATATGTATGTGGTGAGTGGCGGCTGTCATTCGGACATTTCACTCTGACAAATGGCTTTCTGCGGTGTAGTAGGCGGGTTAAAATTATTCTATTCAAGGAATGTTAATTACAAACTAAGCCCGTTTTGCGGCTTCCGGCATTGCACGAAGAAGAAAGGGAGTCGATGCAAGGTCGGAAGCAAATGCGCCATTTTTAATTGGTTTCGGAAACTCGTGGGCCCCTGCCTCTTTGGTGGTCGGTCTGTCGAAAAAGGAAAACCCTGCGGAAGTAAAAGTGTAAAAAATGTCCCGCATGGTTTCCGGGGCTGTCGGCCTATTGTTATCGCGATTCATGCGTTTTAATTTGTATTTGTGTGTGTGTTCTATTAATAAGTGACATATCTATACAGTTTACTTTGTTTGTAATATGGTTTTACATTGCAAAAAACGTCATTCCTTTTCCATTTGATCTTCTGTTTGTTTCAGTTTTCGTATTTACTATTTTGTTTCTACTACAGTAGATTGACTTCTTCCTAAATAAGTAATAAAATAGCTACAATTTTCTGTCTTTTTAGTTGTCTATAAACTAACATAGCTTAACCACTTTGTTTACATTTAAAAGTGCAATATTTTCCTCCGCTTTCCCTTTCTTGTTAGCCTTACGTGAGAATATTTTGCTTGAATGGAGGTGCAGTTTTGTTTACATTTTGTGACACAGAAAATTGACTATAACTTTCTCTCTCGTAGTGTGCATCGATTTGTGTTTGTGCCATTTTGTTGTTGTTAAGTGCAAATGTCACACCCCTGTTCAGCAGGGATGAGATTGTGTTCATAAACGCGTGCATATTACGTCAAACTACCATTTGTAATTCGAGAAAAACTTTTCACATGGACAAAACACAAGAACGAATCTAATTATTACACCCAAGTATCTAAAATTATCGCTAAGCTTGTTTATTAGTATCTGTCACACGCTTGTCACTTGTTGCCATTGATGTTGTTTACATTGGTTTGTTCAATCTTTGATTTATGTCAAGTGGTAGCTTCGATCTACGAGACTGCTTCCGAGCGCCTCGTTCCAAGGGTATTGTCAAAGTCTATTGCTTATTGGATTTTTCTTCTTCGTAGGTCTTATTTTGCTTCAAATTTCTTCTCGAAATGACAGAAAGAATCGATCAAAACGAGGCCGTAAAGCCAACCAGGTTATCCGTTGTTGCAGTCGTCCCTCGAAATAGAACATGCGTGCGCTTTCATAAACGATCCATCCGCAATTCGTCGTCCCCATTCTTGTGATTATAAAGCTAGAAAAATTATGGTTCCTCTTTCTTATTGTCATGATTTCGCTTTCTGCTTTGTTTTCGCTTTCGACTAGACACACATATAAAAACGACAAACGTCAAAATCGGAATGGTTGTCTTATGGTTTCGTCACAGAATCGTGCTTTTTCGAACGGAAGTTTGAGTTAAAAGTTTTGTGTCGGAATTCAAATGGCAGTCGCACTTTGCGCAGTAGGCGTGTTGGCGCTGCTGCGATTGGTAATATCAAACACTGATTGCTGTGGTGTTGCTGTTGTTGTATGGCCGTCGGTGTTGCAATTTTCCGCTGGTTTGTTGATGGCTGGTGCGAATTGACTCTAACGCGTGCATCTGTCATATGTATGTTGGTGGATGGGATTTCGGGGTGACAGTTTTCGGATTTTTAGTCTGTCCTCCAGACTGGAACATTCGGGATTATGTAAACATTGATCGAAAAGAACTACGATGTGACGTCCATTGGTCGCCATTTTGGAATTTGATTTAGCTTCTGTCAAAGAGTGCTTCTGATATGTTAGTAAATACAAGTTTTTTTCTGTTTGTGTTTTGTTTACATCTCATCAAGTTTTTAACGATTTTTATGTGTGATTTTGATCTATGTACTAGGTAAATTTTAATTTAATATTGTTTACTTTAATAAATATATTGTCTTCGTGTTTTCTTTATCTTGTGGTTGTTTTCTTTTTATTTTCATATTTTATAACTGCAGTTTCCACGATTCGGTAGCAGTAGTTTACTCAATCGCCAATTTTCAACCTCTTGAATCGATAAATCGAACAGTTTTTGTCGTCGTCGACGTCTTCGTTATAACCATCCCCATTGCACTCGATTGAGTGGATTTCACTTCAATGTGTATACCCCTTTTTGTAGCTGTCACTTGTGATTGCGCTTCCTCGTTTTCTTTCCCGCCATCAAGACGATCGCACGCCATCTTTTCTAGTTATTTTCAATACATTGTAGATACTCTAGCTGAGAGCAGCAATCTATTGAAATGAAAGCCCCTATCCTAGACAAGCAAAAGTAACATTTTGCTTTTTACCGTGCACATTTTTAGTGGGCGATTAAAATGTACTGCAATTGCCCAATCTCGTCGCTCGTATCGATTTTATTCGTATGTGACGTTTGAACAGTACGCCACCATTCAAAGTGGATTTAAAACCGTTTTTCAATCAATCTTTGGCGACTATGATTTGAAACGATAAACCTGAAGCGTGGCTATGTTTTGAAGTGATAAACATTCTAAATGTTTTGTCTGCTTGTCTGTGCTGCTAGTCAGAATTGTCGTCATTAGTGGCACAAGGATGCTAGAGACTAGGTCTTAGCAATAAAGTTTACTATATCGACATCGCGAGACACAATTGTGGCAAAATATGTATATACTCTTTGATAATATTCTGACTCTTAGAGAAAGCCTTGTTGGAGTTTTCAGCGGAAGTTCATTTTGAAAGATTAGATCAAAAAGTTACAGTGCATTTGTTTCTTGGTTTCCATATTGATATTTTTCTAAGCCTGCTTATCAATTCAATTACACTTTATTACTTCCTCACACAAGGATTTCAGAACGCATTACAGAAATCATATGACGATTTCTTGCAGAAACTTCTCCAGGGATTCCTCCTTTAACTTCACTAGGAGCTCTATCAGTTTTCCCACCCGGGGTATTTTTTCAGTGATTGTTTCTATAAACTTACCCGAGGATTTATCCAAAAACTGTCAAAGAGATTTCTTCAGTGATTCTTCCAATACTTCCTTCAACTTCAAGAATTCCACTTAAAAATCCTCCGACAAAACTTCAGGAATTCCAAAACGGATTCTTTTTTCCTGCAATTTCACCAGGAAATCTAGAAACTCTTAAAGAAGTTGCTCAAGGAATCCTTCCCAAGAAATTACTACAGGGCTTCCTGCAAAAATTATACCAAGCATTTCCGCCAGGAATTTCTACTATCAAAATCTTCTAGTGAATTCCTCCAAGGATCCAACCAGGAGCCTTCAGGGATTTCACAAGACATTCTGCAGAAGTATTCATCAAAACTTCCTCCACGGGGTTACCTAAGAGTTTACGCTTGCAATTTTTTTAAAGGTTTCTCTAGGTTATCCTCCGGGGATTCTTCTAGGGAATCCTCAATAAACTCTCATATGAATTTCTCCAAAGTTTCCTTCAAAGATTTATCCTGGTATTCCTGAAAGGACCCTAGTAGGCATTCGTCCTGGGATTTCTTCCGGAATTATTTCAAGAATCTACCAGAAATTCTTCAAAGGATTCCGAAAGGAGTGCATCCATCAATTCCTTCCAATATTTCCAGAAATCTATCAAAAATTACATTTGACAATCCTTTAGGAGCTCCTTCAGTGATTGTTTGAAAATTCTGCCAGTGATATGTTTAGGAATAACTCCACGGAATTCTCTGGGGATTTTTTCAGTGATTTTTTTGGTTTATCCAAAAATTTTCCAAAAAAATCTTCCATGATTCCTACAGTTTCCAGTTCTATCCTTAGCGCAATTTCTGGTAGATTCTCTCCCGGTAATATCGCTGGTGATCCAGGAAAACAATCTTTGAAAAACTTTTTAAAACTTTTGGGTAATTCCCTCGAGAAATTGCTGATACCCCTGAATGAATTCTTAGTAAGAAATCTTAGTAAAACCTTTAAAGTTTTTTCTGGTAGAACCTCTGACGAAACTCAGGTAGATTTTTCTGGTGGAAATTCTGGTGAAACTCTGGTGGTATTCCCAGTGTTGACCCTGGAAGAATTTCTAAGAGAATATCAGCTAAAATCCTTGGAGCTTTTGCTAAAAGAAATCCTGGATAATTGACTGGGTAAAATCCCTAGAAAAAGTCCTGAAGTAATCCCTAGAGGAACTCCTAATAGAATCTCTGAAAGAAGTACTGACGGGCTCCTGATGAAATCCATTGGTTTCTGATGCCTGGCGGAATTCCTTGAGAGACCCCTGATATAATCTCTAGAAGAATTCTAAGCGCAATCTCTGAAGGAAGTCCTTATAAAATCCCTAGAGGAACTTCTGAAAGAACCTCTGTAGGACTTCCCAGTGAATTCTCCGAAGGAACTCCTAATGGAATCCCTGGAGGAATTCCTGAAGGAAATCCTGATGTAATCCCTAGAAGAACTTCTGATGTTATCCCTGGAGAAACTCCTATTGAAAGAACTCCTGATGGAATCACTTGAGGAACTCATGATGAAACCCCTAGAAGAACTCCTGTGGAAAGACATAGGTGAACTCCTGATGAAATCCCTAGATAAACTTTTGATAGAATCCCAATAGGAATTCCAGGTGAAATATCTAATGTAACTCCTAATGGAATCGCTGGAGGAACTCCTGATAGAATCCTCTGGAGGAATTCCAGGTGGAATCTCTGAAGGAACTTCTGATAGAATCCCTGGAAAAACTTCTGATGGAATTGCTAGAGGCACTCCTGATGATATCCCTATAGGAGTTCCAGTTGGAATCCCTGAAGGAACTCCTGACGGATCCCTAGAGAAACTTCTTAACAGGGGTTCTGTGAAAATTCCAATCTCTGAAGGAATTTCTGATGTAATCTCTAGAAAAACTTCTGATGCAGTTCTGAGGTATTTATAATGGAATCCCTGAAGGAATTCCTATTCGAATCCCTATAGGAACTTCTGATGGAATTCCTTGAGGATCTCCTGATGAAATCTTTAGAGGAATTCCTGTGGAAATACTTAGCGAAACTCTTGATTGAATCCATAGAGAAACTTTTAATAGAGTCCCTGGATGAATTCGAGGTGGAATATCTAAAGGAACAGCTAATGGAATTTCCAGAGGAACTCCTGATGAAATCCCAAGAAGAAGACCTGATGTAATCACTTGAAGAACTTCTGATATGATTCCTGGAGAAGTTCCAGTTGGAATCTATGGAGGAACTTCTCACCTAATCTCTAGCGGAACTCCTGATGAAGTATTAATAGGAACTCTTGTAAAAATTTCTGAAGAAATTCCTAAAGATATTCTTGAAGGAAATCCTGATGTAATAATTGGAAGAACTCCTTATGTAATCCCTAGAAGATCTCGTGATGGAATCCCTTGAAAACTTCTGATAAAATCCTTGGTGGTATTTCAGGTGGAATCTCTGAAGGAGCTTCTGATGGAATCATTAGACAAACTCCTGTAGAATTCTCTGGAGGAATACCAGGTGAACTTTCGGAAGAAATTTTCGGTAAAATCATGAAGGAATTGCCGATGAAATCCATTAAGTTACTTTGGTAGAATTCCTTAAGAAATTCCCGCAACATTATCTAGAGGATTTCTGGAGAAACTCCTGGTGGAATTCTTGTAGAAATTCCTGGTACAATCCTTTGAGAAATTCCTTGTTGAACTTTTCATAGAATCATAGATAGAACTGCTGATGGATTAGCTAGAGATATAGGATAAAGATTGTGGGTAAACGCTGTAATATATAGAAACAGCTCAAGAGCGTACATTTGCTAGATCACCATTCTCGTCGACGCTGCGTAAGTTTACGCATTTTGAGTTGCCACCCATCTGCATCGTCAGTTCATGAAACTCCGAAGCTTCAATTTGACATACTGATGTCGATGTTCGTGCAACATCCCTACAAACAGTACGATCAGTTCGCCAAACATTTGGCTCTGCCCTCCGATGGTTTTAGCTATGTTAAACTCGTTTGATTTTGGCCGGCTGATTCGTCAACCGACAAATCGTTTTCACAAGCTGTCAAAGTGGTTCGTCTAGCTGCATCACACTCGGTCAAACACAGCAACATCTTAAGCCACAACTTTGGGCGGAGTCGATGTTGGTCAAACAGCCTAAGTTGTCTGTGCGCTGCATTACTCTATGTAATCCATCATTGCTGGTGGGCGATTTGAGGGTAGGGTAGTGCGAAGTAAACCCATAGCGATCAGCAGGCGATCCGCTATAGCATTGATCGGCGAAACTGAGCAGCAACGCATTGAAACACGACTATCAAGCGGTAGTTTAGACAACGATGGAGCTAACAAGAACCTGGGTCTGGGAGTGTGAAACAACTAACTCGAGAAGACAGGAGCCTCGCCACAACCAACGTCCAGCTTACTGGTGGAACGATACATTCAACACCCTTTGCTCTGCTTGTCTTGAGTTCAGGAGATGGAACTAGAGGGCTTAGAATAAGGAAATCAGGAAACCTGGAGAATGTGCTGCAGGAAGTTAGAGACGCTTGGGAGATAAAGTTGAGTATCATTAAGCCGCAGAGTTACCGTTGAAGGTGCGGTCGACCATACAATGTGACAACTAAGATGAAAGAAATGTTGAAACTCGTCAGACAAAGTAAGCTTATTCTGCTGAAATATGCTTGAGAATCATTTGTTCAACTCTTATTCTGTTAAAACGCTTGTTGGTTCATGATGCGCTAATAGCAGTGGCAAAAGCACTGAAGATTAAGAAGGCAATATCCAACGTGGCATTTCAACGGTGGTCCGTCTGCAGAAATACGTGGGCAAAGGTCAATTTCCTAGACATATAAAACACCTAAAAGTAGTACCATTGTTGAATCCAAGGAATGCATTGTTATATAGGCCTTAGTATTGGGTCGACGGGGCAAGTCAGTCTGCTGAAGCGAGAAGGACCGACCATCGGGTGCGACTGGAGTAGACTAGACCTATTGCTAGCAGCTCACCAGATTTAACATTGGTAATGAGTCAGCGCGGCGGACCAACCTCGGAACTTGATCAACTAATATCTAGACAACAATATCGGACAAAGTTATGGCGAAGTAGAACAGGCAAATAAGCGGTGCGGCGTCTGTGAATCAGATTGATTTTTTCCCACTGGAACCATGGCTTCTACTCGGACAACATCGGTTCAGAAAATCTTCCATCGTCGGAGAAGTTTTAGTTGAAATAGGATAAATATCATAGATCCACCGCCGCGAACTATTACTAAAAGTATTTAGTGAATCAGCGTCTTGTATCGCTGAACTCCCAGTGAACCTTAAGCCATTCTTCACTCGGGCTCACTGGACTGGCAATGTGACGGCATCCATTTGGGAGATATTCCTACATTGGGGACTCTCTACCGAAGTAAGCTAATACCACCGTTGTTGACTAGGACGAATAGCATCGATCGTAAAGCATCTCCGGTGAACGTCATCTAGACTGGTCAACCTGGAGAGTAAGAGAGGCTGCGAGTTTGCTGCAACGGAATATAGTCTACAAACTCATGAGCGACCTGTAGAAGTTTTACATTACTCCGACATGATGCCGAACCATACACTCAACAAATGGACTATCGAAATACATAGGAATCACTTATGAAAATTCGCCACAATAAATAGGGTTGACATTCATAGTTTTGCCTTATGAAACCAAAATTTGAAAACAAAAAATGTCTTCGCGGCAACCTGGAATCGAACCAAGGACCATGCGATCGTTTGGCCCATGAGTACACCACTCGCCTTCCGACGCCTCGATGTGAGGTGATGCTTCAGATCAGTTGCTTTCTACCTCTCGAGCGTGACGGACGCGTTTAGTCAACAGCTAGAGTAAGTTTAGTAGATAGTTAGAGCGAACCGTCGTAAGAAAGCCGACGAGAATCAATCGCAAACACCACAGTCAGCACCCCAGAGCTGGCAAAGAAGAAGAGGAAGGACGATGAAGCTTCCATAGTGAAATCGCTACTCTCCAACAACCGGTACAGCACTGGTGCAACTGCTATCAACGACAGCGACCTGAGGGCCTTCTGCAAGGTGCCCGAATTCGAAATACAGCGTGAATAGAGTGTCCATCCCGAGACATCCCGGGACAAAAAATCCCGGGATTTGACAAATTTCGGGATTTCCCGTTTCCCGGGATTTTATTTCTGACATCCCGGGAATCCCGGGTTTCCCGAAATGTACGTATAATTTGATGAAAACCACTAAATTTCAATGAAAAACAAAGACATTTTCCCTCACTATCAACCTTATTTGATAAAGTAGAAAAACATAATAAAAAAAAAGAGAATAAACGAGTAATTATTTCCATGAAAAGATCAATTTATCAAGTAAGAAACATATATTTTTATTTGTTTTATTGCAAAATTTTCAACATTAGCCGTTGTTTCGTCCAGGGTTTACCAGGCCCTACGTTGTGTTTTTTTATGGTCCCGGAGGGGCAGACGAAATGACAAACTATCTGACTTCTACTACTGACGATGATTTATTACCACCACCGAGAGGCAGTGCTCCTGCTCGGTGGGGAAACTGTACGGAACGATTACAACTTACAACTAACATTACACATGATACTGTGCCTCTTTTATACACGAGAGGTAGTACGGATTTGCTTTGCTCTACAATGATAATTTGCGCCGACAGCTAGCATCACGCAGCCCAATGCAACAGCATGAAAGCAGTTGGGCTGCTTGCTGCTAGCTGGGGGAGAAACAGTGAAATTAAATACGCTGCTGCGCATCTGCTGTAGCAGAGTGCGCCTAGCAATGAATGGGGAATCGTTGCGGTGAGCCCGAACAGCCGTTTTTATAAACCTATGCTGAGATAACAAATTTGAAAGTACACCTAATCGCCGCAAAGTCAGTACCATCTGTAATAAGTATAGGCTGACCATACGTCCCGTATTTAACGGGACGGTACCGTTTTCATCACCTTGACGAGCTGTCCCGTCGTTTTATTGAGAATGCTCAAATTGTCCCGTATTTTTGGAAATTGAGAATAGACACTGTATATTACACAACCGTTAGATTTAATTAGAACAATTCTTAGAAAGCAATATATTCCTTCAAAAAAAAAAATGGAAAAAAAAACCATAAATTTTATAAAATATGGGTTATTTAGAGATGAAAATGTTATAGTTTTTTGTAGCTTGATCGAAAAAGCACATTTTTTATTATAACACAATTTTAATGCGCTTCAATATCTTAAGTTTAATATCATAAATAATATAAAACAAATATCAATATGTAGACTCAATGACATTTCAATTCACACAATGACAGACATCTCTTAGTTAACTTTGAAACTTTGGTTTCTTGTTCAGCTTTTAATGTAGATTAAGAATATGTAGAAAAAAAACTGGATATACCTAAACAAGCCAATTCTACTAATCCAGAATCTTTTTTTTTTGCAGTGACGAAACTGTAACGAACTCTTAAGATAATCAATCTTTGAGCTGATTAGTGAAATACATTTTCATAATCTAACGCAAAGCTTAAATTGCGAATGTAGCGCTGTTCTAGAAGGGTGATTGGCGCACCCCAGTAGAAGTTACTAGTAAAACTTTGGATGAAAAATCATAACCATAATGTTACTGAACATAAATTGGTAATTCGAAGCATAGAGAACAGTGAATATTCAACAGTTTCCAAGCTTATTTTTTATAAATCATATAGAGATACTTTTAATATTAATACGCACTAATTTTGAAAGAATGTATTTTTAAATCAAATCATGAACTATTAGAACAATTTGTGTTAATGATCAGTCATACGAAAACATTTTCGTCTAATTTTTCTCAACGACAAATTGTTCTTCATTTGTCCCGTTTTTATCCGATTAGCTTATGGTCAGCCTAAATAAGTAGGCATTGAGTAAATTGACTGAGAAGCAGTGCTGGGAATGGTAATAGTAGTAGGCTTGACTTTTCGCGAAAATCACGTGGCTCTCCCAGTAAAGTAGTTCAAAAACGTGAATCTCATCAAGTAGCCTCTGTTGGGTGCACAAATTTTCTAAATCATGAGTATCATTGAAGGCTCTAAATGCGGGAAATAGAACATTTTTCTACAGTAATTTCGGGTTGCCCTTAGCAACGGGTGTTTTGCAATTTTCAAGGCATTTGCCTACAGCAGCGATGGGCGTGAGTTTCACTGGCTTCGCTGACTGTGATTGGCTTTGTTTGGCTAATGTAGAGTGAGTTTCAGATTTTTTCCCAACCCTGCTGAGAAGTTTTCAATCTCGTTTGGAGTTTGGAACATGTATCGATCTCGATGAAACGTTCATAATTTGCCTTTCCCCCGTTACCTTTCCAAGAAAAATATTAAGATGACCATTCATTTTTGTGTTACACGATGCGTAAATCTGCACCGACATGCGTTTACTTTTCATTATGGGACAATTCTACTTGGTGTTTTTTTTTTCTAATTTTACTGAACAAAAAGTGATTTCTCGTTAGTGCAGCTGAAAGATCATTAGAAGATATAATGAAAACTGTAAACTGCAGTCAATAATTTTCAGTAATTAACTTTTAGCATGATCTACAATACCGTCAATGATCTTTAATCGTTTCTTTTGCTCTTAAGTTTTTATGACTTTTCAAATGTTTGAAGCAAATTGCTTTAAAATTATGACTTAAGTTTTTATCAAACTTCCATTCATATGTGTTATAGAGAAATTGAAAAAATCCATAGCAAACCCTTAATTAGTCTAGCTAAATTTTGATTTTTGTTAGGTTACTTCATCAGAATCAGGAAGTCTTATCTGAAATGTGATTTGCTATAATTAAAATATTATGTGAAAAAGTTACATTATCTGTTTCTTTCATTAAAAAAATGTATTGTTAAATTTTTACTTCCATCCCGACCAACCAGTCTTCATAATTATTTATAGATCTTTGACCAACGATGGCGATCGCTAACGGTTCAAAACGAATCTATATCGATCGCTATCGAAAATCACTGACTGGTTGACCGGGATGTCTTCCGAATATTTAAAAATCGATAAATCCCGGGATCCCGGGATTTCCCGGGACTAGCATAGATTTTTGTCCCGAATCCCGGGACGAGCAAAGAGGCCGGGAAATGGACACTCTAAGCGTGAAGAATCGACCACCCATCCAACATCAAGCAGCCGGAGACACCGTGAAAGTTAAGCTTCCTCCGCTGGTAGTGAAAAATCTGCCACTGAAACAGCTAGCCAGAAAGATTTCCACTCTGCGTGTCTTCGCGGAATTCAAGCTAACCAGGATCGGCATCAAGGGGATGGTGTACACGAAGCAAGAATACGACAGGGTGTGTTCCAACCTGAAGGACGCTAAGGTGGAATTCTTCACATTCATGGCGACAAACCCTTCAAGGCCGTCATCAGGGGCATGGATAACATCGAGCCAAAGAGGATCCAAGCGGAGCTTCGGAATTGATACAAGCTGGACGCAACTGCCGTCTACAGAATGGCTTGGCGTGACGAGCTTACGAAAATGTACCCGGATTGCCTCTATCTGGTGCATTTTCGTAAGGGCTCGGTTTCGCTGAACGCTCTTCAGGCGGTGCGTACCATCGGAAACATCATCGTCAGCTGGGAACCCTATCACGGAGGCCGCCGCGATGTTACCCAGTGCCAGCGGTGCTTCAACTTTGGACACGGCACCAGAAATTGCCACCTTCGACCACGCTGCAGCATCTGCGCCGAAAGCCACGACTCTGCTGCCTGCCCCAGGAATGGGGCTACAGTGGCAAAGCACACCAGGGCTCCGATCGTCGGGGCCCGAAACGAGCAGCAATCAAGCAACTCCGAAAAACGGCATCAACATCAAACCAGTCAGGACGAAGGAAGGAAAAGGCTCCGGCGTTCAGGTCTGAAGATTTCCTGCTGCCGTTGCGAATCAACCGTCCAGTGAGCCCTTGGATCTATCCGACGAGGAGCTGGTCATGCTGGTTTCCGAGGTGCTCATCATCAAGCGATCCTGCGTCCGAGCAGCTGCGTGCTGTAGTCTCCATTATCAGCAAATATGGGGACTAAGACGCTAACCATCGCCACATGGACGCTTGCTCTGTAAGGGCAAAAACCATTGAGCTTGCTGATTTCGTCGGCAAGCACAGCATAAACATGTCATCACTCATCACTGAAACCCATCTCATATCCAGCGACAGTTTCTGGCTGCCACAGCATCATCCGCTTTGATCGCACCAACTCCAGGATGGGTGGCGTTGCGATTATCGTCAAAAAAGGCATCAAGTTCTCCATTCTACCCACCATCCGCGTGTCTGTCCTGGAGGAACTCAGCGTGGAGATGGAAACATCGACGGGGAGCATCCGGTGCACGGCGGTGTACTGTCCTCGCCAGTGTATCGATAGCAACGGCCTGGGAACAAGCTTCAAGAACGACCTGACTGCCCTCACCAGGACAAAGTCCCGCGACCGGACAAAGGTTGCGATCTAAATGCCGCCATGAAGCTTGGTGGAGCTATGGGCATAACCAGAACATAAAGCTGCTCTTCGACCACGAACAACATGGATTGTACACGGTGCAATTCCCAGACGAACCCACCTTCATCTCGCCGGCAGGAAGTCCCTCAACCCTGGACTTTTTCCTGGCCAAAGTCCAACTTTCCAAGCCTGTGGCGCTCAACGACCTCAGCTCTGACCACCAACCGGTGGTGGCTGAAATCAACGTGAACGTGACCTCCGCTCCATCCTTCCTGCGTAAGGACTACCATCATGTCAACTGGGTGGCATACGCGCGAATGGTGGACAGCCTCGTTGACGAGAACCAGCCACTGGACACCGAGGAGGACATCGACCGGGCCCTAGAGGGGCTTCATCAGGCCATATCCATGCTAACGTGTGTTGACGAGACGAGTTCCAGTGAGGGGTAAGTTTGTTGCCATTGATTCCCATACCTAAATGCTTATCCGTCTGCGCAATATACGTAGACGCCAGTTTCAGAGGACCGGAGATCTGAGCAAGGAAAGGGAAATGGCCGATCTGAATAGGCAGATTGCTTCCAGAATAGCTTCAATCCAAAGCAAAATTTTCGGACGTGTTATCCAGAACCTTGATGACCGTTCTGAACCATTCTGGAAGGTAGCCAAAGTCCTGAAATCCCAAACCAAAACCTGTTCCACATCTCAAGGTCGGTGATTCGCTTCTGATCACTCCGCTCGAAAAAGCCGATGCGAAAGGTGATCACATTGCTTGGATAGCGAATCCACAGTCCGATGGAAGACCATGTTGCGCAATACGTCCACGATATAGATACCTCCCCTTGTGCTGTCCCACCAGAAGACAGGATCACCTCTGAACAAATCTTCTCAGCGCTGAAGCAAACCAAAAACATGAAGGCCTCCAGGTTTGATGAGATTTAAACATAAAAGTTTACGAACTTCTGAGCGCCATCGTCAACAGATGTTTGGAATTGCACTACTTTCCAAGCTACTGGAAGGTCATACCGATCCGCAAACCGGGGAAGGACCCCACTCTACCATCGAGCTATAGGCCTATCAGCTTGCTCTCAGCGCTGAACAAACTCTTTGAACTCACCAACTCATGAGGGTGATGAATACCATCAGAAGTAATAGAGCAGTATCCAAGTCCACAGCCATGGACAGCCTTGTTAGACGTCGAGAAGGCGTTTGACAATGTATGGCATGACGGGCTTGTATATAAGCTTTGTTACATCAATTTTCCACCTCACCTGATCAAAATTATCCGAAGCTACCTTCAGGAAAGGTCGTTCAGGGTATCGTTGAATGGCTATCTGTCTAACGCCTTCTTATTACCAGCAGGAGTAGCGCAGGGTAGCCTGCTTGGCCCAATGCTCTACAGCAGTGTTTCCCAAACTTTTTCAACTTTCGCCCCCTTGAGGTCACTATTTTTTTGGAATTCAAATATTTGAGTTAAGCTCTATTTTGTCAAAAGCGATAAAATAATGTTAAAAACAGAAAACACATGTGTTTGGAAACACATATAATGGCCACAAAACTTACTGTACAATACACAAGATTAACTGGACAGTTATTTATAACAACAAACTCGATATTATTTTGCGTGTATTACAGATTACTAAATAAGTTTCCAATGCAATTTTGACCCTCTTGCAACTTTTCAAATGTAACATATGTAATATGATTAATTCATTCTGATTTCATATTGATTTATCTGTTATTTAAATTTTACTGCAATAACTTTAACAAATCGTGACTAATAATTGTTTGACGTTTCTGGGAACAGTCTTATCCAATCCAAAACTTTTATTTTTCCACGAAATCATTTTCATCAAGAAATATTAGGTTTTTTTCTGATGTCATTAAGGTTCAAATATCTTTCGTACATCTCTGATGTAACTTCAAATCTATTTGTGAATAGTGTTGCTATCTTCAGCATATAGCGGTTTTATCGTCGGAACGCGATTTTTGCTTGCTAAACTTTCCGATTTTTTTTTTCTAAAACTATTTATACTACAAAAACTGGTAAGAATGCGTGCAACCGAGATGTTAAAATGTGTACTGAAGATTTGTTGCCGTGAAAAATCAGATGCAAACAAAAGAAATATTAGCAAATTAATTCTTTTGCTCTTATGTAAAAAAAAACTAATATAAATATAATAATTTCATGCATTTAAAATAAATTATGAAAATTCTCAGATACATGTTTTGTATTTTCATAACATGCCCAAGTAACACTAGTAGCTAAACAACAGTTTGTCAAACTGGAATAAGCTCTAAAGTGATTTGATCAGCTCATATACTGCAAAAATGTTCTGTGTATCTGTGTTTTCAATATTATATGTGACTTGTCATTCCAATCTTGACTAAATCTCAATCACCGACTATTCTTAAAATTGACATGATGTGAGAAAACCTTCATGCATAACAAAAACATTTTATTTTTGACAATCAACAAGTGTTGTATATCATAATTATTAAATTACCACACTAAACGATCTGAGCTCAAATTGTCCTTGAAACAGATAAGGTTGGAAATGATTATCTGTCATATGCATTAGAATAAGCTCCTATGAACTTGTATGTGTGTCGTTCAAAGGTTATGAGTAATTATTTTTATATGCCATGTTTGCTTTTTCACCCCCTTTCTACATTTTTCGCCCCCCAAATTTTGTTTTACAAATTTTCGCCCCCTTGGACCTGAAAATCGCCCCCCGGGGGGCGAATTCGCCCACTTTGGGAATCACTGCTCTACAGTATTCCTCCCCTTGGCGACGACTGTGTGTTCTTTCTGTCCGCAGATGACACCACAATAGCTGTCAAAGGCAGAATGCCTACCGAAATAACCAACAAGCTACAACGATGCCTTGATGCCTTTGCTTCCACCTGGAAGATCAAAATCAATGCTTCCAAAACCCAAGCTGTAATGTTCCTTCATCGGCAGTCTTACAGACTAAAACCTCCATCAAACTGCACTGTGATCATGGATGGCACAAGGGTCGAGTGGCCGTCAGAGGTACTGTACCTTGGACTGATGGTCGACGACAAATTACAGTTCAGCTCGCATGTCGACAAAACTCTGATCAAATGCTTCGCCCTAATCAGAAGCCTGTATCCGCTCATTTGCCGAAGATCTCGCCTCTCGATGGTCCATAAACTGGCAGTATACAAAAAAGTGATATTCCCTGCAATATTTTACGCAGCTCCGGTGTGGGAACATTGGAACAATGTGCACAAACCCTCAAAAGCAGGCTCCAGGTTGCACAGAATCGTGCGCTTAGGATGATCTTTGCTAGCCCTTATGACACAAGGATCACAGATTTACATGAGGGGGCAAATTGTCTCACAATTAATAGCAAAATTAGAGACACGAAAGAGAAATATGTTTAAATTTCTCTTTCGTGTCTCTTATTTTGATATTGTATAATATCTGAACATGCTTTAATAAGCAATTTTTATATAGTAGATTAGGTTAGGTTTAAGTTGTATATAGTAGCTTTAAGAATATCCATTCAAATTCCATCTATCTCACATATGTGGTCAACATTTAACATATAGCTTTGTCTCAAACCATTTATCATTCCACAAAACATGTAACTAAAGATGAAAAGGATCTCCTAAATCACTTAAATGTAATATTATGTAATACACCTACAAAAACAAAAAATGAAGATCTTTTAAAGGCAAAGTCAATTATCGTTCCACCTTTCATAAGGCAAAATGGATGAATTTCGATAGACTAGTTCACAGCGTGTAGAACTCATCATCACACGATTTACACCTAATTGACTGTGTAGATCAAGGTGTGTGCATTTTACTCTGTAACCAGAGTAAGGTGTAATCACTTGGCGAAAGCGGCTTGGAGGCCATTTTTAACTTGCTGGCCGTTTTGTTTACAAACATTACTGCCTTGCCTGGAAGATGCTGAAATTGAAACTAGCTGTGCTGCCATCAGTGCGGACGAAATTGTCAAAAAAGAAAGAAAGGAGCAGAGCACACAAGGAGCAGGGGCGACCAGATTGGAATAATTCTTGACAACACTGTTTCTCCAACCAATCATGAGTCAATCTCTCGACTACCTGTCTCAGATGTTTGTAAACAAGACGACCAGCCCTTCCTCACCTACCCTGTCTGGTTTTCTCCACAAAGTGAGTATAATAGGACACCTTATAGAATTGAACGCGCCTTGGTGTAGATCAAGTTCTAATTGAAACCTGACATCAAAAAAGGCGAGAAAAGAAGATAACTTCGTGCAATCTGATTTCTTGTGCGGCGGTGTTGGAAGACGACGAAGCGCATCAGTGACGATTTCCTGTACAATGAGAGGTTGTTTTTATATCACTCAGTTCATAACTGTCGCGTCGTGATAGTTTCGTGGTTTACCTTTTGTAATCACCTAAAGGAGTTCCGCCAACTGTTGATAAGTAGCGTTCCGGAAAGAAACACAAAACTGAAACTGTAACGTGTAAGTGTAGTCATCTCTAGAAAACGCGGTGCTTTCTAGAAAGGAACAGCTGCCTTGAACGCGTACTCCGAACCAGACGAGTGGCCCGGAACCGCAGAGAGTGCGTGTGTGTTTTAGTGTAAGTGTGAGTGGTTGTTCAACGAAGGGTTCAGATCAGAGCGTGGTGTATCATGTGGAGTGTTCCGGTTTCGGTGTCAGTGTCAGGTGTGCTTAGCTTAAGGCATCGGTTGGTGATTCAGTAGATTGTTGCTGCCGGAGTTGTTGCTGTTGATGTTGTTGCTGCTGCTATTGTTGTTGGGTCGACGCTTTGGAGGGGATCCCAGGCGACGGTCAGTTATCGCCACGAACGGAAGTCGTTGACGCTTCAAGCGTCCGTAGCCGTTGCCGACAGGTTGTGGAGAGACCACCCGATGGTACACAAACTGGCCGGCTCGGGACGAGAGTTTGTAAGGATGGTCGGCGGCCATTGTTGGATGGCCGTAGGCATGGCCATCATCATTGTGCTTCTTGTCATAGATTATGTGAATTGCTTCACCGGGAAGTGAATTCGAGTGGGCGGTGGAGGATTGGATCGTCTCCTGGATGTAGTTCCGTTGCAGCCCAAGATTGTTCTGGCTGGGACGTTGCTCTTCGAACAGGTCCTCTAGAGGGTTTTTTCTACGATTAAACTTCCTTTCGTGATGGCGCTGACTGTATTCTGAAAGTGGAGCGATGGTGCCCTCAAGCAAATCAATCAACTGTTTATTTCGTCGGTTGTATTTCTTTATGTAGGGAGGGATGTTATCCGGTGGCTGCTCTTTGTTCAGTGAGTGTATAACCTTATCGAAATGAGGCCACTGCGGGCTGGAAGGGCTAGAATATCCGTCGATGTGAGCTTTAATGTCATCTTTAGTCTCCAGTTTGTTGGAACTATCAAAGTATCGGATCTGGCCCTGGTTACTTGCTCTGGGTGGAATCTGGTCGTGGATTTGCTTCCAGCGGTCTCTCTCCCTTTCGAGCATTTTTTGTCGAGAGTAGTGATGGTGATGATGCTGATACATCGAAGGATGGTAGTATCCGCCCCGATGATGATGGCTATGCTTGAAATTTTTGTGCTTCTTGTACAGCTTCAACCGATAGGATTTGGCTTTCTTCTGCATCTGTTCGAAAATGTCATCATCGTTTACTTCTTCTCCAACGCTACCACCTCTTGCCTCATCACTTCCGGCATCGACCGGTTTCAACGTTGACAGGCCACTATCTGTAAACCGAAAATGACAACCCGAACCCGGAGAAGAAAAAAGCAAATTGTGAAATCTTCTGAACGACATAACCCGGCGAGCAAAAGAGAAACTTACCATCTATCAATTTGGTGCCCTTCTCGTCGATAATCCCGTTCGACAGCAGATAGCCACCGTCGATGGAGTTGAGGAAATCGATACTGCTTGCCATCAGTGGACTGTCGACCGGCAGTTGCTTCTGGTTCCGGTTCACTGGCTCTAGTCTAGTAGTGCTGCTCTTGTCTACCTCGTTGTCCATTTGCCGTTCTTCGTCGTCCGGCTGCTGTGGCTCCGGGGGTGGTAACTGCTCATCCAGATCCAAGCCCCATGGATCTTCCGGCGGCGGTAACAGCAGCTGTTGCTGCGTCGAGTGGCGAGGATTAAGAAATTCATTAAACGGATTCACTTCATTTGCATTCTCAGTTCCACCGCCGCCACCATCATCATTATCCACCGCGTTGATGAGATTGTTGGAAAAGTTATAAATATCCGCCTCGTCCGGTGCTAGTGCAATGAAATTCTCCAATTCCCCATCACCTCCTCGTCGTCCTCCTCCTCCGGTGGGACTTTCGCCGCCTCCACTGTCGCCATTTTCGCGTCGATGTCGATGCTTCGACTGCTGCAACGGAAAGGAAAAAGAGGACACGGGAAATGTGAATTAGAACATGCGTCTGGAGCGGGAGACCACCACTAATGAAAATTGAGTTTTAATTATTTCCAGCACCGTTCCTTCGAAACAGCGGGAAAGCGTCAACGGTGGTGGCGTCGAGTGTTATCACACTTGTCGTCGAAGGAGGAAAGGATCTCTCCCTGCCTGTGGTGTGTCTTCTTTGTTGGTTCTTCATTACTCTTTGAGGGGTATTAATTTGCTCGGTTCAAGATTGCCCAATTAATTGCTTTATGGTACTCGTGACGGAGAATTGAATTGGTGTTTTTAACATTCAACGGTTAAGGAGGAAAATTTTGTAAACTTAAAGCAGTTTTAAAGTAGGTACCATATAATGGGGTAATGTTGATACATTTTTTGAGGAAAATTTGAATATTTCTCGTATAACATATGATCTTGCCCTAAAAGCCAGCGGTAACCGAGTGTGCAGCTCACTGTTTTCAGGCAAATTATGGACAAAGATAAAAACTATCACCACTGGGTGAATAAGGAGCAATGTTTCTTCGGCGTAGCATTGTCAAGTATCGTAAAATGGGGTGAAGTTGTTCACTTTTAAGCGATTTCGTTCTGTAGTTTCGAATAGGATGTATGTATTATCATTAAAATATTTTCAAAAACTTTACTGGGTTGGATATTTAGATAAATGAAATATTGACAAAATGTTACCATAATCACAAAAATCTTCTGGAAATCAAAAAGTGGAGTTTTATATCATGGGGTGAAGTTGATCACTAAATCTGAATCGAAAAGAGATATGTTTTTCACTAAATCTGAATCGACTCTTAAAAATAACTCAAACTAGTTGATAAATCGATCAATTTTAGAATTGAATATAGTGAATTACAGAATACACCATATGAAACGCCTAAAAGTATGCAATTCTCTTTGAAAATTGTGTGTTGAGATGCCACTATAGTCTGATAAGCGTATATTCGCCAACGAACGATCAGAGAGCAAAACTTCGTCTAATCATTGTAACCGAGAGCTTTCCATCCATTACAAACGATTATGTCCTGCAGTTTGGTACCTTCGCTTTTGCAAGGGTGATGATGTTTAGAATAAAACAGTGGCTCTCAAATTTTTTGAAGTAACGGAACCTGCAAATTTTTAAATCCATTTCACGGACCCCTGAAGAATGTTTTCAAAATCACAGTTCATTGACACTTTGCCTTTGATGCGTAGTAACAATTTAAACTGGTAAATTTTATATGATAACTCAAATGAAAATGAAGTTGAATTTACTAAACTTATTGAATTAGACATACGTATGACAAATATCTAACCAGAAATCCAACAATGATCTCGAAAAGAATATGCCAGTCATCCAGAATAAATCTAACATGAAAACAGTTTGGAAGTCGTCAAAAGATCTCGAAAACACAATTTACGAAATTTGCAACGATCCTTCGAAGTTATGCAGAATTGATTATAAACGTATTTTCAAAAAGCCACCAAGACTTCGTAAGTTCCTCACTAAAGTACCTTACTCTAATCCAACAATTTTCTTAGGGATCAGATTTTTGTGAAAATCCCATAAAAACAACCAGCATTATTAATTTTAATTTTATTAATTTTCCCATGAATTCGTTATAATCTTTCTCGTCTCTAAAAGATTGACACAAGATCTGAAATAGAGCCTCAGGTATCCTGCAAGGATTTCACCAGAAGATCTCGCCAGAACTTCTTCTAATTACACTTTTTTTTATATTGGCCCTCTAATACCCAACCCCGCCTTTAGACGGGGTACACTTTGCAAATTTGTGTATTTTTTGTGGCTCACACGCATATTAGGGAAGTTCTTTATGACTTTTAAAACTTTTTTGTATTTTTGAAAAATGTTTAAAAAAATGGATTCTTATAACTTATAAATGCCTGGGATTAATTTAACGTGTAATATAAAATATCGTATCTCTAATATTTTTCTACAATCAACCTTTCACAGAAGAAGAGCCTGATGATATTGAAATAATTTCAAATCTGTTTTTCCGTTAGTTACACGGAAAATGAAAAATTCTTCAGAAAAAAAATTAAAAAAAATAATATTTTCAAAAGTACCGTCAAAATGTGATTTTTTATTACTGCCAAAAAACAGTACTCAGTAGAGGCTTCAAAAAAAAAAATAAAAAAGGATAGGGATGTTCAAAAATAAAAATTATAAAAATCAAAACCATAATTCATAGATTTGCGAATAAAAATAAATCATTGCCCAAAACGTGTTTAGAACGATTTTAGATAGCGAAAAATGATATTTAGATCGAAAATAAAAATTTGGGTATTAGAGGGTTAAATTTAGGGGAGGGATTATTAGTGTATGTTTACTACAAATTAAACCTTAAAACTTCACTTTTTGCAAAAAAAAATACTAAAATCACTAGTAAGCCGAGCAAATACCTTTAAACTCTAATATGTGTTGCTTATCTTGACAGATAGTCCTATTTCGTCTGCGACTTACAGACTTCTTACCTATTTTTAGTTATAACAGTTTCAAAATTGATTGTCTTGCACGAACATTTGCCCTATCGGTTGGGCAAGAATTCGAAACTATCGCCCCATACTAGTTGCGAAAACTAGTGTGCCCAAAGTTATCGTATATACTATTTTTAAATTCTCAAGATTAAATACTATACGATCGAGGCTTTGTCTGTTCTGAATTGACTTAACAGTCTTTGGGTAAAACAACTTGGAATTTAACTTCAATATTATACTAAAGCAACACATAATAGAGTAAGGTGCGGCAAAAGTTCGCGATTTTGGAGGAAAAATCAATATTTCCATAAAAATGACATATAACACTTGAAATGAAATAAATACCACACAGTGAAAAATTTGCTACAAATTTGCTGAGCAAGTCTCTGTCAAAATATTAACCCAGTTTTTATTTAAAACAGCTTTCAAATTGAAGGTCTTAAAAGAAATTTTGCTCCACCGGTGAAGCAAGAGTTCGAATCATTTGTGGACAAAAGTTAGCAGGTTCACACATAAAAGATCGATATTTTTATAACAGGCTTGCTTCATTCCAGCAATAAACTGATGTTTGCAGAAAAATACACAATAAATTTTCATTAAAAAGTGACCAAAACAAAGTTAATTGAACTATACCCAAGAAAAAGCTGTTTGTTAGTAAACGCTGTAAAAACATGAAATTTTGATCACTTTTTCGCACAATCAAGCAACTTTCGCAAAATTTAAAACAATATGTAGATTTTAGGCAACTTGAAATTAATTTCTCAAAATGGCTCAATCTTTTGCCCCACTATGGGTTTAACATGATTTCCAAACGTTTATGCTACAACTAATACAGCTCAATCATCTTTATGCAATGCCCTCTCATAACAAACAAATAAATTTGTATTTTTATTTTGTTGCAATGACAAAAAAGTGCAATTTCAACGTCTAAACAACATATAGCCAAAACTTTTCCAATCTATCTATCTATCTTTATAAATAAAAATGGAGTGCTGTTTGTATGTCACGAGATGGGTTTAGAGGCCATGACATTTTGAAAATTCTCGCAAAGTCAAGTTTCTAAAGTGCTCCGACGTGTTTGTGTGTATAAAAATCTCAGGATATTCACTAAGAAAGATGGAAAAACGAGAGTGGACAGAACTGTCAATTTGTATGGGATTTTTCATGGCATTTTTCAACAGTCTACTTGTTGGGAAGACGAAGTTTGCCGGGACAACTAGTGTTTCATAGATTTATAAAATGTTTGGAGAGAGAGGGAGTCTCTTACTTGAATAGCATTTGAACCACTATAATATTAATATCTTTGTTTTTTATTTGAGCTAGAAATCTTAAAAAGAAACTCTTGCTCTACTCGAAGTTTTGCCCCACATTGCCGCAGTTTTTATTCTAGCTCTCTGCACTTGTAGAAAATTCGAAATAACAAGATCGGGTACAGTAGACTACAGAAGCCCGGGACAAGTGGGACCTAAAATTGCAGAACGAATGAGAAGTGATTGTTACGAAATGTCTAAAACTTAGGTATAAAGTCTGATAAATGGACTATAGGTCAGAGTTGTCCTGCTCTGCGGGCAAGTAGGACCAATTTAATCAAAATTAATATTCCAAATCAAAATATCGTTGCTATTAACTAATCATAGTATGCTATGTTGAACGCATATTTGGTGCAATTAAGGTATCAACCATAAGATATGTAACGCTTTTAGGAGAAAATTTTCGTTGGATTTAAAATCACATCATGCTTAAATTTAGTTAATCTGTATACAAAGCGTTAAGAGGGCTGTGAGATGGTCAAAATTTCATTTTCCTAGGTTGATGAAACAAATTGATAAATAAAAAGAACATTTGAACTCTTTTAAGCAACTGTAAAATGCCCTTGTATTGTTGTCATGTTTGGTAAAACATCGCTTATTGGGTGAATTACATTTCGTTGCTACTACTAATGGAGAATATTGAAATTGAAATGCACCAATCTAAATAAATAATTGTGCAACATTCTTGGTCTTCCTATTTTAAGCTTTCTGTTAGAGCGCAAAGCTGAACGCATAGTTGTTTGTTGCTTCCTGTAAGGGATTTATGCCTTCAAAGTTTTGAAGAAATCTTAAAGTTGGATTCCAATATGTTTTACCACAGATAACAGATGTTTATGCGAGAACAAAAAAATTAAGAAAACCTGTGTAAATATTCAAATTGAAACTCCTAGCAATCATTAGCGCCGCCACACAGCAAATTGCATCAATCAGTGGTGAGTACCAGTATCTTGAAATATTTCATTTTCACATCGCCAAGGGAACTTAGCGATGACAGCGCCACCACGATGTTGCTACTTGTATTGCCATTCAAAATGATCGTTAATTGTCTTACACAGTTTCACAATCGGACTTCAACATCTGTTATCTGTGGTTTTACCTTAAATTCCAAGAGTAAAATTTTACCTCTTCTTCTTCTTTTTCCTTCGATGCAACATCTGTCACATATATTTATGGAACAGCAGAAGTTGCTATAACGCCAGTCTAAATTTTACTTCAAATAAGAAAACGGAACGACGTACTTTGTTTTTGTTTATTTACTTTTCCAGTTTTTGACAGCTCTAGATAGCCCTAGAGTTGTCCAAATAGTTCCTTAGTCTGAAAATTCAGGTTGGTGCTATGTTAAATATAATAACTGCTAAACACAAACCTTTTATTTCACCCACAATACTTCCCCCTTTAGTATATTTTTTCAGAGCCTGCTTTTAGCATATATGACTTGCGATTAGGGTCTTCCTTAGCTGAGTGATTAGAGTCCATGACTACAATAATATATTGTAATAGATTGTTTCGTTATAAAAATTCCTGTTTACTCATTTATGTTGTTTCATAAATTATAAAGTTATGCCAGTTAATTTAGATCAAAACGACGCTTTTTAGAACTAAAAATTTATTAGACTTATTCAACAACTTAGAGCTGAACGCCTTCCAGAAATCGCTTAATATAAATGAATAATTCTAATATTTTTTGTTGTCAGTATATGTTTGATTAAGTGGTTCAGATTACTTCAATGTAACTTTTTGAACATCAATGATAAAACGCTTAACCACGTACACGAACGCTTTATTCTCAAACTCAATCCACATCCAAAAAAACCCGTTAAAAACACATACGGCTTGGCATTCAAACGATCCCAAAGGAAACTTCAGCGTTCAAAGAAAAACAGAAGAATCCAATCACCGATTACGATGATGACGACGATAACATCGCTGCCACATTCCATCGTATGAAAGGATTCCAAGCGAATCGGAAAAGGGTCGAATTCGACTGGCCTTGGCTCATCATGAAGCCGAGGCGATTGAAAGTAAAAAAATATATGTATACATGTTTGTACAATATTCGAAAAGTCATGTAAAATGTATGGCGAAACCATAATAAATGTCAGCACACACTCGATACTCTTTGAGTTGATTCCTGACGATCAGAATCTGGTAAATTAGATAAAGCATCTTCATTTGAACATGAGAAATCCAACATGTCATATGATGGACTAACGTAAAAAATGGCAATTATAATAGAAATCCGTTAAAATCTATTAAGATAGTCGAATAACACTAGGGCGCCGCTCACAAATTACGTAACACTCGAAGGGTGGGAGAGGAGGTACGTCAAAGCGTAACGACTCATACATTTTTTTTTAAATTGCCATACGCAGTGGGGGAGGGGACAAAATAATTCAACTTTAGTGTTACGTAATAAGTGGATGCTGCCTAAGCTTAGAAATAGGCTCTGCTCCGGTTGGAACTTAACACTAGGAAGAAGTAAAACATGATCAATTATGCTTTTCGGCTACGCAGTCTTAATTTTTCAACGGCTTATTTATTTGCCCGACGTTTCGACACGGGAATTGTGTCTTCCTCAGGGGGTAAATATTGTTGTCGTTTGTAGTCTTATGTTTTGTTTAACTTTAACTGTCAAACAAACATAAGACTACAAACGACAACTATATTTACCCCCTGAGGAAGACACAATTCCCGTGTCGAAACGTCGGGCAAATAAATAAGCCGTTGAAAAATTAAGACTGCGTAGCCGAAAAGCATAATTGATTACAACCATACAGTCGATTCCCCACCAGCTCAGTAAAACATGATTTCATAAAGATAAGTGAGCCTTCGATTTACTATGTATCGCAGTATTGAGAAAGGGTGTTTCAATATATCCGTCATACTTATGGAAGTGGATGAGAATCGGTTATGCTCCATAGAATTACACAGTGGAACTAAAACAAAAATAACCTTTTTGCTAGTTTCATAAAAAGTTATGCGTATACAAGCAAGCCTCGTTAGATAAATGTATGACTCGTGCTGCAAAAATCATTATTCTGTAACTTGTTGAGTTAACTACTATTCCCAAGCCATCAAAAAGTTCTTTTTAAAAAGAAATTATTACAAAATTTCGTACGCTCGTATTCTTGAGTACCGAAAAAAAGATTTTTGTTGTAAATTAAACGCATAAATCAGCATCAAGTTATTGAACTTGCATGCAAGTTGACTGAAATTGATAAATTATGCATCTCATAAACCCCACGTGTTATGCCATTTTTTGGAAACGGCGATGGCTTCAGCTAACTTAAATTGAGTGATTAGCGGTATATTGGTGCTTGAGACCAAATCTTATTCTGCTGTGTTATGTATTGTAACTTAACAAGCTCTGTCCCAGTTGCGACTTAACGCCAGAAAGAAGAAGAAGAAGAAGCGATCTTATCGTTTTTGAATATTTTGTTGAATTTATTAAGAAGGGTTTGAACATTAATAGATATGGCACTTTGCAAACCCATTCCGCATGGAACCGCTCCACTGTTGACCTAATAAACAGAACATCTGCCCCGATCTCGTTCATCGTTCGATGCCACCCACACAATCTCTAAAAAAGCAAATCTCGGATAGGAAATTGATTCCAGCTTTCGGCCATCACAGTCGCTTGCCAAAGTTAGCCTGGCAGTGCACGTGTGTAGAGATATGTTCAAGAATATGCGTAGGGTAGGTGTGCCAATTATGGGTGCAATATTTCAACAGCAAGAAAAAAGATCAGATTTGAGCAGGGTTTCTAAAATGCAAGCATGACTTGTTGATATTTCTTCTGAGAGCTTTCTCAGAAGCTCAGACACCTACAGCATAGCTTAGTAGCCGCGGACTATAACCAAGCTCAATTTCAAAAGATTTTCAACTTGAAACGGTGAATTTTGATAATAAATCTTCGAGCTGTTTAGTGGAATACCTGTAAGTTGATGAAAAACCGAATTTAGTACTATACCATTTAATTTCGCTATAGTTTGTATCTTTTGACTGATACTAACTATAGTGGAATTAAACGGTAAATTTTATTACTTACCAGCTGAATTTGTTCATTTACTCTCACTAGGCAACATACGCTAATCATTTGAAGTAGTTTTACCGGACGAAAACATAAATTTCGATATAAGTGTTCTTTATCAAGCTTCCAAAATGGCGAAGTGCCTGATGCAATATTTCAAATGGTATAATTTTCCAATACACGAATATTTTTGATCAAGGCCAGTTTCCATAGAAAATTTTGTTTTATAATTTATGTTAATATTAACTATCATATTCTAGTGAAACAATGAAATAAATGTCCTATTCCTCACTATTGCCATAATTGGTACTTTAGACATGTTTAGGACAAATGCCCTACCTCTACCTGCCTGTCTCGGCAGCCGGCAGTGGAATTTCATCTCATTCCGGCTACATAGAGCCACATCCGACCGGAATGGTTCTGCACGGAGGTTGCCTGTGAAGTAAAACGGCAGACACTACAAAGTCTCAGGAAATTCAATAAACTGAATCTGGTCTGGTACAGGAAAAAGCGCCGTTCGGCGTTAGGGTGTACTAACGAAGGATTGGAAAATTAAAGTTAACTGTGATGTCGTAATTTCGGGCGAAGTTGATCATATTACGGGGTTGTAAGTTTGTTTTTTTTTATAATGTTGTCAATGTCGAAAAACTATATGCTCTGGAACTTCCGAAGGAGCTTTTGAAGGAACTTTCGAATGAACTTCCGACGGAACTTCTGCAGGAACTTTCAACGGACTTTCCGAAGGAACGCCCGAAAAAAATATGAAATTTTATGGCGGAATTACCTGAAGGAGCACCCTCGAGGAATATTCAGAATGGAAGAATTTCTTAAAAATCTTCCTAGAGAAACTTCTGAAGGATTTCATGGAGCAATTCCCATGTGAAATCATAGGAAAATTCAGGAAGAATTCCTGAAATAACTTTTGAAGGAATCATCGGAAGGAAGAAAGAAGCAGTCCTGTAAGGATTATCAGAAGGACTCAGGACAAAATCTCGAGAAAATCTGGACCGAATCACAGTGAATCCTGGTGAAATTCACTGACAAATTTCCGTTACAATGTTCTGTAGGAATTCCCTAAAGAATTTCTGGTGGAATTCCATAAGAAATCATAGAAAAATTTCTGGAAGATGTCCCTTAGCCGTTCCTTAAATAAATCCTTGAGAGTTCTTAGAGGAATTCTGGGAGTAATACCTGAAGAATTTTTGCAAAATTTCTCTTGAGGAATTTCTAAAATAATTACTTGAGGGATATCTGCTGTAATAAGTAAGGGTTAGTAACAGGTATCTTTTTAGAGAATTGGTATCTAAAACGTCTATATTTTTAATGAAAGGCCTCTAAAGTTTTATTTCAACCACAAAGGTCTCTAGAGTATCTTTTTTTTGTTATTCTGCTTGCAGTGAACTCCTCGAGGAAAAGCTTTAGGAATTATCCTAGTGATTTCCACTTGTTCCAAAAATTCTTCTGAAGGAAGTCGAGAAAATCAGGATCTATTTCAAGAATTCCCAAATAAATTAAATCAGTGACCATTTACTTCTTTATGATTTTTTTCTAAGAAATTCTCTAGCATTATTCTGGGATGAAATCCAAACAGTTCAACATTCCTTAAAAAAATCTTTAAAAGTTTCACACCAGTTAACACTACAGCAATTTTTTTCAGGAAATTCTCCGATCATTTCTTTACACATTTGTTTACGGATTTCGTCCGATTCTTTTCAATTATCTTAGCAATTTATCTAGGAAATCTTTTGAACTCCCGCAAAAGTCCGCGAATTTTTCAGGAATCCTTATTTATCAAGAGTGATATAAGATCTCATACAAGTTTCATAGGAGGTTACCTTAAAAACTTCTCGGGAACTACTTCAGGTTTTTTTTTTTTATAAATTTCTCTGAATTTTGAAAATTTCCTCAAGATTTCCCTGGAGACATGCCTGGAAAAAGTCTGAGATATTCCTTGAAAAAACACCTTGACAAATCTTTGAAGACTTCGTTGAGAAATATCTCAAGGAATTACTAGAGAAATTCCTAAAGAAATGTTAGTATGAATCTCTGGAGATATTCCTGAAGGTATCCTTAGAGAAATCCTTACATGAAATTTCAAAGTAATACTGAAGAATAATTTTGTAGGAAACCCTGAGAGTGGTTGAATTTTTAAAGATGTTCTAAACCGGAGTCTTGGAGGATGTTCTAGGGAAACCGATGGAAGAATCACCTGAGAAAATTCTGGAGGACTTGGAATTTTCTCGAAAAACAAAAACTATCAAAAAGAATCTTGGGAAGAATTTCTGATGGAATATCTAAGGTAATTTCTGTGGTTATCCTTGTTGTATTCTTGAGGTATCGAAATTAGAATTTTTGGATGAGCTTCTTAGGAATATCCGTCGAGGAATTCCATGAGAAATAATCTCTGAATGACTTCCTGAAGAAATCAAATATCTGAGTTGATTTCTGATGAAACTAGTAGAGAAGATCATGAAAAATGCATACAGCAATTTCACTTTACGAGGAATTTCCAAAAAATCTCACTGGGTCACCATCAGCTCTGTGAAGTGTTTCTGGAATGATTCACTAAGAAAATCCAAGATGAAGTCATGGACAAATTCTCTGAGGAGTTTTTGGAAAAAAAAAACTCGCAGAAAAAATCATAGAGAACTCGTCAGAGGAAATTTTCGAGAAAATTCCGAAAGATTTTTTAGGGGAATTGCCCAGGAAGTTTACAGAAAGTTCGAGGAGAATTATGAAATGTGTAATTTTTAAAGGAATTCCTAAAATAATTCGTGGAAGAATTTCTCGAGTAATATATTGAGAAATATCTGGGGGAAATCCCGAAGAAATTCTCAAAAAACTCCTGAAGGATTTTCGGAATAATTCCTGCAGATTTTCCTTAAAGAATTTCTGAAGTTATTTTCTAGAGGTATTCCTAGAGTAGTTTTTCCTAAAGAAATAACCTGAGTAAATTTTTAGATAATTTCTCAGAGGAATACCCAGAAAAAAATCTCAGAGAAAATCCTGGATGAATGCGCAGAGTAGTTCTTGGAGAAATATCCGGAAGAGTTCCGGAAAGAATTCCCGGGAAATATATAATTTTTTTTCAGGAATTTCTGGATGAATTTCCGGAGCGATTTATTGAGAAATTACCTATGAGATTTTCAGAGAGTTTTATTGAAACATCTCCGGAGAAACTTTAAACAAATTGTGAGCAATATTTTGAGAAACACTTAAAGAATTCTCAAAGAAGTGCCTGCACGATTTTTTCAGGAAGAATTAGAGAAGAAATTTCTGGATAAAATACTGGAAGCATTCTTGGAAGAGTTTGTGCAGAAAAAACAGATTTTTGGATGGATATTTGCAAGTATTCCCGGAGTAATTTTTGAAATATTTCGCTGAGGAATTCCTAAGGAATTTTCGAAAAAAAATTGGAGAGGTTTTTTGGAGGAAACTCTGGAATAGTCATTATAATATTATGTGAATTTTACTGAGATCAAATTTGCGACACTTTGCCATTAGCGAAGTGTGGCCACACAGATAAAAGAAAATTCACTGTCAGTGCCCTGCTGCAAAACATCCGTACTCCGCCATAATCAATTCCAATAAATTCATCAGTTGCACAAGCCAATCGGGATGTTTTTTCGTCGTTCTACCTCCAGCTCACTCAGTCAAGGTACCGGGTTGGTACCCCCGTTGGTTTGCCCACATTCAATTTGAACCTCGCTAATTTGCACATCATTCAGGTTAAAAATGGCTCAAAGGTAATTTTTCTCATGGAATGTAGTAAAGTGATATGGAACGCAAAATCAAAACAAAACAGCCAAAGGAGTAACCAGAATTATTATTTTCAATAGAATGTAGGGTGACTAGAAGTTCAAATTAAAAATGAGCCGCGATGGTTTGCATGAGGTACCGTTCAAATTAGCGAGGGTGCACGGTAGTTTGAACGCCAGCAGAACTTCCTGCGGTCCTAGATTCCTCATTCAAAGAGTTTAATTGTTCCGGTAATTCCGGGAAGAACACAAAATCAGAATTAGATTTAAGGTGACGATGAATCGAATCCAAACTTAAAATTTTCAAAAACACAAATCTGAAGAACTGCACACCCATTTTAGCGGAAAACTAAATTGATTGGTCACCACCAGCTAGTGATCAATCGATTAAATTTTCAGCTTGCACGGATGTCTGTTTCTTCAGATTTGTGCGCTTGAAAATTTGAGGCTTGGCTTCAATTCAAACACGACCTAAAAACAAACATTCAGAATGACATTTGCGTTCGATCAGCATCTTCGAGCAGTTTGTATCTTGATATTTGAAATATCACGCGCAAGAAGGTGATATTGGAGCTGTCAAAAATGTATGGAAAACCGCATGTACCATGATACAACTCCGTAGTCTGAACATAGCATGGATTTATCACAGACAAACATACATCACACTCTCATCATTGTCCTTCGACCACCTTTTTAACGGTCGTTTTAAATATATGGTAGGTGGCCAATCCATCAATCGCAGCGCTCGCATAGTTTTTGTTCGTGTTTGACGTTTTCAAACTACCGCCATCTGTTGGCCAATCGACCAAATACAAGGATTTCAGCATTGACCATGTTAGCTCCTCGTGACCATGATTTCGATTCTGAGTGTTACGTTTGTTTGTCTGTGGATTATTTATATTTTTTTTCTTTCCGTGTATTATTTCTAATAATCGATGCTATTTCTTGGAACTTCATTTTGCTCAGCTGCACTGCTTTTGAGTTGGAAATTTCCAAAATATTTGAAGCACTTTTGTTTAATAAGTTTTTTTTCAAACGTAGAAAATTTGATATATATTTTGACGGAAAATATCAAATTGAATAGATACTTATTTATACACAAAGTTGGTCTGATAATGTCACTGAGGGAACCGATGTCGATTGAGAACCCTTTGCATATCTCGCGTTCAGCATCATAAGGGCGTAACTGTAGTGATCGATTTCTCTTCATCGATTTTCTCTTAAGCTAATTACCTGACCGGGAGAATGTTTTCGACTAATATTTTTGGTGCCATACAAAGTACTCATCGTTTTTTGTCATACTGCATCGTAAAATGTTGCAAAAGCCGCTCTTATATCCAGTACTAATTCAGAGAAAAAGTCGATGATACGTTGAACAATAGAAAATCAATCGACTTCTGGGCTTTATTAAAAAAACACACATTCAAAGAGTATATCGGAACGAACTCGCCAAACTCATCAAATCGATTTTGCTATCCAACGAATACAATGGAGAGTTCCTTTTTATCACTTGTCATTGCCATATGCCACTTGAACGGCAATTATTTTTTGTTATGTTTTCAACATTAAAAGTAACTGTATAACTTTTCTCCGCTCTTTCTAGAATTATGATTTGACTAATGTTGATATATATTGTCTAAAAACTGTTATTTAATCAATTGTGTAAATGAAAAAAGAGAATCCATAATTAGCGATTCTAGCTGGCTCAATAATAGGTAACGTCGGCAGCGAAGTGGACAATATGGCAATCAAATGGAGATTTGAAACTAAAGTTAAAATTAAGAATAATTGTTGTCAAGGCTTGAACACAATGACAGTGGAACGGCAACGGAATCGGAAACAGTTTGCCAGAATAAATCACACCCCCTTGATTGAGCTGTCAGTGAACGTAAGTGGACCAACACTGTGTCGACAAGCATGTAATAGTTCATGCTGGTGATCCGGCTTTGCTACCGTTGCCGTTTCCGCTCTCATTGCGTTTGGGCCTTTAGGCTTTACGAAACGCAAATTGGTCCATTTACAATTTAAGCGTTATGTAATAAATGGATGCTTCACTTAAAAAATTGAAAAACTTAAGCTTTAAGTTATCTATCAAAAAAGTGAAAAACGTAGTATCGGTCACTACTACTCTACACTAAAGGGACTATTATTAGCAATAAAAAAATATTTACGTTTTGAGTTGGAAATGCTAGGTACGGTCAACTCTCCCTTACTCTATATTTCGTATTTAAGTACCGTGATGGATCAAAACCCGGACGGTATCAATATAGGGACACTCTGTTAATAATCGTTGAATAATAGGTTAATTTCAACATTAATCTTGAATGAAATAATTACACACAAACGTTATATTATTATCATCACTTTACTATAAATTTTCATCTAGTAACCATTGCAAACAAAATCAAAATTGTAATCCAGTTCGACACCTCTGGTTTCGTAGCGTAAGTTCTGTGGCTCAAGCGTACCGAATATCGTAGTACTAGTACGACGTTCAGTAAACGGTATTTTATTTTCATTGAGTTTTGGGTGATTAGTAGTGAGCATTGATTTGAGTGAATATTAGTTTGAATGATTGAACCTATTAAAGTGGCGAAAAATGATACAAAATTATGTTTCTCATGAAGATACATAGGAAGTGTCTGGATTAGTGAACTAACGATTGGAAATCCGGACGTTATGTATCAGACATAAGCTTTACGTTATTAAATACCGTGATGAATCGAAATCCAGACAACACCAATATCCGGACACTCAATCGATTTTTGTTAATTCAACAAAGAAATTGAAAAAAAATCCGATCATATTTTGTTCGTAATTTTAAATTTAAATTTATTTCATCATTTTACTTTTACATACCATCTACCCAACTAACATTCATTCATTTAACAAACACCATTATGGCAGTTTTATTCAGCATCATGTTTAATAACATTTTAATAATTTTCATGGCCAACCTTTGTTCAGGCGTTGTTCACACAAATTTGGAGAAACTTTTAAGCATGTCGTTAAATTCCAACTTTATTTTTCAGCTTTCAAAACGTTGTACAAGCATTCAGTTCAGCTTTTATACGACTGGTCCAAAAATAATTAAAAACAGATAAAAAACAAAAAAAAAATTTCAAGGCGCGTCAAAATGTAGTGTACACAATTATCATGATATAAAAACCATATTTAAAAATCGCCTGAATACTGGATTCGAACTCGATACCAATCGTCAGCGGTATGCCTTGCCATCTGCGCCATCCTAGAATTGATGAATAAATCGTCCAGTGCAAAATATAAACCTCTCATAGCTGAATGTTGATCATGTTTGAGCTTCTATTCGACATCGTCTAATCAACATATGGTACGCTAATCAACAACTGAACACGCATATTATTCAGCTGTTGTTTAGTGCTGATCCAAGCTGAGTTCGGTCGGCTATTTTTAGCGCACAGTGAGAAAATTTATGTTGATGATGGTAAAAAAATAATGTTTATTTACACAAAGTGAAATCAGTCTGAAATGATTAAAGTGAATATACATCGAAGCCAAACCTCAAATTTTCAAGAGCACAAATCTAGAGAACCAGACAGCGCAGGAGGTTCAAGCTGAAAACCTAATCGATTGGTCACACGCTGGTGGTGATCAATCGATTAAGTTTTCAGCTTGAACGGATGTTAAGTTCTCTAGATTTATGTTCTTGAAAATTTGAGGTTTAGCTTCGATGCATCTTCATCTTAATCTAATGTCATAATAAGTTTTAGTTTGTTCAAAACTTTTATATGAATGATTCATTAACTTAAATTGAAATTTATTTATTTTATAAATTATATTTGTATTAATTTATTATATTATTGATTTGTATTTTTCATAAACCTATAATGCATTAAAGAAATAGTCCTCTGTATGAATATGTATAAATCATTTGAAGTGTTCTGAGGACTGTGCGCCTGAATAGAAAAATGTTCGAATATCTTGACGCGTGGGATTTTTTTTTTCAGAAATGGCCAAGTAAATCATTTATCTTAGATCGCACTATTCAGTTGTGAAGAAATGACATTTCAAATGTAGCTCACTATAGAAATTCATGTAATCAATGCTGTCAAACAAATTTCCACGTTTCTTGTACGGAACAACATCCCGAGCAGGCGGAAAAAAGCTTAGCAATTGCAAATTATAATATGGATAGCTAAAAGTGATATTAACTTGATAGATATAATATATAAAAGATCTGGAAACGATATCTAAAATTAACTACACACAAAAAATAAACAAAATTTTGATGTTGTCTTCAGATCTTTTATGTCAATCAAGTCAATATCAGCTTTGTTTATCAGTACTTCGCTCCTACTAGGGATGCTTAGTTAAAATGTTTGTTTTTGTTTTTCAAAATAATCCTACATTTCTGGAGGCTGAACATGTTTATTTTGTGAACAGCTATTTAAAAAGTTTTGAGAAAGCATAAGTTATAAACTTTGAAATGCATTCGGAACTCAACACAAATTTCGGATATTTTGTCCATTTTATGAAATTTAGCTATGGTGTGATCGTTTTTACAAGGTTTATTTATTGCTGAACAATGTGATTGTTAATCGTCATTTTGATCTCTATTGGATCAACTGTTCTGGGGCAAAAGTTCGAGTAGGGTAAGAGTTTCTTTTCAAGATTTTTAGCTCATTTTAAAACAAAACTTAAATATGTCATGGTTGTTCGAATGCTATTCAAGTAAGAGACTTTCACCCCAAATATCATAAAATTCGATTGAGATTTGGAAAAGTTATGGCTATTTGTTGTTTTTTGACGTGAACATTGTAATTTTTGGTCGAACTTTCATTGCATGGAATCAAATGAAGATACAATCTTTTTCGATATTTTATGTTAGGGCGTTTCTAGGCCTATTATAAAGATGCTTTGACGTGTATTAGTGTTTACATAAATGCTTGGGAACAAATTTTGGCCCATAGTGGGGCAAAAGTTCGAATCAGCGGGGCAAAAGTTCGACCCATATATAAACTCATGGAAAAGTTATCAAAATTGCCAAAAATCTTTATATTATCTTCAAATTCAGCGAAATTTGCTTAATCGTGGGAAAAAGTCATCAAAATATCGAATTTTCACTTTGTTTTGCGAAAAACTGCGTTTAACTCTGTTTTGGGCATTTTTTTATGAAAATTTAGTGTGTATTTTTCTGTAAACATAAGTTTATGGCTGGTATAAAGTATGCCTGTCATAAAAGTATCGATATTTTGTGTTTGAATCAGCGAACTTTTGCCCCACACTAGAATCGAACTCTTGCCCCACCGGTGGGGCAAAAGTTCGTTTAAGACAATCAATTTTGAAACTGTTATAACTAAAAATAAGTAACTATTTTGACTAAAGTTTGTTCAGCAAAATTAGAGCCAATATGTTGAAGATTGATTGGGTGGTAGTTTTTTTTTTCAAACTGCTATTGCATTTCAGGAAATTTCGATTATACCACTCAGGCCGAACTTTTGCCCCACCTTACTCTACTGAAGCTGAATTAGGATTGTATAAGATACTTATTCAGCTCTTATTCATGCTTATGTTAAACATGTGGAAATAGCTGAAGTGCGACACAAGTAAAACGTTATTTCGGCCTCTGAATATCCTTCTATACAAATACATTTGTTTAGTGGAATATTGGCTTTTTAATTGGGGGAAACGTGTCTTGTTCAGCTCATTAGTAAAACAATCTTGACTAGTCGAATGAAAATCTTTGGAAACGTTTAAAAAGTGGCGATTCAACTTTTGTTTATTCTTATGCATGACGTTGAACATTGACCTAAGTTTGTGTTAAAAAAAGCACCTTCTCAGCTCTTTATAGAGCAAAATTTTTATTCAGCTGTCATTACCATTATTGAACAATAATCAAACATGCATGCTTTTTTGTGGCTCTGAATTGTTAGTTGGGTGGTGCTACGTTTTGCATAGATTTATAGCATAATTACCGTAAGACACAAACCTGTTCATTTTACCCCCCCCCCCTGGTCATTTTACCCACAGTTCCCTTACTTCTTGATTCTGGATCGGAATGCAATTTTATGGTTGATCGATTAGCTGAACAGTTAAAAGTTCGATGGCAGCGTTTGGATGTCTCGGTGTACGGCATCGGACAGGCCAACAACTCAGTGAAGGAAAGGCTGAAAAATTGCAAGAAAAATTGCTTTTCTGTGAAAAATAAGACATGCCTCGATATTTACCTATTTTTGAATAGTTTAGTCATGAAAATCAATAGTTTTTATTATTAGAGTAGATTCGTAGAATGATTTCCAATCGATTGATGCAAGAATCTTGAAAATCTATGAGGGCGTTAGTAAGTTATTAACAGTTAAAATCTAGCCACTTTTCGTGACGCGAGCGAATTTTCGTTTTTCGAAATTGTACCCCAGTATGTTGCCGTAAGACGTTATCCAACGTCAAAAAAGCAAAAGTTACATTCTCTACAATGATTATCGATCAACTTTATAATGGTTTATTGAATATTACGGTCGTTTTTGGTGTTCAAAATTGTAGGTCACCCTACCGTAAGAACCTACTCATACCTGAAGTATCCTCTCCTGTTATGTTTGTTCAAGCAATAAGAAAGTGGAAAGAAAACGGTAATATTATCAAACAGCGAAACGAAGGCGAACTATAGCAACCCACCTGGTTGAGAGGAACCAAGCTGTTGATTTAGGCACCCCATATCCTCGACTCAGATGAATCCGGGCACCTACTCTCCGATGTTGACCTATAACATTTTTCTTCTCGCTCGGCAACTCAACTTTGAAGTTTCTAAGTTGGAAAATTTTGCGTCGTTCTTTCGAAAGAAAAATTTCCCTCTTCGAGAGCAGCAGGGCAAAGCGTGTTTCGAAAGTTCGTCGCCAAATGCTGTTTTTCTGTGCAGCAGCATATAGGGTAACGGTCGCATTTTAGACCTTTACCGTAACATGGGCCCCATATATTGCCTAAAATTCATCGCAAATAACTCAATTATAAAAAAATATATTTTTTGGACACTCCTGTAGAGTATCAAAGTATTTATTTTGGACACCAGGCATGCTCATTTTATTAGAAACTAGTGGTCCCGGCAAACTTCGTCTTGCCATCAAGTAGGCTGTTGAAAACCGCTACGAATCGTCCCATACAAAATGACAGTTCCGTTCACTCTCGTTTTTCCGACATTCCCGGTGAATATCATGGAACTTTTATACACACAAACACGTCGGAACCCTTGACGAAAAAAATGGAGAAAGAATCATCCAAATCCGCTGACCCGTTCGTAAGCCATTTCGTGACATACAAACACCACTCCATTATTATTTATATAGATTGTCCAGAGTATCTAAAATACATAGTGGTCCAAATTATTTTGGTTACCCCACCGAGTCTGCAAAGAAAGATCCCTTCTTCGCCAACTGGAGTCGACACGGGGGATCGGAAGATGACATTTAATTAAATCTGACAGCTTCATCCTTGTGCACGGTTACATTGAGCAGCCTGTGGTGGCGCCACCGACGTTTACTAATGACTTGACTTTTGTGCCTCTGGTGGTGGTGCCACATCTGCCTTTTTCTCCCCAGACACAGTGTTCAAGAAGCGCGGGAGGATTTCTGCGTGGAAATGGGAAAGCTCGTGCCGTCAAGTGTTTGTGTGCCAAGGTTGATTAATTAGTCCGCGAAATGTTTGGGGAAGAAAAACACTTCTGCTATGGCAGAAGATGGCGATGATGCGGCAAATTTTGTGCTTACAAAGAAGTTAGTTATTTAGTACCTGTGCCAATTCAGCTGGGATGCCTAATTGCAGTGTGCGCTGTGAGTTTGATAAAATTCGGGAAAATGATGACGAAACTGTATGAAAATTGAGAATCTTAATATCAATTGAGAAGAACCGTACGATATGGCAAGCCTCTGCACTGGTAGTGACTCTTAATTATGTTTATGAAACCGTATGGAAATTTAGTGAATCTTCAAACGGTGATCAATAAATCATCATCAAGAGAAAAAGATACAGCCTATTTAGAAAAAAAAATTATCGATTCCATGCAAAAAAAATACAACTCACAATTTGCCAATAAAATATTCTACTTTTGATCATTTTATCAATTTAATTTAACATCACTATCTCATGACGGCTCACTGTAGTAGCATGTTTGGAAGCTCTGATAAAGGTTTATGATTACGATGGATATGACCGTGGTATGCAAATACTGCCACCTTGCAAAGTATTATAGATAGAGGGATAGACAGGGACATTTCAAAAATACATCTTGTTTCTAGCGTTATGTTGATAACTTAATTTGTTATCAATTTATCATTATTAAGGACTGTATTAGAAAAAAATCAACATTTTCTTATGTGTATAATTCTTACCGCATGTGTAAAAAATTATGAAATGTTACAATCTGTATTGTAACTGGGAAAAAGGATAATTTTAATACAAAACACATATGTAAATGCAATGGTTTAATTAATATGAGGTGAAGAACTAGCCATATGTTAATGTGCTAAAATTCACCTTAATAAAGAAACAAAAAAAAATGATATGAATACATGGAATACTTGTGGATAATGGGCTAAATCTTATTCTAGGCTGAATTTGAAAATAAATAGTTTTATTAATACAAGCATCAAATCAATAAACTGCCTTGTCCAAATAGGTTCACACTCAGCCACACGAGCTTGCTTTGCAAAATAACGCCCCTGGAAATACAATCCCAGTCACGTCTGGCTCGTATCAACAACCCTGTTGCTGGTTTTTGCTGACCCACGCCTTCTGTCAACAAAAGCATCCGGACGGCAGAGTCAGCAAACCGCCGAGGAATCAATCCCTTGACCACTATCAATTTCTTCCGTTCCATTCGTCTTTTCACGTCTCGGCCAATGAAGTGATTCCAATTCCGTGAACTTTCCATCCGACCTCCCCGTAGCCAGCTCAACAACCTACGCTTCGTTTATGAGCTGGTTGAGCGCTTGTAGCGAAATGCGAATCCTTGCTGGCGACGATGTTAACGACTATGGTCTGCTATGCCCCCAATCACAATCCCACACACTCACAGGACGATTACATTACAGTCCTTCGGTACACTATGCCTTTTTTGCCAGAGTACCGTCGCACACTGGGCCAGATCACTGTTTTTGACGGCCAAAACCTCTAGTACTCTATGCATCCTAGAAGTTTGATTTCTTCGTCAAAATTGTTCGGAACAATTTTTACCATATTTTCACTCCTGTGGGCTTGACTTCTTCTTCTTCTTTCTGGCGTTACGTCCCCACTGGGACAGAGCCTGCTTCTCAGCTTAGTGTTCTTATGAGCACTTCCACAGTTATTAACTGAGAGCTTACTATGCCAATGATAATTTTTGAATGCGTATATCGTGTGGCAGGTACGAAGATACTATATGCCCTGGGAAGTCGCGAAAATTTCCAACCCGAAAGATCCTCGATCGGTGGGATTCGAACCCACGACCCTCAGCTTGGTCTTGCTGAATAGCTGCGCGTTTACCGCTATGGCTATCTGGGCCCCTGTGGGCTTGAATTAATATTATAACCAGTGCTGGGAATGGTAATAGTAGTAGGCTCGAAATTCGCAAAAATCACGTGGCTTTCCCAGTACAGTAGTTGAAGAACGTGAATCTCATCAAGCAGCCTATGTTGGGTGCATGAATTTTCCAAATCGTTAGTGTCATTGAAGGCTCTAAATGCGGGAAATGCAGCGGGAAATAGAAAATTTTTCTACAGTAATTTTGGGTTGCCCCTAGCAACGGGTGTTTTACAATTTTTAGATTTCTACTGCTAAAAATCCAATCAATTTCCACAATATTTGTTGCATGTCAATTCTGACCTATTATGAACATTTTGTGATATTATTTGGTGTTAAAACGAAATAATCACTTTACTTATTCTTGTTAATGTGGTGCAATTAATTCCAAATAACTCACTAAGGGTGAGTCACGAATCTCGATAACAACTCAGCAGTAGAACGCTCGGTAAACAAAATTTGTAAATTTTGGTGGAATTTAACTGATTTTAGTAATTTTCATTAGGTAATTCTAATTCACCGACAGTTCTGTGTCTGTGAGTATTGCCAGTTATGTTGCGCTTCACGGTAGAAATATTTTCGAAACTCTTCCAAAATTAAATTGTCGTCTTGAAAAGGACGGTTGGGTGAGGATATCGTCGATCGTCATTCCATGCTCAGGTTTAGTGGATTCAGTGGTAGTTATGAATTCTGGTGTCGGTGCTGGGGGCGATTAAACCTCCGAATCTGTACAGCGTACGGCCCTGCCACTTCAGAGCGTAGCCGACAGCATTCCGGATGCGGGTTTCCTCGTAGATGAGACCGGAGGTACGCTTGACCCCGCCACGGCGGGCTTGGTGATGATGCAATGGATGTTATCACGCAAAACCTTGCGATCTCTGGCCGTGTGAACTAATTGCGACGGTCTATCTTCGGCAACGATTGAAACAAAACTGATATTCGGCCGTCGACTCGGCTGCTTTTACGCAAATGAACGCTATGGATGAGTTCGTCTTGCTCGCTCGTTGTTCACTGTTCGTCTCGCTCTCTCGCTCAGCACGGACAAGAGAAGGTTATAAAAGCGACGGGCTGCCGCGCAAAAAGTGTGCCGAGCGAATACTACTCGAGATGCTGACAAACGAAAATCGAGCGGTGTGCAGTGTTGGGAAACTCGTAAGTACTCACCGAAAACTGCAAACTCACTCGCGAGTTTGAGTTGTACAGCTTTAACTCTCGCGTGAGTATACTCAGGCGTGAGTTCAAGCTGTACAACTCATACTCGTGAGTGAGTTTTTGACTAACACTAACTCGCTCGTGAGTAATTTTACTCACTTGAAGTGTTGTAAATGTTCTAAAAGCTTGCGAATGGCTCATATTAATAATAGGTAATGAGTAAGGCTGTTCTTGTTGCGGCCTTATTCAAATGAAAAGATGAAAATTTAATTCTTAAAACTATTTCTAATTTCAGATCAGTACACTAGATCCGCATGACTTCCGTTACCTTATAAATTTCACGAATGAAAAATAATTGAGCTTGTCATTTTTCGAGCTGATTTTTCATCGATGGGATGATATGAGCACCCTACTTTTTATTGTGAATTCATCTCATATAATCTCTACTCACTAAACACTCCAAAAGATTAAACAGCAAAAAGATCAAATTTTAAAAAACATTGTCTGTTTGTGTCCATAAACCGGTGTTCTAAAGTACACACTAGTTAGGAATAATTTACTTCGTTCAATTGATGCATACCATAAGGTCGGTATTCAGACAGACTGAACCAAATGTTTTTTAATGGCTTCAGGAAAACATATCCCAGACATTCGAAATTTCAAAATATTTGCAGTATTTGCTGTAATAATGCAACTTATCTATTTGATGGTACATCTGTACTAAAATAGCAACGGAAAGTTTAGAATTGGTGGATTTCTTCGCGTATCTTTTCGCGTATCAAAATATCATCTAGTCCGGTCTGTCTGAATACCGACCATATGTGCAATTCAAACACATATTAGAAGATCGTTTTTTATTGCTGATTTCTGCTTCATTTTCTTTAATTTTACCACGAACAGAGATGCTTAATATGCTCAATATTGTTTAAATTTGTTTTGGCTTGTAGTTGATTTCGTTGGACAACCTCTAGGATGATGCATGAACATTCGACCCTAGTTTGGGTCATGTCTGAAGAAATCATAACACGTATAGCAAAGTTATCCCAGCATCTATTTATGAGTTAAAATAATCACTGAAGCAAGAATAATGTAATCATCGATGCCATGAAGGAATATACCGTTGTCACATTTCCCCTAACAGAGTTTGCATTTATTGCACTGAATGGGTTTTAAAGAGGGATCACGATAGCCATAGGGCCTATTCACAAATTTCATAACGCAGAGAGGGGTGGGTGGGTGTCCTTAAAATGTTTCAGCTCATACAAAACCCACCCAACCCCTTCAGCGTTATGAAATAAATGAATGAAGTAAAGAAATAAATAAATTGTATCTTCTGCCTAGGAAACTATTTCAGTGAAAATTAGCCAAGTTTATGATTCCGTGTACACATATTGACAGTTCGTCATGAAAGGTGACGTCTGACAATTCGCAAAGCTTGATCATAAACACTTATCGCATTTGATTATTCTCGACACTCACAGTGCGAGTGTAAGGAATTTATCGAAAAGTAGATAGTTGTGAACATTCCAAACGGTATATCTCAGAGCATAGTAGATCTTTTTCAAACTTTTTATTTAAGTAGATCTTCATTATGTCAAGCATTGAAGAAACACAAAGAAAATATTAGAAAGTTTACAATACCAATACAAACAAAGCAAAATTTATCAAGCACTTAAAAATATCTTGCACAAAATGGCATTTATTCAAAATTTATATCAAATGAAGAAAAAATTATATAGGGAATCGGGCAAATGTGTTAACTTAATACGCCATTTAGAACGATGTTCAAAAATTTAATTGTTACTTCAAAAAACGCTCATTTATTGGAATGAGATCTGTTGATTCTTGAAAACAATTTACGAAACTCTGCCAAATGCATATCCGATGATTTATATAAGTTCCTCTACATACCGATAAAACATACATAGATGACCCGATTTTATCAGCAAATAAAGAAAAATGACATTCGTTTTTGACGATGAATACAAATGTGTTTCGAATAATTTTATTAAATTGGAATGCATATTTCAATGTGATGATTTGTATTGAGAAAGAATAAATTCTTCCAGAAAAATGGACTGTGAAACCATGTCCTGAGAAATTAAATTCATCAACACAAATATGCTGTAGCGATTCATATACTTACGTTTCTTAAAAGCAATTCCGTAGTTGAGTCTAATTACTTTATTTTAAATAGATTTTCAAGGACCCTTCAGTTTGAAAAGAAAATACTCATTTTTGAATTGATTTTACGCAATATTGAGTTATTTAATAAAAGCTGTAGGAAACTTGCATTTAACCAAATTTGGCTTATTGTGTCAAAGTATCACCCCCTTGAGTAAATGCAGCTCTTTGTACTTTTGACAACATTCGTGAGGAAGAAAAATCATAGTGAGAGATTTTGGGCTCAGAGAATAATCAATTTAAATTGTTGAACTTTGATTAACTCAAAACTTAAGTTTTTTTTTCTCCGTATTGAGAATCACTTAAACGTGCGGTATTACGTACAAGTATACTACAAAAAAAGGATCATAGCACAACCGCAATAATAAAAACCTGAGACAGAGACTCGACAATACGTATCTGTATTTCGTGCCCAAACGAATCAGCCTCAGATTGGTCCGCCGAACAGCGTTACCAGTAATGATTTGTACGGCAATATCAGCACTTTCTGTGCTTAGCCTTTTTCGCTCTCCTTTTCAATTTTTAATTATGCGCACCAGTTTTCTGGCAACACAAAGAACATACAAAAGGAAAAGTAAATTAACAAAAAGCCAAGTATCACATATTGTTACCCGTAACGCGGGTAGATCACCTTTTCGTGGTGCGTTACGGGGTAAGATCTACCAATTTGAACACTAGTCTCATCTTGTTTGTCGGGCTAGGGTAATATGTTCTGGTAATTCAAGGATTCGCGGTACAAAGTCCTTGTACTGGCAACAGTTTCTGAAAATTAATCTATTTTACCTAGCAGATGGTTAAAGACTCGGAGTTGGTCAGTCCCGAGACTACACTTGAAGCCAGGATAACAATCATGAGTGTTAACTCAACAAGGACTGTACGTACTGGTAATTCAAGGACTCACGTGAATTCTGATCACTAAACAAATTTTCTAGCTTGATTCGGTTTTGCTGCTAGCATAAAGCCCCTTTTTTCTAGTATTTTTCTGGGACTAAACTAAAAGCGAAACAAGGATGTGACTAGAGTTCCGTTGCATGGTCAAATATCAGTAGTACCGATTTGATTCCTCAGAAATTTAATCGATTATATTTGCTAAGGGGCGCGCCTTCGCTGAGATGTAAATTTCTATGAAGGGTGTAAATAGCGGGACCTTTTCATCATAGTCAATTTTTATCAATAGCTGAGGAATCAAAACAAAAACTGTACAGAAATCGATGCTTCATTACATATCAATGGAAACACTAAGGATACGGGTAATGCCACAATAGATCTAATTACTGGTCGCAGTGGCGCACCGAACAGAGAAAAAAAAATCACATATTGTCAAAGTCGTCAAAAATTGGCAGCCAATCGAGTATTATACTTGTCAAGCATCTTCAAATCCATGACAACATATGAAATGGGCAAGATGTCAATCGCAAACAAACTTTATGTGTAACACTTTTACTAATATTCCTAATAAAATTTTAATATCAGTAAAAACAGCATTCAGAAAAGGTTTCAGTATTGTTTTATGTCGCTATACGAACGAAATTGGTGTGGACAATATTTGAACACAGAAACACTTTCGTCATTATAATTTGTTGAATCATTTTTAAAAAGTGACACTAAATTCAGTAATGTTTAAAGACCAATACTAAAAAATGCATATCACAATACAGAAGTCGACAGCAGCTGATAACATAATTGATTAGTTATATTTAAAGCCTTCCACCTAGAACGAAACATACGAACGTACATTTTAATTTTGCTTCGGGAAATGCTTACTCATCATACTCACAAAGAGTAACTTACTCACTCACCCGAGAGTAATGACGTCATACTCACTGCGAGTATTACTCTTTATGTGAGTAATACTCGCAGTGAGTTATGACGTCATACTCTCGCGTGCGTAAGAGTTAGGAATGAGTAACTCACAACGAGAGTATTACTCGCAAACGAGTAAGAGAGTGAGTATTTTTTAACTCGCGAGCACGAGTTTCCCAACGCTGGCGGTGTGTTGTGTTGCCGTCGGTGCGGGAAGTGAGCGGATCCACGCCAAATCGGTAAACGATGAAACTCGACTACCTTGGATTCAAATGGAATTTTGCACATAGTTTCGATATAACAGAAAAAGTTTTTTCCACTGGTGGAGAGACCATTTAAAATCAAGAGTAACTTCTGATAAGGGCGTAAGTATTTTTAGCATCACCATTTAAAAAAAAATGTACCTCGGAAACTGTTTGTTATAGAGAAAAAGTGTCTGAGGAGGGATGGTAGACAATCAAATAGGCTTTGTAAAAAAATATACACTGAAAAAAAAATACTTTTATTTTCATGAAAAAATCAAAATTAAACCTTAAAACACAAATTGCAAAAAATAGGTATCTTCGATTTTTTTCAATTTTTTTCTGTAAAATTTCAATGTAAAACCAGATGTTTTAAGCACAGCTTCAACATGGTGTAATCTAAAATAAAAAAGTTTTTCTAAGAGCAACTTTTGGTGCATTTTTGAAAATTCAATTTCTGGCCGTAGAAAAGACGTTTTGATGCTGTAATATGATTCTTCATCCAAAAACAATTCAAAATGCTTATAACAATGCTCTTCCTGAAACTAGCCGTTTTCAAGATATTTAGGATTCGATTATATTAATATCATATAACTTAAGAAAATACGCCCGTTTCATAAGTTACTCCAGATGCTCCACCAACAATGTTACGTTTATCTCTTTTCACATTAATATCCCATGTTTTAAGGGCAGTTTCAACATGGTGCAATTTAAAATAAAAAAGTTTTTCTAAGGGCAACTTTTGGTGTATTTCTGAAAATTCAATTTCTGGTTATAGAAAAGGCGTTTTGATGCTGCAATATGATTCTTTATCCAAAAACAATTCACAATTCTAATATCAATGATCTTCCTATAAGTAACCGCTTCAAGATATTTGTGATTGAATTATATCATAAAACTTAAGAAAATACGCCCGTTTCTTACATTATTCCAGATGCTCCATCAACAATGTTACGTTAATCTCTTCCCACATTAATATCCCATCTACTTTTTCTTAGACATTTAGACGGTTGGATGAACTGTTCGAAAGATGCAGGATGATTGTTGGAATATTGTTGAGAATTAATATAAGTATTACCACAGACACAGATTGCACCATGTTGAAACTATGCTTAAAACATCTGGTTTTTCATTGAAATTTTACAGAAAAAATTTGAAAAAAATCGAAGATACATATTTTTTGCAATTTGTGTTTTAAGGTTTAATTTCGATTTTTTTCATAAAAATAAAAGTATTTTTTTTTTCAGTGTATATTTTTTTTACAAAGCCTATTTGATTGTCTACCATCCCTCCTCAGACACTATTTCTCTATAACAAACGGTTTCCGAGGTACAATTTTTTTTAAATGGTGGTGCCGAAAAAACATACGCCCTTATCAGAAGTTACTCTCGATTCTAAACGATCCCCAATTATATGAGATAATATTCGTCTCATATACTTAATACATCTGCGCAGTTTCATCCAATTCGGAATGGTACATGTCAGATTTCAGCATTTTATGGACGATTTCGCGTGGAACCGCTCAAGTACGTTTGCCTGAGTGAGAAGAACGCAAACAGGCATGAGTGATGCTAAGTTTTCTATTCCGCGGCTCAATAGGGCAAATTGGGCTACGTGGAAAGCACATAGAAAACTTGTTGTGTCGAGAAGATTTGTGGGACGTCGTCGCGAAAGACATCTCCGCCGAAGCGGAGCGTACGCCGGCCTGGGACACGTCGGATCGAAAAGCGAAAGCGACACTAAATAGTGCTGCTACTCTAAGATAGCCAGCTTTCTCTGGTGAAAAATTGTGCTCACGCTCGCGAAGTGTTTGATGCGTTGAAAGCATATCACCAGAAGGTCTCTCGTTTTGTTATTAAATAAATTGTGCGGTGATTTAGAGCACCATTTGCTTGAGATCGATGAATTGTTTGATCGATTTGATGCCCCCGGAACAACTCTCAATTCGGACACGAAAATTTGTTTGCTTCTTCGAAGCTTGCCCCCATCCTTTGATAGACTCGTGACAGCTCTCGATAGCCGGTCGGGTGATGACATTTCGTTAGATGTAGTGAAATTGCGGTTGATGGACGATTTTCACCGACGGCTAGAGCGTGAAACCGGTAGTGCTCGAAAGGTGGAAAAGGCGATGCGGTCTGCTGAAAGTCACTCGGAGAAGAAGAGTCGGGTCTGCCACTTTTGCTCCGGCGAAATTGCAGGAAGCTTCGAAGAGAGAAGAAAACCCTGTGAAGAAAAGTGACAATGCGAAGGTAAAAGTGGTCCAGAGCGACAAAAAAGGCATAGCCTTCACCGTGAGTGATGAGAGAAGTCGATCGTGGGTAATCGACAGTGGTGCAAGTGCAAAGATGACAAACGATAAATCGTTTTTGACTCGCTGAGAGAATTTGCCGGCGGGTGGATAACTCTTGCCGGCGGGAAGAAAACCCAAATTCTCGGCAAAGGCAGTGGCGTGGTGTACGGAATTGACGATGACGAAGAGCCGATCAGAATCATTGGTGAAGTGAAATATGTTCCGGGCTTGTCCACCAGCTTGATTTCCGTGGAAAAGCTGGCACAGCAGAATTAGGAAGTTTGCTTCAACCATGAAGGCTGCAGTGGTCAACTAGAAGGGATCTGTCGTAGCGACGGGCGTTCGTTACGGTGATCTGTATCATCTTCGCCAAGCTGAGTTTTCGATGCAGGTAACGGCAGGTAACAAACCCGACTGCCAGCATCAATGGCAACGTCGTCTGGGTCATCGCAACTGGGCGGCTGCCGAGCGGCTTCTCAAGGAAAACCTTGCCACCGGAATGAAGGTGAGTGACTGTGGTCTAATGCACCCCACAGACGCTCAGACGGTTTGACCAACATTGACTCCGCCTCCCAAGTTAGTTAGACCGATTTATGTTGCTGCAACCGTTTGACCGACTGTCAAGGTTGGTTGCAGCAACCACGATATTTCGTCGCATGTTTTTAGACTTGCCGAGAGTCTAGTGAATATATGATTGTTGTTATTGTTGTAATTGTTATTTTTTCGAATGCTGTGGCTGTGAGGGAGAATCTTTTCGCGATTTTCTGGCAATAATCGCAGCAAGGAAGAGAAGAACTTTTAACATTTAAGTACCGGAAGGAATAAATATTTAAGAGGAATTCCGGTTATTATTCGTACGAAATATTCCGGCAAAACTCAGAAATCATAACGGGTCCCTTTCGGGAAACATTTTGAGCAGTCATTGATATGGGAATGGCCATGGGATTTTTTTTTCATACATTCTATCGAGAATCTTTTAGTCGTTTCATCTAGTTATTCTGTTTTGAAGTTTTTCTAGGATTCCATTAGCTATACTAAAAAATTCTACCAAAAGCTCTTCCTGGGATTCTACCACGAATTTTATCAATAATTCCTTTAGAAATTTATCCACAGATTCAATCAGAAATTCCTCCAGGGAACATTTTTCAGCCATACATTCAGGTGGAATTTTTGCTAAGGATTCTGATTCCTTCAAAGATCTGTCCAAAAAAAAAATCCAAGGAATTTCTTCAGGGCTAACTCCAAGGCTGCCTCCTAGAATTCCTCCAGATTGTTATAACAATTTTTCAATTCCCCCAAGGATTTCACCAGGACTTTTTTAAGGGCTTGCTCCTAGGACTCCTCTTCCTCAAATTCCTCAAAGAGTTACATCAGAAAATCCACCACGAATTTCTTCAGCGATTCTTTCTAGCAAGTTTTCAACAGATTTCTCCAGGGATCTATACAAATACTTCCCAAGGGATTTCTCCAGTGGTTCATCCAATGCTTCTTTCAAGAATTCCTCCAAAAATCCTTCAAAGATTCATTTAAGATTTCCTCCAGCGAAACTTCAAGCATATTTATAAAGATACTACCCACAATTTATCCAAGGATTCATCAAGTTCCTCCAGGGATTCTACCAACAATTCCTCCAATAATTCCATCAGAAAGCCTTCAAAGATTTCAAGAAAAAATACTGCAAAAAAAAATCATCAAAACTTGATCAGCAGGAATTCCTTTAGAGTTTCCATTTGTAACTTTTTGAGAGGATCCCCCAGGTTATCCTTCGGTATTCCTCTAGACTAGAGAATCTTCAATAAATTCTTTTATAAACTCCACCAGTGTTTCCTTCAAAGATTCTTCCTACGAGGCATTCGTCCTGGAATTTCAGCAGGAATTACTTCAATAATCTAATAAAAAATTCTCCGAGGATTCCTAAAGGAATTTATCCATCAATTCCATCCAGTATTTATTGAAGGATTTTTCCAAGGAATCTACCAGGAATTACCTTAGAGAATCTTTCAGAAACTCCTTCAGGGATTGCTTTAAAATTTCTTCCAGAAATATACTAAGAGATCTCTCCAGGAAACTCTCTAGGAATTAATCTATTGATTTCTTTGGTGATACCTACAAGAATTTCTAAAAACGTATCTCCATGGATTTTTTTTTTCAGAAATGAAAAAAAAAAAATTAGATCTACTTTAAGGATTGATCCTGAGGTATTTAGAGAAATGTGTTGTTCGAAACTCTGAGTAAATATCAGTTAATTCCCTGGAGGAATTTATGATATTCCTGAAGTACAATCCAAGTAACACCTTTGTAATATTTTATGGTTTAACTTCTGGAGAAACTCTGGTAGATTTTTCTGGTGGTAATTCTAGCGAAACTCTGGTGATATTCCCAGTGTTAACGCTAGAACAACTCATTGTGATATTCCTTAAAAAACGCGAAAAATTACAGGTGATATAATTAGGGAAAATACTGTTGAAGTATCTGAAGGAATTACTAGTGGAATCTTTATAGGAAATTGTGGTCAAATCGCATAGGAAATTCGTTATTAGATAATTGGAGTTCATCTTGGTGGCATCCACTTAGGAACCTCCTAGAGGAATCCCTGAAGGAATTCCTGTTTTAAATCTCAGGAAGAATTCCTGATAGAGGATGATATACTGGTAGATTCCCAAATTACAGATTAAACTATTATAATAAATTTCTGAAAAACCCCCAGGAACCCTGGAGTTATTCCTTGAAAAATCCGGAGGAATCTCTTGAAGGTTTCCGCCCATGATGAATTCCGCGAGGAATCCTTTGAGAAATTCGGGAAGGAATCTCTTCTTCTTCTTTCTGGCGTTACGTCCCAACTGGGACAGAGCCTGCTTCTCAGATTAGTGTTCTTATTAGCACTTCCACAGTTATTAACTGAGAGCTTTCTTTGCCGATTGACCATTTTTGCATGTGTATATCGTGTGGCAGGTACGAAGATACTTCTATGCCCTGGGAATCGAGAAAATTTCCCTTACTCGAAGGCGAAAAATTTACATTTCGTAGGCTATTCGATGGAACACAAGGGCTAACGGTTTGTGGATCGAGAGATGGATTCCATAACTATCAGCTGGCATGCACGTTTCATCGAACTCAGTAATGGGACGTCATCTGTGGAATTGCCAGTTCCGCTTACCAAGAGTGGTATTGGAGGGAACGAATCTGAAGACGCGATCAGTCCGTCTAAGAAGCCTGTGAATCGTGAAGATGATGACGACACCGAAGGAGAACAGTAAGACAGTGCCAGCACGGATGATGAAGATGAAGGTGCTACTGGTAGAGCTCGTCGGTCGACTAGGAGGAACCTTGGAGCGGCACCAAAGCGATACGATGATTACGTTGTGGGGATAGTGGCGTGTGCTTTCGAAGAGCCGGTTAGTTATCGAGAAGCAATTGAACATCCGGAGTGGCGAAAAGCTATGGTCAATGAAATGGACTCCCATCGTCGCAATGGTACTTGTGACCTAGTACCGTTGCCAAAAGGACGCAAGTCGGTCGGATCCAAGCTTAAACGCAACGAAGTCGATGAAGTGCTCAAGTTCAAAGCGAGAGTGGTGGCGCAGGGATACACTCAACTATTCGGGGTCGATTATGACCAGGTGTTTGCACCGGTTACTCGTCAAGCAACACTACGAGCATTATTGACAGTAGCTGCGATTCGGAAACTAGTTGTCCGCCATCTAGACGTTAAGTCCGCGTACCTTAACGGAACGTTAGTTGAGGAGATTTTTATGTGCCAACCTGGCTTCAAAGCAACCGGACGGGAGGAGCTCGTATGCCGACTCAAACGCAGTATTTATGGTTTGCGCTAGTCGGCACGTTGTTGGAACAGCTCAACAGCACTGGTCCGCTGACGACATTTTGAATCCCAGCTTCACCAGAACATCGATGAAGCTGGGATTCAAGATGTCGCCAGCGGACCAGTGCCTATACATGAAGACAGATGGTGATGTGAAGGTATTACTGTTAGTATATGTCGACGATATGCTGCTTGCATGGAGCGAATAAGCGGGGGTGAAACGTGTTTACAAAGCACTTGCCAAGGAATTCGAAATCACCAGTCTGGGCGAGATTCGGCACTTCCTTGGACTGGAGGTGCGTCCCAGGTCCGGCTGATGCAATATATTGAGAAGTTGTTGATCAAACACGGCATTGATCAAGCCAAAACAGCAAAGTGTCTCATGGATCCGAGGTACTTAAAGTCGCAGGAAACCAGCAAGTTGCTCGAAGATGTTACTATGTACAGAAGTTTGGTTTGGATTACTGTACCTGTCAGTCATAGCTCGGCCGGATATCGCGGCTGCAACGGCGATTCTCGGCAGGAAGTTTTCCGTGCCGACCAAGCGGATTAGACTACTGCCAAGCGCGTATTGCGCTATTTGAAGATGACGAAGGAGAGCTACCTACAGTTAGGAGGAGTTTCGAGTCAACAATTGGTCGGGTATTCAGACTCCGATTGGGCGATCAACTTCCGGTTCCGTGTTTTACTTCGGTGGCGGAACAATATCCTGGGCTAGCTGCCGGCAGTCGTGCGTAACGCTATCATCAATGGAGGCGGAGTATGTTGCGCTTTCCGAAGCCTGTCAAGAGACGATCTGGTTGCGGCAGCTTCTGCGGGATTTTGGAGAGATCCAGAACGGGCCAACGGTCATGAATGAGGATACCCAGGGATGTCTTGCGTACGTGAAGACAGAGAGCGCGAATCGTTGGTCAAAACTCATCGACACCAAAGAGAAGTTCATTCACGAGTTGAGCGAGTTCTTCGAGATGCTTGGGATGGTGGACAACGTGTGAAGCGGATACCCGATGAGGAGGAGTGTGGAAATGTACATCGTCTATACACATCCCATTCAACAGTGCGTACCTTCTCGTGCACCTCTACCTTGAGCCGACTGCAAAACGAGAGAGGAGAAAGACAATAATTTGATTCATTCCAAAAGTAGCGTTTCCCCGCATTCAGTTGTGTTTTTCATTATCGCTTATTAAACGTTTGTAACCGTAGTTTCTCGCGTGTGCTTTATTGCTGCTGCTGTCCACTCCGAATCCCATTACGCTGTCTTCCACTGATGTGTCCCTGACTTTGCCGTTATCCCGAAGGATTCTGGAAGGACTCCCGAAGGATCCGGGAAGTACTCCCAAAGGATCCTGAAAGAACTCCCGTAGGAATTCTGAAATGATTTCCGAAGAAATTCTGGAAGGACTCCCGAAGGAATTCTGGTAGAACTTTCGAAGGAATCTTGGAAAGACTGCCGAAGGATTCTGGAAGGATTCACGAAGGATCCAAGAATTACTCTAGAAAGATCCTGGAAGGACTCCCGAGGTATGCTGAAAGCACTTTTGGAGGATCCTGGAAGAATTACCCTTGTGATGATTCTCTAACGATCTGTGAGGATTACCAAAGGATTCTTGAAGGAATTATAAATCATCTTATTAAAATGCCCGAGGGATCATGGAAGGATTCCCGAATGATTACGGTATGATGCCAAAAGGATTCCCAAGGGTCCTGGAAATATTCTCGAAGGATACTATGAAGATTTCCTAACGATCCTGGACGGATTTCTGAATGATTATTGAAGGAATTATCCTGGATAAATTTCCGAAGGATCCTGGTTGGATCCCGGAAGGATTTCTGAAGCATTCTCGAACTGTCCTGGAAGGATTCCTGAAGGTTCTTTGAAATATTTCAGCAGAATTTCAGAAGTTTTCAGATGGATTCCGGAAGGATTCTCGAAGAATTCCGGAAGGATTGACTTATGAAGTAATTGGCAGCATCAATAATCATACACACTTGACAAACTCGACAAACCGTTCACACTGTGGTTTGAACTGTGGTAAAATGACAGCGGCAATTTTAGAACACCGTTCTCTTACCGTCTTGCCGCCACGCCGCTATGCCGTCCGCATTATGTTTCCAGCTTAAAAGGACATTATAAAAGGAAGCCAAATAAAAAACTATATGTGTATTGGTGTAACAGATACTTTTCCAGACAATGACAATGTTTGTGAGAGAAGAAATATATCACAAATACCTCTGAGAAACAAACTGTCAAAGTTTGTTTTGTTTTTAGATTTGATCAATTCACCTATCAGAAAGGAATCGTTTAGACCTATCCTATTTAATTTCAATTTCTTATTCTATCTGCGCAGCAGACCTACCTTGTCTCATTCCGAAGCAAGTTTACTCCTAACAAAATTGTCCTTCTATGTTAGCCGTCTTTGACAACTGCAGATTGCAAATTGTATGGCAAGAAAAAGAACATTTCACCGCACCCTTGGACTCTCCCGCTGTCTCCCGATTGTCAATTTAATGCAAAGTTAAATTATATTTTGCCCGAGGTTTTTTTTAATGGTTGAAGCATTTGGAAAAAATAAGTGATTGCAATACTCAGAATCAGTTATTACTGTATGTATTTTAAACTGCTCTGGATCATACGGCAGTGTTGCGGATGTTTCATGAGGATGTTTTTCAATAGTTTAAAAATAATTGTGAAATGCGATTTTGGTTCTAAGGAAAACACATTTCATGCTGTTCCCATGATATGCTAAACATACATTAAGAAATTTGACTTGATATTTACTCTGACTTGGAAATGAAGAATAAAATTTGAATATTAGCATAAGCTATTTAGAAAAGGTTATGGCACCACAGTTGAAAAATGCACCAATACTAAAACACAGCACGTTTGTTGATAGTCGCCTTCGTGAAAGTACATATTCCGGGATAGAGAAATTGAAATCAAAAAGTTAAACGCAGTTCAATGTAAATCATAAGGTTTTTCAGTGATTTTCGCACTATTGGTAGATATTTTAATTACCAGTGAATGTGATGAAAATATTATTAAAGCTTTATCATTTGCGTAAGAGGTTCAAAGTGAAGTGCAAACTAAATCGTCAGAAAAGTGACAAGGATAGAAGAAAAAGAAGCTGAAAGAAATTATGTTTCAGCACGATGATAAAACCTCACGAATTTGGTTTTTCAAAGCACATTTGGCAGAAAAAAGTATGTCAGTGAGGAGATTACTTCTTTACAAGCCAGCAGTAGCAGTTTCGTATTGAAACTAGAAGGTAAGGATGATTAAAATCATTCAACAGGCTTGCACAATTTTGTTCTACCGAAATGCTGGGCGAGAGGGGTGGAAGTGGGAGGAAGTGTGGTAGGCGCCATACTAGAAGCCATGTTTGGCTTCGCTTCATAATGTCCTTAAGTGTCTTCAAAAGAAATATCAAAAATGCCCAAATGAACAACTTTGCAGAAAAAAGTATTTTGCTAGCACGCATCTATAGCAGATAAAACTGATTATAGCAGTTATAACTTATCCAGATCAAAAACGAACATGTCAAAATGTTGTACAAATTGTTCCAAAATATTGTCGAAGACAGCAAACATCTAGAATGTAGAGTTCTGTTTGATCTTTCGACCTTGACGCTTGCTTCTGCGGGAGCGAATGACGAGGGCAGGATCAAACATGTCGCGCGTCGGTCGAGTGAAGTGAAAAAGTTCCGCGATCGGTTAGTTCTGTTTGATCTTCAACCTTGACGATTGCTCCTTGGCAGTGCGTCAAGAAAGCCCGAGCAGTCGTCAGTTGTTTTCCCTCTCGGGTCGTGCGCCTATTTTCTCTGAGTGCTTTTATATAGCCGAGTAAACGAGTTAAGCTGAATGTGGATTGTTGCTGCTCAGTCAAGGATGACGGATCAATTGGTGAGCTCGTTTCATACTATTTCTAATCTATAAAATATGTGTGACTGCACATTTAATCGATACAACGGTAGGACGTAAATATGATTTTTCAACAAACTATGAATGGTTCGTCACTGTGAGTGTCGACATAAACTCTAATTCATGAATTATTTATGTTAAACATTTTTTTGTTTTCAAAACGCCCCTTTCATTTTATCTTTATTTTTGTAATTATAAAAAAAAACTTTGAATGGTTCGACACTACAAGTGTAGACTTGCGAAAGGTTCACTTTATTCAACAAACTTTGGATGGTTCGCCACTGTAAGTGTCGGCATAAGAATGAGAGTGTTCTATGATGTTCCAGCCAATGGAGTTTTTGTTTCTTTTCAATTAAGTAAAATATAATAACACATGCTTTCGTCCTGACAGCTGTAGGAATGTTACATTTAGATATTTGTTCAACAAACTTTGAGTGGTTCGTCACCTCAAGTGTCGGTATAATTTTCCTTTACATAGAAATTGTTCATATCAAATGAAAATATTATGTTTTCATAAAAGCATATTTATATTTGACAAAAAACTATTTATCATAGTCTAATCACTTATCAAATTGAATCCTTTGACCCAACGATCCTCCCCATTAACAAACATCCTTCCCAGTAACCTTTGTGGAGATGCAGAGGCAAACACGGTCTCCAAATAGCAAAGATTACACACTAACATTCCTTCCCCCAATCCCACCTGACTGCAAGGACGTGGCCGGCGCCGTTATTGACCCTGTATAAATAGAGGCTCTGAATTATGCACACTGAAGAAGATTATGGCCAATCCCAGCCGAACTTCTAGTTGATTCTTTGTGCATTTTCACTGACTTCGGTCAATCACGGAATAGCAACCATTGATATGTGTAGTCAGTCTAAGCTAAGCTAAGCTAAGACAGCAAACATCTAGAATGTACATCCAGAGCACTACAGGTTTTGGCCATCAAAACAAACGACCTGCCCCAGTGTGCATCGTTGATGGATGGCGTGACCCGTCTGCCATGTCCCACTATGTTGCGGCCGTCATCACTTTCACGCTACTTTGTTGCGCCCCCGGATTTTTCTTTTTTTGCTTCGACCCATGTCGCCATCAGCGATGGAACAGTCTTTGATTGAATCCTTTATGGTTGGTTAGTTGCTTGGTCTGGCACTTTATTACTTGATTAGAGGCGCCGTTACCGTTTTTCTCCTCCCAACTAATGTGGGTGACGTGGCGACTGGCTGGACTGCGGCAATGTGGTCTCTTCAACAGAATTGGTTCCCGGGTAAAAGTAGGTGATGTTTTCTTGTGGAAATTTCCAGAAATCACGGTAGCAATTGTTTCATGTTTAAATATTTTGTGGGCTTCGTAGCCGTGCGGTTAGTGTCACCGAGGCATTTAGCCGCATCGTGCTAAGGAGTGTGGGTTCGATTCCCGCCTCAGGCCGAAAACTTTTCGAGAGAAATGTTTTCCGACTGTGCCACTGGGCGTTGCATGCTAGTCCGTTGTCTAGTGTGGTGCTTCCTTCAAAGGGCAAACAGCCCACTGGAAGCATTAACGTGTAGTGTCTTTTAAAATATAGCCTTGTGGGCGGGAAAGGTACAAAGCTCCTCATCAAAACACTTTCAATTCAATTGAAAAAAAATCGTGGCGAACAAAAACAAGACTTTTAAGGTGAAGATGAATCTAAGCCAATCCTCAAATTTTCAAGAGCACAAATCTGGAGAGCCAAACATTCGTTTAAGTTTTCACCTCAAATGGATGTTTGGTTCTCCAGATTTGTGCTCTTGAAAATTTGAGGATTGGCTTCGATTCATCTTCAGTTTAAGACGCAAATATCTGATTTTCACAAATATTTATTATATGAGCACTAGACTGATGCAAATTTTAAAGTTTCTTCTCCCTTATACTTAAACGGTGTAAATTACGAGAAAACCGCTGGCCTATAAATACACAAAAATAAACATTGTAGTAGTTTTTTCTTTTAAAAAGCGGTAAGGAATATTTTAATATATTGGAGCAAATTTAGAAAGAATTGTTAAAGACTCTACACGTTAACGCTTAACTAGTGCTGTGTTTCAAAGCACTAGTTAAGCGTTAACGTGTAGAGTCATTAACAATTCATTCTAAATTTGCTCCAATATATTAAAATATTCCTTACCACTTTCTAAAAGAAAAAACTACTACAATGTTTATTTTTGTGTATTTATTCTCTAGACTTTCTGCCACAAATGCTATTGGAATACGCTCCGTGAGATTCCTCTAGGAGTTGTACGTCCAAAATTTCTTGTTGATACTTTTGATCGGGCTCCTCCAAAAGAAATACTAGTGAATGGCACAGAAAAAGCACTCCGGGCACCATCACCATACAGTTTCTTTTGTGCATATCACGTACTGCTTCTCCAACGTCAACGGACCCACATTCACCCACTTACATTGCCTTCGGATCCATCTGTAGCTACCATCCCATACCCATTCGAGTCTAGGAACTCCTTATTGGAGGAAGGGAAGGCCATATTGTACTGATTGACGACGATGAACGACCACTTCCTGGCGGCCACCAACTATATGGAGCAAACTGCTTTCCGCGCTGTAGCTGATGGCGATGATGTGTCTTATTATTCGTAGGATTTCATATTTTGCCGTTGATTGATTTGGTTGAATGTGGGGTGTCGTTCTTTATGTATTTCTTTACTTGGTGTAGTATGCATATAGTTACGACGACTGGCAGATGGTACACCAGGATTGAACCATAAAATGGCAATATATTTTGATCGGCGAGTAACATCAATTTGTATGGCAGTGGGTAAAAAAGCACTGTCAGGGAAAAATTCAATCAGCAACTTCACAATTCAGTATTCTCTGTTAGTGAAAGTTGTTGGATGAACATCGTAATTCTCTATCTTTTAAAGTAAAGAAGCTATCGGTTGATTTCAGTTTAAAAAGGCTTATTTGCTAAATAGATAGTAAAAACGCATGGAAAGACTCTTTTCGAAAAAAGTTTTAATCAATTGCCGAAAGGGTAGATATGGTAGTTTCATAACTTGTAAAGGTTGTCTGTAATATGTTGCGCCGGACTACTCTTCCAGGCTCGCCGATTTCAACTACGCTTCCAGGCTATGCAAAAACTGCTCCAACAGGCCTTCAGAGCTACAAGCATAACTTTCGCTCTGAAGATCTGTATTCGTTAATCGGATGGTCTCTACTAAAACTAGTCGACTTGAACATAATTGATAGCAAATCTTGGTAGAACATAATTGTATGAACCTGCATCAGTGTTAACCTTTTTCATCCACTTTCAAATGCTCACTGGTTACACTAGTTCACCTAAATTTCGGTACATAATAGTGTTATTGATCGATAACACTAGAAAGTTGTTAAACATAAGACTTTATAATTTTTGGGTTAGTTCCGCTTGAGATTGCACCTTAAGCACTAACCTTCGAAAGGGTTACCTTCGATGTTATTTTTGTAGATTGAAAGACAATTTTTGATTTAAACCGTAACACATCGCATTAACTTCAGCTAGGTCATTGGAGATCTGAAGACTTGCATTCAAATAAGCCCTTGCGTGATTTGCAATTATGAAGTTCCCGAAGTTTACTGATTAGCTTCATAAATCTAAAGACCATCAGAACGTTCTTGAATTTAAGAAAACATATCACAGGACGATGTGAATCTGCCAGCAACTAGGTGTGCAGTTGGGAGAAATCAACGTTTCTGAAGATGTCAACAGCTTTAGAAGCCCTATCTACGAAACTGTGACCACGATAGACACAGATTATCGACAAATATGAAACTATTAGGGAGGTCTGTAGCCTTGAGGTTACGCTTTCGCTTCATAAGCGGAAGGTCATGGATTCGATTCCCAGCCCCTCCACAAAAAACCCGTCCAGTCACCAGAAGACGCTTCACGGAGGACTGTGCTTTGGGCTTGCTTTGAGCTCTCTCCTACCTGCTCGGTGTGAGAGTAAAAGAGTACACCCAAAATAAATCGGATGGCGGATTTCCCTCCTAGCGTATTAGGTGCTAAATCCACCTATTGATGGTAAGATTCGCCTCCTAAGCGTAGACGGGCAAACCCGTCAATTGAAATCGAGCACATTGGACTTGAAAATTCGAGCAATCTAAATGTGTACGCCCGACCCACACAATTGCACAACCAATCCGAAGCCGAATGATGGCATCGGAAACGCACACTTAGGCAAATGGTCACGCGGCAAATGGATGGTGGACATGTCAGAGGAATGGAATGAATATTGCAATATAAAGCGCTTTATATATTGCTTTTGTCACTTCTCTCTTCAAGCCGTCGATAGGTGCGTGGAGTTAGTACTGGTTTATAATTCGGGAGGTCCTTGGTTAAGATTCTGAATAAGCGAAAGTATATATTTTGTTTTTATTCTTTGGTTCTTCAGGCAAATTTATGAAATTCAACCCGATTTCTTGTGGCGAATTATCATAATAGATTCCGGTCCCTGTATTTAGATAATCATTTTGCTTGAGTGACTATCGAAATAAGGTACCGTGTGAAAAATGGGTAAAGGAAAACGTATAGAGAGGGTTCTTAAAAAAAATAAAATGAATAAGATCTACTATATTTTTCAGATTGTTTCCTACTAAATCTATGCTATATTTAAATTTAATGTTTGTGCCAAAGTTCAAGGTAAATATTGAAAATTTTGGAAACTAGTGGGACAAGTGAAAATATTGTCGTTTTAAATGACTGAACTGAAACTAAAAAAATAACAGTCAGATCTGTGATTTCAAATGGCCTCTTTTGTTAGTGTATGAATACACAAAAAATCACACATAAATAAAAAACATTTTGTTCTTTTTAAAATAATTTTCTTGAGTTAAGTTATTTATTTAGCAACAATGTAACTTTTATTAAAAGTAATAACATCATCGAAAATCAAACACCATTCTATTTTACCGATTTTATACTACGAAACCGCAACCTTTGGATCCTTAAACAGAAACCCACACCACACGCCTATCATAGTCTCTCATGAATACTACTCATGTTCTCTACATCACACAAAATGGAACCATCTTGTCACGGAGGACAACATGCAAGAGGAGCAAAATACAACACCCGTTGGACAGCCAAGTGCGAGAAGGGGTGAGATGATATGTTCTATAAATATATTTAAAGTACCAACGCGGTGCTGCGGAATTTCTTACTTATACCAGAGTCAAAATCTATATGTTTGTATATCTATATTATCGGCAATGACTTATACATTTGCAGTGGAAATAGAATTTCATGCCGTGCGTGTTGGATTGGGTAATATATTAGGGAGAAACAAATAAACACACTTGACTATAACAGTCGGGCGCTTTATAAGCAGAATTTTATCGTTGACGTTTGCTGATTGATTTACTTTTCATTTATTAACATTTTGGTCTCCTATTAGTCGCATGGTTGGGGACGGTATGATACTCCTCGAAGTAGGAGACCCAGGGTTTGTGGGATTCGATTCATTTGACGATGTAATATTGTAATCAAACATCTTAGTGTGCATACAGCAAACTGGATTACCGTAATTTTTTCGCAATATTAGAAGTGGAACAATTATCACGACATGGATGTTTTATGTATCTTTTAACAATTACTTATCAAAATAGAGGCCGTTGATAAACCATGTGATCATTTAGCGGGGAGGGGGTATCTAGCCAAAGACCACGGTCCACCCATTTATGTTTCAAAGAAAATTCCACCATCAACTAAACCTGAAAGGTTTCATTAGCAGTCGGATGGTTCAAATTAAAAAAAAAAGTTTTAAAATTCAATATTTCATATCTCCTTTACCAACAACGATTAGAAGACGATTAAGATTTCTATGGAAATTACTATGACAAAATTTGAAAAAAAAATGTTCCCCACATGTTAGTACTGTAATGTTAATACAAAATTATCTCTAAGTGAAAACTAATTCCTCAAACAATAATAAGGAACACTGCAGAAACAAATCTTTTATGAGCTAATTTTGTTAGGGATTTTTGCAGAAGTTTGTCACACTATAATCTAACATTTCGCTTAATAATAGCAAACCAATTCATAAATATCTCTTCTCCCATTTTTCAAATTTCTGTTTCATTCATGAACAAAAGAAACACATGATCATTGGGCGAGCGGGGGGTTATTCGTCAAAACCACACAAAAGCACGAGGGGGGAGGAGGTGACTGAAAAGTCAGGAAAAATGTTCACGTGGTTTATGGACGACCCCTAAGAAAGATATGGGGATTGGAATTTCAATCTTTTTTTAAATTTTAAACCGCTCTTATTAGCAGTCAGAAGATGCAATAGTACCTAACTGGAATTTACAGAAATTACAATAAGGTTTAATTATCGCACTCAACATTTTACACCAAAGCCAGATTTTCTATATTTTTGGAATTGATATACATAAATAATAATTCTCAAAAAACTTATGTGCACAACATAATCGCAAAATAATGGTGAACGCGTCACGAAATGATTTCTTATACCCTAAAGTGGATTTTTTGGTGTTGGTGTTCGTTCAGCGGTTTGCCAAGCCGCATAACTAAATAAAACTCGTGAAGATCTTTTCCGAACAATATTTTTTTCTACATCCCAGAAAATAGGGTGTCTTTGAGCTTGTGATATACATATTTGAAAATAGTAAATAGGCAAAGAATGTTCGCAGTTAATAATAAAGGGGACGCTCATAGAACATTCCGCCGTGGATCAAGCTCTGTCCCAGTTGGAACGAAACACTTGAAGAAAATTACTTAGTAAAAGAAGGAAAAAATTTGAAATTTTGAAAATGTACATCAAAAACATTATCGAAAGAATGGAAAATTGATTAAAATAATGTTTTTTCAACATATCTCGAATAGATATCATGTGTTTGTTATAAAATTATTTATATAGAAATATTAGCAGGTTCTAAAGTAATGATCATTCTAAATGCGTTGCTTCAAGAATTGATAAATCATTAATATATAAAAATGTTTATGTATTAGCTTTACTAAATTTTATCTAAGTGTAAAAGTCACGTAGGAAATTGATTGTAGTGAAATTATGAAATCTAATTTAGGAAGATTGGATTGAACAAATGTGTAGTGAAAATAAATCACTTTGTTCAGCAGAGTGTGCTACTACAGCCTTGACAATCGAAAAAGTGTCACGCTGTCGGCCGGAAGGTGAATAATTTGATGCAATTGATTTTGCTCAACACGTGTGTTTCCAAGGAAACTTACTGTGATGACTTGTCGGCTTACTAGGAGAATTTAATATTTTGTTTAAATGCTATGGCCTGCTATGATACGTACCTTGTGTGTAACCTTGTGAAGACAAAACTTCTAAGAAGAAAGAGTGTGGTATGATCAGTTTACATATTTGATGTGAACAGAAAATGTTCATTTTTTTCTAATGCGTTGCATTATTTAGTCTACCGTTAACGGGTAATAATGTTTTTGTTTATGAAAACTTAGAGTTTGTATGTGTTTGATCGAAGACACATTCAGGTAAGATAATAAAACATTCATGTGTCATTCATGTTGCCCCCAAATTTAGTTTCTGCTGCATAAGAATTGATGCAGAGTTGCAGTTTTGGTGAGAAATTTCAAAATATTTGTTTTTGTTCAATGTGATGATTTTGTGGGTTTTTATACACATTTATCTGAATTCACAGCATAATAGGAGAGGGATCAGATTTAAATTTCATTTAGATTCAAGTTTTTAATTTAAAATAATTTAAATTTTTAAATTCATTTTAGATTCAAATTTTCTCGATTCCCAGGGCATAGAGTATCATCGTACCTGCCACACGATATACACATGCAAAAATGGTCAATCGGCAAAGAAAGCTCTCAGTTAATAACTGTGGAAGTGCTCATAAGAACACTAATCTGAGAAGCAGGTTTTGTCCCAGTTGGGACGTAACGCCACAAAGAAGGAGAAGAAAACAGCAATTTAAGAGCACAACAACAGTCAAGTTAAGAGCACTGCAAAAGTCCATTTGAATGTAACAACATTACAATAGGGTCCTAAAGCCCTGTCCCAATTTTAGTGCCAAACGCTTACGTACTGGCCAAAAACACATGTTTACTCAATTTTTTAATGTTTTTCATTTGTTTAAGTACAAAAAACATTTTTTTATGTTTTTATGGATTTTGTCACACTCCTTGATTTGAACTCAAATTTTGGGTGTATTTTGTTTTCCGTGTCCCTTCCGAAATGTCAGATAGGAACAACCCCAGTGTTAAAACTAAAACCCCTGTGATATTTTTGTCGACTAAGCGAACGTCAAACATGATCTCAAGTGTCAAGGTTCATTTATGGATCCAATATTGAAATTAAAGTTTTAAATATGATATATCCGTTATTTGAGCGAGAAAAATTGCTAAAGTAGTTGCAGTAATATGATCTTTCGTGTTATTAAATGAAAACAAGATTTCATTAACCATTTTAGGACCCTATTGCAAATTGTGGAGCACTATAACAGCTATTGCACAGGGTGTTCTAGAGTTTTCCGGAGCTTTGTCCTTCCTAACTCGTATATAAGTCACGATCTTCTTATCATTGTAGTTTTCCGGTTTTATGAACTTGGACGGTAATCAAAATGTAAACAAACCAACTTTATGCTGTTCGACCGCACTTAAATTCCGATGCAAGTTGAAAATGTGATTCATTACGGGTTTCGTCATTTCAATATAAGGTTCAAAAACCAATAAGATATATGCAAAAGAAAGATAAACATGATTGTGGGCCGAATATCCTAGTTTTTTTTATTTACACAACCTTCTTGAGTCGATGTTCCATGGTTCGATATCGACTTATGAAGGCAAAATAAAAATATTTTTTTATGGTAATTATAATGGTCCCCTAAAAGAGCTTTCCAAAGCATTCCTGTTCGATGACTCGATATATTCATTAGTCGATAGTCCCCTAATTACAATTCGATTCGTTTTAAATCGTTGACGATCGCCATCGCAGCACAAAGATCTATACAGAAATTGTAGCACTGGTTAATCGGAATTCAATAGAATATTCTAGAATTTTCAGTCAGATTCTTCTCTTTAATTTATAGAAGCTTCTGGAATTTTTGAAATATTTCACAACAGCATTTAAGGCTGTAATTATTTCAGATCAGAATAACGGCACTATAACAATGGAGTTTGGTTAGAGCATAAATTTGGGCGATTTTGCGTTCATAAATATCATGCGTGTCTCAGCTTATTATTCATACAGCAATGGCATATTTATCAACAGAGAAATTTCTCTGTCCATGTTATCATTTTGCAATTGAGCAAAACATTATTAATCTTTGAAAGAGGTTTTTGCTTGAAAATTCTTATGGAACGTGACTAGCCACGCTGGGTTAGCTAGTTTATCAATGAAATCATAATCGGTTTTCTGTGCATCGTAATACTATTATTTTCCTCTTATATGGAAATATAAGATCTTACAAAGAAGAACAAAGAAGTTTCGACAAAAACTTCCTAGAAAAGATGTTCTTCAAACTTAAACAATATTTTTCACATACCAAAAATCCGAATTTTTATGAATGAATTGTGTTTTGGTATACTCAACTATTATACTTGGCTCCAGACCTACCAATCTTTGACCATTCTAAACATTGTTCCTTATTCGTGTGAATTATAATTATTTTGATGGCTTTTTTGTTATAACACCATCGTGCAATAATATAATAGTCGAACGATACTGTATACAGAAAACCGATTACGATTCTATTGCTATATTATAAAGATATAGCATGCACAAGGTGTCCACCTTATAAAATGAACAGTCCTTAAGTAAGTTCTACAATAGAGAATGTGGCTACTCTGGTAGGTGATAAATTATTATGAATATACATTAAACTTGTTCAACATACGATGATAACACATGTTCACATGTTTATCAATAGCATGAGCAATCATGCATATGAAACGTAAAACCACATCGACTTTGGTTACTCATCATTTCAGCAGTAAGTTTGGAGCAGTAGATACATAGTGTGCTAGTCGATCTGATGATTATGGTTCGGATCTGGTTTGCACCCTTTCGGTTTTTTGCGTATTTTCATACTTCCAATACATGCACTTAAAAGGCATATGTGTGGAAGTTTTATTTTTTAATACATGTGTTGGTGATGCACGCACATGAAAAAAAATACACATGCGACATCAACCAGGATCGATCCATGGTCATGAGTGTGAGAACCAACTACTATACCACAGCACTAAACCCGCTTGTTGGTATGCGTGGTGCAAAAAGCATATCAAGTTGTACTTCCCCATTTGTACCGTAAAAACTGCTCGACTCAATGACCGGATTATCTGCCTATCAATAGACGCTCAAAAACGTCATGTCGCTCAGAAGAACACTTTTCCGCCATTAATAGACGCAGAAAACGCCTATAATGACGGTTTCAACTTTTGGGTGTAGGAGATAGTGAAAGAAGATGTAAATATAGATAAGTTAAAAATAGATCTGTATCGGTAAAGAAGATACAGATCAACTGATTCCGGCACAGTAGTGGCCACGAGCACAGAGTGAAGAGAAAAGAGAAAAGAAGAAAAAAGAGTGACAGACGAAAAGTTACCGGCTAAAAAGAGAGTGGCTTAGGGTATCGAGAGCTGAGGAAAGTAAATCAACCACCGAAAGAAATGGTAGCACGAAGCACTTCTCAAGTACGGAAGTTTGCAGCTTTCACGGTGCCCCCACATCGTTGTTATCAGAATAAAATCTCCATCCAATCTGAGCTTACAAGTCGTTATTCATTGCTGAACTGCATGTCCGGGCAAAATAAAAAAAAATCGGCTCGTTTTGAAGTTTCACCCTTTTGAAGTTTTTAGTCACAAATTCAAAGGAAATCAGTGATACTCGAACAAGAATGAATAGACCATTTCCGTCAGATCTAACCCCCAGTTTTTGTATTTTTCTTCGAAAGACAATTATTTTTAATGAATATTAACGCTTTCAGATTTTGTGTTTATGCACTCCCGATTTTCTTACAAATTTTTGAAAACATGGATACTCACCACATTTTCAAAAATAATTCGAGATGCGGCACAGTTTGTTCAACCCTATGGGTATCAGCGTGGTGATTTTGCAACAGTTTTTCGATTCCACCCCTGCATTGGGATGCTTGTTTACATTTGCAAACGTCAAATCAGGTGCGCGCTCAAACTGACCGTGATCCCGGTCAGGGCGCCCCAAACAGGAGCGCCACCGAAACTACGCATATAAACGTTTTTCAACCAGGTTAGAACTGGCGCAAACCGGTTTTTAATCACACTTCCAACTCCAACCCGATTCAAGTCTTCCTTTAGGAAAACATATTTTCCTCCACAGATTCAAAATTCAAAACCACCCCCTAACAATAAATCTCTCATCCACCCAGCAGTTACGGTACCGCTAGTTCTATTAGAGGCTATTTTTTACTATTCATGCCGACAAATAAATTAATCTATCTGTTGGTTGTTGATCCGGAAGATTTCCGCCTTGAGGCAGCAACAGCCGCTCAAGGAAATTTTGAGCGGCTGTTGCTGCCTCTAGGCAGGAATCTTCCGGCATATTCAATCCCTTCAATCCTCGTCGGCACAAAGCAGAGAGTTCAAGCATCTGTCGACTACAATTCTTGCGTTACAGAACCATGTAGTGTTCGCCGGGTGCGGTCATAACCGGCCGAAGCGGTGAAGGTGGTTTCCGCGGTGATTACGGAGACTTCAGGAGCCGTGAAGGAAGGAGGGAGCGAAATCGCAACGGAGCCCATTATGATGAATGAAAACATAAACAAAAATCATCTGGTCATGCCAGCTGATCGTAAATTCACCACAACGTGGTGGCAAAACCATAGGGGAAAAAGGGGTCTGCATTTTTTCGAGGTGAAACAAATTGTAGGGGACTGAGGGGTGCACTAACGTGCCGCAAGTTTTTCATTGTTTTCTTACAGTTAAAGGCTCCAAAACATATCGGTTCCTTAGGAAAGTTTGTTCAGTAAATTGACAGAAAGCATATAAGCCAATAAAATTTTTTCACGGAAATGGTCTATTGTTGAAAAACATGATTAATTCACAATAGGCCTATTCAAATGACGTCTCAAATCAGCTGATCGGGAAGCACTTTGACATTTCTTCTATGAAAATGACAGGCCCGTGTTAGCACCGGTCCTCCACCGATGTAAACAAATGTATAGACGGATCTGTCACATGAAAAGGCCTGTAATAATAACATGTGAGGTCATCACATTCTGTTTGTAAACAATTCTATGTTCACCCGTTCCTCTCTATTAGCTTTCGAGAGCTTTGGTATAATCAACTGTGGTAAAAAGCTCTGTAAGACTTAGCTATCTGATTGAGCATGGTCAGTGCTGCCAGATCAGCTGATTTGAATGAACAATGTAAACATTGTAGATATAATTCGCTAATGTACCTTGTATCGTTTTAACGAAACCGTCAAATGAATTCAATACAAATTAATTCCAAACCTACTCCTGTCGTTGAGTTTTCTCTAATAAACGAAACATTTCAACAGGTTATAGGCCCAGCGGCTAGCTGAGAGATCAACCGATCTAGTTTTGAAGAAGAAGACAATGCCTGGTCAAGGGTCATTGGAAGGTACCGACAGCGGCAGCGGCAGTGGTAGCGGAAGTGGCAGCGGAGGGAACGTGGTGCTTGGTGGTCCAACGCGACAGTAGGATTCCTGCGGAGCAACCGGGTCTACGAGTTCGACGGCCTGGAAATGGGAGGTCGAGCATCATCTGGCCAATATGAAACTCGCCCATTGCCTGACGCGCACTCCGGTTGAGGAGCTCTTCGCAACACCTGTTGTTTTTCTCGTTCGCCTCTATCAAAAGTCAGGGACTGGTGCCCTGATGAGTATGAGGAAGCGTTTGGCATTGTCACAAGTCAAAAAGTTTGACAATCTTGACAAACTTTTTGACGAACACGATTTGATCATTCGAGAGCTTGACCGGATGAATGCCAACCTTACCAGCGGCGAGAAAGTCCACGCCCTGCTATTCGCATTACCGGAGAGGTATAGCAACGTGAGAGCCACTCTCAGCGTTCTATCGAACGAAGAGCTTTGTCGAAAACCGATTCACGACATCAAGCGGATGCTCCTCGACGCCGACCTCGCGGCAAGGGATGCCGGAGCAGGACGCTCAGCCGGATCCAGCGTCGCCCTAGTGAACAAGTCGAAGAAGAAGAAGGAAATCACCGTGGAATGTTTTAGTTGCGGGGAAACCGGCCACTATAAAAATCGGTGTCCGAAGACCAAGAAGCACGCCGGGCACGCTCTGATGGCGGGAAGGAGAGTTGCGAAGGCCCAGAAGAAAAAAATTCTTCGTTTCATCGTGATTTCCGGGGAAACAGAGCATATGGTCAACGACGAATGGCTGTTGGAGGACATCAAACAGCTAGGTAAGACAGTTGAAGTCTCAACTGCGAAGAAAAGTCAGGTTCTTCGGGCTACGAAGACTGGAAAAATCTGTAATTGGATTGAATAAAATGAACCCAATTATTCTGTACAACGTATTGTTTATTCCTGGTCTGGAATCAAATTTACTTTCGGTTAGAAAGGCAATCAAGATGGGAAAGAAAGTCGTTTTACAAAACGATGCTCAATAGACTCTGGCGAGGTTATTGCTAAAGGGAAGGTAGTCGATGGTCTGTATTGAATTGATTTCTCTCATGACTCGGTGGTCGACTCTTCAGCGTTGATTGGTTCACAGCAAATGAGTATGCATAAACGGCTGGGACACTCGAGTTTTCCAGGGATTGAAAAACTCATGAAGAATGAGATGGTTGAGGAAATCAATCATTGCCTACCTAGAGAAAAACGTCTCGAGGTACGCGAAAGCTGTCTTGCGGGGAAGCAAAGCAGTAAACGCTTCGAGCAACAGGACCTTCCTAGGTCAAGCAGGCCACTTGAAATCATACACTCAGATGTATGTGGTCCTATGGAAGTAAAAACGTATTATGGCTATCGATATTTTGTAACATTTACTGATGATTATACACACTTCACAATCGTTTATTTGATTCAACGTAAAAATGAAGTTCTTGAAAAGTTTCAAGAGTCCAAGGTCTTGGTAGATGGACACTTCAGTCGAAGTATTTCCAAGATAAGGTGTGATAATGGGGGTGAATACATTGGAAATGAGTTGAAAGACTTGGAATTCAAATGATTTTCACTATCCCTTATACACCGCAACAAAATGGAGTTAGCGAAAGAATAAACCGAACGTTGATGGAGAAGGTCCGTGCGATGATTCACGGAAGCGGATTGCAAAAGGAGATGTGGGGCGAAGCTCTACATTTTGCTGCTTACGTGACGAATAGATGCCCTACGAATGAACTTGTGGGAAACAAGACTCCATTTGAAATGTTCTTCAACAAACGGCCGGACTTGAGCAATTTGAGGATTTTTGGAAGTACGGCTTACGCACAGATTCAAAAAGAGAAAAGGCAAAAATTATACACAAAAACCAAACGCCTAATTTTTGTGGGTTACGCAAATAATGGCTATAGGCTTTGGAAATTTTAAACCCGATCGATAGAGGTTTCAAGGAATGTAATTTTAAAAGAAGAAAAACTCTATAAAGATCAGTTAGATCATGCTGTGGAAGAAGATGATAGGGATTCCACTGAAGAATCTTTAACAGTTAAGTTTGTCCCTATTTTGCAAGACGAGGAAATCGAACAGCACGAAGAACATGGAAAAAGAGAAGCAAATATCTCTGGGCAAACGAATCTCACTAATGACAGAACGCTGACAGACGTATCCTTAGAAAGTGACTACGAAAGTACCGTAATTTTGGGTGAAATTGATCATTTTTCACGGTTTTTCTAATCTGTTTTCTATAATGTTAACAATGCCAAACAATTAAATGCAGGAAAACAAGTACGAAGGTGAGCCTCATCGACTTATGTACCGAAATATTCTAACAAATGTCATTTTAGTGTTAAAAAATATCTCTAAAATAAAAAATCAGAGGATCTCATTTCGGGGTGAAATTGATCACTTGTCAATGCCATTATTGTTAGTTTTCAAAACAGCTCTACATGATAAATTTGAGCTCCCTGAATCCGAATATGCTTGTCAAATTCTTAACAATGCAATATTTATATAAATAACGAATAGTTAAATTTCAAGAATAGCGCGGAAAACGCCTAAATGTATGCAATTTTCTAAGGAATTCAATGATATCTAACAGAAATTCAATTATTTCAACCATATGAGCTAATTGGTACGAGTTTTGGTGATGATATCTGGTTTAGGGTTATATCTCAAGGATCCTCACAAACTTTCAGGTTTATACCATGTTCAAATCCTTGCTTATGAACAGAAGTTCATAGGTGTTTGTCAATACTGCACCGTGCAGGAAATTTTACATTATTTTCATAGTAATAAACATTCTTTAACGCAAAAAACGTCACAACACACAATTCGACAATAGTTACGACAAGAAACGTTCATTTACTGCAGCTTAAATTGATATTTGTGCTCCATTGCGAATAAATAAAATCGTGTGTTACGATGATCAATATAACTCTTCTGATCAATTACACCAGATTTTACGGTACTTTTGAAGAACAATTTTCAGAGGACGACTCTCATAATCAGCAGCTGAGGCGGAGTGAGCGTGAAAGGTTAGGTATACAGATTACAAAATGGCAAAGATAGCTTCATCTGCGCCGTATGTAAACACAATTCCTCAAACCGTTGAGGAGCTGCAGAAACGAGACGATTGGGCGCAATGTAAAATTGCAATCGCCAGTGATATGATATCGCTAAAAAGGAACCAAACCTGGACTATCGCAGAAGGAGAGATTCCCAAAAAGGCTATTCAATCTAAATGGGTTTTCAACATCAAGGATGGCGGACGGTATAAGGCACGGTTAGTGGCCAAAGGCTGTTCTCAACGTCCCGGGTTCGACTATGGGGAAACATTTTCCCCAGTTGCAAGAATGGAGAGCGTTAGAACAATTTTATTCATGGTCAATGAGATGAAGTTGGAAATCCACCAAATGGATGTAACGACGGCTTTTCTTTACGGAAGCTTGGAAGAAGTCATCAACATGCAGCTTCCAAAGGATATATTCGGGAAAGGTCAAACCGTTCTTCTGCAGAAGAGCCTATATGGACTAAAACAGGCTAGCAGAAGCTGGAACCAACGCTTTGACACTGCAATTGATTTACGCATTTGAAATGCGTTTCTTGCGTGTACAAAAATAAGCTATCCGGAAAACAAAAAATCTATGCTCACTAGCGCCGCCTGGTGGCAAAATCTCGAATCTCTTGGCTAGAATAATGATAGTCCTTGAGCTACTGAACAACATTGCCGAAGACGCCATCTTTCTAAGTGGCCAAGATCCTGAGATATCCGCAAAACAAAAGTTCTATGCTCACTAGCGCCACTTGGTGGCAAAATTTCGAAACTCATAACTTTTATAATGATAGCGTCTGAGCTACTGAACAACTTTGCAGAAGGCGCCATCTTTCTAAGTGGTCAGGATCCTGAGCTTTCGGGAAAACAAAAATTCTATGCTCACTAGCGCCGCCTGGTGGCAAAATCTCGAATCTCTTGGCTAGAATAATGATAGTCCTTGAGCTACTGAACAACTTTGCCGAAGGCGCCATCTTTCTAAGTAGCCAGGATCCTGAGATATCCGCAAAACAAAAGTTTTATGCTGGTGGCAAAATTTTAAATCTCATTGCTTTTATAATGATAGCGCTTGAGCTACTTAACAACTTTGCCGAAGACGCCATCTTTCTAAGTGGCCAGGATCCTGAGCTATCCGAAAAACGAAAGTTCTATGGTCACTAGCGCCGCTTGGTGGCAAAATCTCGAATCTCTTGGTTAGAATAATGATAGTCCTTGAGCTACTGAACAACATTGCCGAAGGCACCATCTTTCTAAGTGGTCAGGATCCTGAGCTATTCGCAAAATAAAAATTCTATGCTCGTTAGCGCCGCCTGGTGGCAAAATTTCGAATCTCTTGGCTAGAATAATGATAGTCCTTGAGCTACTGAACAACATTGCCGAAGACGCCATCTTTCTAAGTGGCCAAGATCCTGAGATATCCGCAAAACAAAAGTTCTATGCTCACTAGCGCCACTTGGTGGCAAAATTTCGAAACTCATAACTTTTATAATGATAGCGTCTGAGCTACTGAACAACTTTGCAGAAGGCGCCATCTTTCTAAGTGGTCAGGATCCTGAGCTTTCGGGAAAACAAAAATTCTATGCTCACTAGCGCCGCCTGGTGGCAAAATCTCGAATCTCTTGGCTAGAATAATGATAGTCCTTGAGCTACTGAACAACTTTGCCGAAGGCGCCATCTTTCTAAGTAGCCAGGATCCTGAGATATCCGCAAAACAAAAGTTTTATGCTGGTGGCAAAATTTTAAATCTCATTGCTTTTATAATGATAGCGCTTGAGCTACTGAACAACTTTGCCGAAGGCGCCATCTTTCTAAGTGGCCAGGATTTTGAGATATCCGCAAAACAAAAGTTTCCACCATATGTTAGCCCTTGAACTACTGAGCAATTTTGCTGAACATCATGATCCTCTATTTTGAATACTTTTTAAGATAATGATCATTTATAAAGACGGTCGTTAATCTGAATTTCGGTCGTAAAAAAGTGGTCGGAAAAAGAACCGTCGGTAAAAAAACGGTCGTAAAAAGAGGTTGGAGTGTATGAGGAAGTTATCTTTTTTGGGAAATACTCAAAGAGAACAAAAGAGGATTCTGCTCTAAGGAAATTTTGCAACATATATTCCAGCTATTAAATTAAACATAACAGCATGTAATTGAACAAAAACTTCCGTTACCAATCAATTAAACCTTGCCTAAAATACTACTTATCGTTTAACGGCTAACCAGCATAGTAAAATTTTTTCTACAACTACCGAAAAACCGAAAAAAAAATTTTCGGTAGCTTTATCAACTTTCTTAAAATGTTAGAGAGTTTTGCGTGAATTTATTGAACTCTAATTACAACATTTCTGTAAATTCAACATGCTGTCAGATAGTCTGGAACATTTGTTTGCCAACTACTGGCAACACGGTGTAGGCCTTGCCATCCGGGAAGGAATATCGTTCGAACGCGTTCAAGTCGATACCTCTTAACATCTCGTTGCGTTAAAGAAGCGAAGAAGCAATCGTGGGAAAGCTTCGTAGGGAAGATCTCTCTGCACAGCACGACGACAGAACTGTGGCGCACGGTTAACACACTTCGTGGAAATCGGACGAGACGCTCAGTTGTTTTTACATGGTCAAACGGATCCACGGACAACCCCGAAGAACTAGCGACGTACTACGGCGAAAGATTGGCGACGTCCAGCTACTCTCCATCGTTTCAGATGGTGAAAATGGCAGCTGAGAGAGTCCATAGACGTTTCGTCTAATACCGGCGACGCATACAACGTTGACATCACCCTAGCCGAACTTCTGTTGGCTCTTGACAAAGGGCGAGGTGCCTCGACAGGTACCGATGGGATAGGGTACCCGCTGCTTCAACGTCTTCCCGCGTCCGTAAAGTTTGTAGTGCTGGAGCTACTGAATAAAATCTGGCGCAACGGTGAATTTCTCGCTAGCTGGCGGTACGCCCTCGTCGTTCCTATTCCGAAGCTGAACTGTCAAGATTCCGGTCCTGCTGCCTTCCGACCTATTTCGCTGTGCAGCTGGCGAAGACACTCCAGCGAATTATCAACCGTCGTTTAATCACGGAGCTGGAGTCGAACGGACGACTTGACAAGCGTCAGCACGCTTTTCGTGTAGGACGCGGTACCGACACATACTTCGCCGAGCTGGAGAGTTCGATACCGAACGCCGACAACCACTGTTTGACAGCGTCGCTGGATCTGTCGAAGGCATACGACACCATCTGGCGACATGGTATATTTCGCACCCTGAAATCATGGCGGATACGTGGTCGGATGATGAACCTTCTGCAAAGCTTCCTCTCGGAGCGAACGTTTCAGGTGTCGTTGGGTGGTTTAAGGAACTTCTCCCGCCACGTGTCGACGTCGACTTGTACAACGCTTTTATCGACGAGGCACAGGTGTCCGACTTCACGCGGTTCGTCCGGGGAGCGCTCCAGACCTTCATGGTTCGGCCACCCTACTCGTTTGCGAAATTAAATGATGCACAGAAGCATTGCATCTACGCAATGATTGCTCATTTTGAACTCAAAACGGGCAGGGTGGATGGCCAAACGTGGGAGAAACTTATAAGCCGAGTTACCAAGCAGGTAACGATGATGAAAATGCTTTAAAAGCTCCCCCCACCACTCTTCCAGCGATGGGAAGGCCAAGCGGCAGTCGAATTCATGAAAAGCACACCGGCAGGCGGCGCTCTCACCGGACGACCTCGGAATCCCGGAAGGACCAATGGCGGAGGAGTTTTTCTATCATTGCTCATTATGGAGTAACGACAGAGAGCACCCCGAACCAGACATGGCAATCGTCTATCAAAAGAATAACGAAGCAGTGTACCTACCTGGGTACGGTATGATCAGGCACACCAGAGGTTTAACAAGTGATACAAGTTCTGTCCTCGTCCTTGTCTGGGCACCCTTAAATTGAATCGACCCCTTTGACATTAACAAATTGATGTCCGGGGTCGGGAAGCTATTAAATACACAAATCAATCAAGTCCTAAATTTGCCTTCTTTCGGGCTATTTGAACACGTCTCAACCCATGTGATTTCTCGGGCCTTTTACACATAATTTAGTGATTTAACGCAAATGGACCAATATTCAACAACTAGCTTACCCAGCGTGGCTAGCCACGCTCTTACAAAATTTGAAAGCGGAAAGCTATGTATAATCTATCGAGGATTGCTTAATAGCAAAATGATGACATGGACTAATACATTTCTCTGTTCATAACTGTGAAAGTGCTCTGAACATAATGAGCTGAGAAGCATACTCCGTCCCAGTGGACGCGTAACGTTAAAAGTAGAGGATAATGATTATAATTTTATCAACATGACCCGACATTGACAAGCATGATACTTATGTCCGCCAAATCGCCTAAATGTATACTCTGATCAAATACACGTGACCATAATGTTGTTGTAATGTTTTAATCTGGAATAATTACAGCCATGATGCTGTTGTAGTGTTTCTTCAGCTGTGAAACATTTCGAAAATTCCAGAACAATCTATGAATTAGAGAGAATAACATTCTCGAATATTCTACTGAATAGCTGTTGCAGTGTTCCATAATTTATTGTTGTCTTTCAAAATCACAGTTGTAATGACGCATAGGGGTGGTCCATTAATTACGTAAGGGATTATGGGGGGAGGGGGGTTTTGAGATTTCTTATGCGTCATACAAATTATTTTCAATTTTCATACAAAAAATCTTATCATGGGGGGAGGGGGGGGTCTGAAAACCGCCAAAATTGTCTTACGTAATTAATGGATCGCCCCATAGAAATATCGACTCATAGAACAGGAATGTTTTGGAAAGCTGTTATGGGGGAGCATCATAGCAATATTTTGGTTTTAGTTTATTTTTAGTTCCCCTGTAGATAAAATAAAAATTCGATGGACAGTAATCTGATCCATGTCTAAATTGCTTTTCCACATGTCAAACTAGTGTTTATAGGTTGGAACTGTTGAAAAATCTTCTGAATCACATATTTGATTCAAACCCAATCTAAGTTCGACAGAACTATAATTTGCTTGAAGTTGGTTTATTTACGATTTGATTACCGAAAATCACAACACTCAAAATTGAGAACGATTCAAACAAAATCGAGCGCTTCAACCGACTCATTATTTGTGTTTATCAACACATTCTGCTTTTGACGTTGGATAACGTCTTACGGCAACGAAAATCGCTCGCGTCACGAAAAGTGGTTAGATTTTGACTGTTAATAACATACTATCGCCCGGATAGATTTTCGAGATTCTTGCACCAATCGATTGGAAATCTTTCTACGAATCGATTCCAGTAATGAAAACTATTGATTTTCATGGCTAAACTATTGATAAATGGGTAAATATCGAGGCATGTCTTATTTCCCATAGAAAAGCACATTTTTCTTGCTGTTATAAGGTTTTGACGTTTTGAAGTTTAAATGTACCGTAATTTCGGGTGAAATTGATCATTTTTCTTGTGTTTTCAATAATGTCGAAAATACCAAACAATTGAATGCAGTAAAACAAGTACGACGGTCAGCCTCTTTGGATCATGTGCAAATGTGTGTTTAGTGCTAAAAATCATTCTATCAAAAATCGGGGAATCGCAATTCGGGGTGAAATTGATCACTTGTTAATTCGATTTTTGTAATTTTTTGAAACGATTCCACATAATGAATATGAGCTCCCTGAATCCGGATATGCTTGCTAAATTCTCAATAATGCAATATTTAAAGAAACTATGAATAGTTAATTTCACGAATTGCAATGAAAATGCCAAGGCAATTTCCTAAGACAATCCCTGATATCCAACAGAAATTTTATTATTTCAACCGTATGAGCTAATTGGCACGAGTTTAGAAGATGAAATCAGGCTCGGGGATATATTTTAAGCATCCTTACAATCTTTCAAGTTGATACCATGATCAAATCCTTGTTTAGAACTAGAAGTTTATGGATGTTTGTCAATACTACACCGTACATGATTTTTAAATTTTATATTGTTTTCATAGAAATAAACATTATTTAACACAAAAAACTATAAGGGTACATCCCTATGGGGTTGTACGAACTGGTGACGTAGGACCACGATGGTTAATTTAACTGAATTTGATGTCGTTCTTGTTGCTCGTTTTGACTGCATACTGTTTTCAGTGCTCGAAACTTCCGTGAATATGTATGCATATAATGATTTGCAGCCAAGTGTACGTTTAATCATGTCCCAAATATATCTTATCTTTATTCGATGAATTCGTCATATTTATCTATGAAAATGTGAAATTTCACTTCAGGTTGTATGATCATTTTGAAATTAGATTAGTAACCTCCTATGAAATATATGGTAGCATTGGAAAGAACAGTAGTGATTGAGGCTTGTTCAGTATGCTGAAGAAAAATCTAAGTAACTCTAATTAAAGAATATTTCACAGCAATGTATATAGGATGTTATTCGAGGATTATAATGAAAGCTTCAGTCATCGCTTTGTTGATCTTATGGTTTGAGAGAAATATTATTCATTGCTTGGCAATGTGATAAATAAAGTCGGAAATATTACTCTGTTAACTCTCTTACACACATTTGGTGGCCCTCAAAAGTGCCAAAGGCTTTGTTATCTCGGATGCTGTCATAGATGAATCGCACTACAGGATGTTATCAGTTGATTGCCATGGTTAAACAAAGAATCCCCAACCAGTTGAATGTTTTGTGGTGTGGATGGCACACATCGGCAACAGCTGTTAGATCACACGGCTGAAGTCGAAATCTGAAAACGTAGCCTAAGTTTGAAATCTTGAGCGATACCACAAGCCGGACGCTTGATTTGTCTAATAAGAGTAGTAATGATGCCTAACGGGCTTGATTCTTGACTGCACCACAGATGAGTTTATCACGAGCCGAAATCTCATAAACCAGATGCTGATCAACAGCTCAGCAGGCTTCTGGCTACGAGGTGCTCCTCGCTAAGCAGGTTCGGGGAGCTCTTACCAGCTCGAAAGCGAAAATGGAATGAAATCGAATCCGGCGAAGGAAGCATGCTTTAAACCCTTAGATTAGCAGATGATGCTCCTCCCATTCGAGCTCTTCTCTTCTAGTCGACCAATCTGGAAAATGGGTACCGTAAAACGGGGTATCTTTGATAATGCGGGTAACTTTGATAGTGCGTTACCCACCACATACTAAACGAAATATCAAAATTTCTGTTGATCGGTTAAGCACAACGAATGCAAAACTAAAGAATATTAGTATGACACTTCATGTTAGAGCTTTTTTCATTTGAATCGAGAACATTTGAGGCTTTATATACGAATATTAAAAATTGATACGATTTTAGCATTTTCGAAACGCTTACAAACAATCTCTTCTACGATCACTATTTGACGTTGTTTTGAATAATTGGTCACTTATATTTGATAGCCTAGTTATCATAGAACTTGAATATGGTCTCAAATCTCTTAGCGAAAAGCCTTTTCGCAAACTGGGACCATTTTTGTAATCTAAGTCAGAAATTTTCATATAACGTTAAACGCCTAGAGGTATGCAATGCCCTATAAATGTTCCGTAATTCATTCAATTTTGTTCGATTATCAAAGTTACCGTAAAATGGGGTGAAGTTGATCATTTTTAAGCGATTCTGTTCTATAATTCCTAGTAGGATGCATGTATTCTCATCCAAATATTTTTAAAACCTGTACTGGTTGGATGTTTATCGAATTATACAAACGAAATGTTTACGAATTGTTATCATAGTAACAAAAACATTTTTTAGAAATCAAAAAATTGAATTTTTGATTCCGGAGTGAAGTTGATCAATTATTGTAACACGTTTCCTTAAATAAAAAGATATGCTATTTACTAAATTTGGGATCACTAATCCCGAATCAAGTCTCAAAAATCTTACAACTTGTTGATAAGTTGGTCAATTTTAGAATTGAATGTTGTGAAATCCAGAATACACCAAATAAAACGCCTGAAGGTATGCAATTTTCTTTGAAATTTGCAACTCGCTCACAAAGAGAACATTTTTATCTCTGAAAATGATTTTTTATCCTCAATGCAAATATAAAACTCGATTCACAGAACATATATGGAATGTACGAAACAGTTTATTCAAATGATGTCTTTATATAGCCTTGGCAATAGTCGAATGTTTGGGGTAGAAGCCTTCAACAGTTCATCGAACATTTTCTAAAAAATCTGTTTTTCCATGGTTTAACTATCTTGAACGACGAATTGAATTCAGAAACATCAAGAGCAGCTATCAGGAAATACGATATGATATAACTTGTGATAGTTGAAAACGGATAATAGCTCTCCTGGCAGTTCATACATGTGGCTACGGGAATGATCAACTTCTCCCCACTGATCAACTACACCCCGAGTTACGGTACCCCAAAACAGAAATCCGACTTTCAATTATATGAAAAATTATATATCCATTCAAAATAAATCTTTTGGAAATCTATCAACTGCAATTGATAGCTAGGATGCCAGTACTAGTTTTAAAAATATAAATTATTATTCTTTGAAACAGCATGCATAAATATTCAAGTTACAACTATCAAAGTTACCCCGTTTTACGGTATGTTCCAATAATGTGTTGGGCTAAGAATTACTTGAAAATTGCGGAAAATGATAATACGTGAGAAATTGATCGAACATGAATAGTTGGAAGGGTCGACATTTACTAAATATTCTATAGATAGCTATTGATAATCAATAGTTTTCCTTAGTATGAAGGTGAATTTCTGATTAATGCGTGCCAAAATGATGAAAATTGTTCTATCAGAATTTCTCTTCAAAACCATTCTAAATATGACGCAATTTTGTTACATGTGATAATCTTCATAATCGAAATGCTCCCATAAAATATGGCAAATCAAAGACACTGTTGGAAATGCCACTCTAGTTTACAATCGTTGTGAAATGTAGAGCTTCCACCCCGACGGCACAGCAGCAGCGTCCAAGAATAGTCTCAAATTGTCGTGCCATCAATTATTCATGACAAATTAAATGTTGTACGAAACTGTGAGATTGATTGAGGAATAAAAGGTGTAATAAGATCGGAAATATTATTCTTTCAACTCTTTTCCACAAATTTGATGGCCCTGACAAGGGCCGATGGCTTTCTTAGCCTCGATGCGGTCACAGATAAATAGCACTGCGGGATTGATCAGTTGATTGCCATGGTCCGTGGATGGCGCACAACAGCAACGGGTAGTGGATCACCGGGCACAAGGCGAAATCTGGAAACGGTGCTCACTCTTGAAATCTTGAGTAGCTGTTGTAATACCAGGAATAAAGCTCTGCAGAGAATTCAAAATATAATTTTGAAATTGATTCTGAAGCTTCCTCCCTGGTATAGTACCAATGAGTTACATAGAATATCCAATGTTGAAACATTGGAACAAATGTCAAATAAAATAATTAATAATTTCAGGCAAAAATCGTTACAATCTTCTATTAGCACGATTAATGCGTTATATGTTTAGGATAAATTAGGTTAATTAAATTGAAAGCGTGTTTTTTTCTCTTATAAGCAGGTGAAATCAACTCACCAGTAAAAACTCTGAATTGCTTCGGCAAATGAAATGTAATATGTTGTTAACAAAATGTTAATAAAATCACCTGAACTTACTTAAAACACGAACAATTTGTGAAATCTTAAACCATTATTTGCGCTTGAAACTATGAAAATCGGTTAGAAAATGGCAGAGATATTGACAAAAAATGATGTGCGTGCGGCTCCGGTGAACCCAAACTTTTGCACGATTTGCATCATACTGAGGGGTGAACCCAAACTTTTGCACGATGACTTGACTGACTGTTTCATTGATTTTGAATACTTTTCAGATTTTTCCGTCAAAATTTCGTGAGGTCTCTTCAAAGAATATAATATTACGATTCTAATGAACCTTGGTTTATAATTTTAGCCGATCCAATGCTGAGAAAATTAAATGATTTTTCTGTGTGTTTTTTGGAAAATGTAACAACTTTAAGTAAAAATATAGTATAGTATATATATATATATATATATATATATATATATATATATTTTTTTGAAGAATACATAAGAAGTCAGAATAACTCTTTGCCTTTCGAATGCGGCTAAAAGAATTTCAATTGGACGTGTAATCATAGAGATATAGACAGCAAACTTTTGTTTGTTTTTGGGGGGGTGAACCCAAACTTTTGCACGGGAGTGTAATTCAACAATAACATCTGATCAAACGCCCTTATGTATGCAACGTATATGCAAGCATGATTGCGCAAGCATTTTTTTTTAAAATGATTTATTAACTCCATAAAAATGAAAATTGATGGCTGTTTCTACTGTTTGATAGAAAACATGTTTGTCTATCGGATAATGATTGAAAAAGAGATTATAATAATGTAGGGTAACCAATGTATTTTGAACCCCTATATATTTTGGACCCCCTGGGCCATTTTCCTTCAAATTTCTCAGTTCAAATCGAAAAACCAACTCAATTTGCATGCCATTTGGAAAGATTGGATTATTCCGCAGTTGCATCAACCGTTTGTACATAGAAAATGTGTTTATTTTATCTGATTTTAATTTAATTTAATCGATTCATCCATGCAACCGTTACAACACGTTACACACAGAAATTGAAGCCGTCAGAATTTTTTCATAAGTAAACCAAACTTTTTTCAAATTTCTGAACTAAAAGAGTAGAATTTCTTCGGTTTTCCATTGTCAATCGATTGATTAGACTATGGGCAAACATATCACACAATTAGTGTCGTGGACTTTATCACCAAACGATAAAAAATGCCGGGGGTCCAAAATATATACTTTGAGGGTCCAAAATGTATTGGTGTGTCCAAAATAATGAAAAACAGAGCTTCACAATTCAATGATTTTCGCCGTTTTTTGGATTCTACATGACCGTATGGACATTTTTATCTCGTAGAGGAAGTTTTTCTCTACATTTTGGCATGTTCTTTGACTTAGTTATGCTGTGCAATTAATTAGTTGGGCTTCGTGGCCGTGCTGTTAGTGTTACCAAGCATTTAGCTGCATCGTGTCAAGGAGTGTGGGTTCGATTCCCGCTTCAGTCCGGAAAACTTTTCGTCAGGAAGGTTTTTCGACTGTGCCACTGGGCGTTGCATGCTAGTCCGTTGTCTAGTGTGGTGCTTCCTTCAAAGGGCAAATCGTCCACTGGAAGCATTAACGTGTCGGTGTCTTTTTTTTTTTTTTTTTTTAAAACTAAAATCACTTCCTTAGGGGGTCCAAAATACGACCGTTACCCTACTTCATAGCTATAAACGCTTCTTTCCTTAGACGGCGCGTATTGCCCCCAGTTTCCCTACAACGCGCGCGTAGTGAGGTGTTTAAATCATGCTCTGCAAGAGCGACGGCCCTCTTTGATCGTCCAAATACCATATTGTTTGTCGCTAGAGACGATTTTTTTCCATCCTTGAAGACTAGTGAAATTTTGTATTGGGGATAACAATACGTTTTACAACAGTCTACTTTATGGCAAGACAAAGCTTGCCGGGACCACAAGTCTTAGATAAATTTCGTGAGTATAACTTGCGGATCATCATCTATTTATTGGGTTCATAACATTTCACGATTCAGTGAAAAGAAATGAGCTGTGGCAGATAATGCCTGAACATGGTTTTCCGGTGAAACTAATTAGGCTCATAGGGGAAAAGCACTCAATTTCTCTCTACAAGTATTCGGTACAAAATTTCGAATTTTCATACAAAGTAGGCCAAAATTATATGAATGGGTCGAAAACTAGTGTTGGTTAAAATATTTGTGCTCTCCTACTAAGTGTAACGCTGGAAGATCTTTAGAATTGGCGAACTCGCCAAAACCACTCTAATAAAGATAACTAATAATAATAGACGCTGGAAGTTTCGAAATCAAATGTTTGGATTGCAGACAAGGTGTCAACCTCGTTTGTGACGTTAGACGGATTGAAGCAAATAGACGCACTTTCGAATTTACTGTTCAACATTGCACTTAGGAGATCTAGCGTGTAGAGAAATGGTACTGTGAAACCTCCATGCGTCGATTATCCGTTACTCTATATCGACTCATGGAACCATACTACAAACAAAATTTTATCGTAACTATGATGGTCCCCTTAACCAGCTTTCCAAAGCATTTCTGTTTCATTACTCGATATTTCCATGAGTCGATGGCCCCTACAGATATCGACTCAAGGAAGTTTGACTGTACTATCATCACAGATACTTGACTTTTCAGACGATATCGATCTCTTTGGAATCGAACGCAGGCCAGAAAAGCGGGTCTTCGTGCCAAAACAAGGTGAATAATTGCATGTAGAGGTTGAGGTATAGGCCTAGTAGTGTTGCAGTTAAGGTAGTATTTGATGTGGAAGAGTTTGAAGCTGCTGAAGAATTTGTTTATCTTGGAACACTTGTGACATGTAAAAATGACCTTTCCCGTGAAGTGAAAAGACGTGCTTGGGCTGCAAATAGGATCCCTCACGGATTACGTAACCAGTTAAGATTCCAAAACTTGCAAACGAAAACAGTTGCAATCTCATCACCCACGCGTTTAAATTTACTCTCAACCAGTTTTTCAAATCAATTTTCCGCAAATCAGACGCGGAAATGAAACACCCACACACTTATCTTACCAAAGTGATTTAGCAGCCCATCAAAACACCTACTCCACCCAAGCCTACATACACTTTTACAACACATTCAGTTGGCCCTATAGATAGCCACTTGAATTCCATTCATGGAATCAGTGCCGATGGCGGTGTCCTCGTCGAATTCGCCGAATAATGTTGCCAACGAACACCTACCACGGCGTCAAAGCATCCTGTCATGCCATCGGAATGGATTTCACAATGTAGACACATTCATGGGTTGGCAACTATGGGTAATACTGGGGTGCCTTTGCCCATGTGGAGCAGCAGATTGCATGTCAGCGATCTGCGTTTTAGACTAGAAAGGCGACGTTTTCGACATGAACGTAACAGATATTAACACCAAGGCAATGAAAGCGTTTGTGTAAAACTTGAATCTATAAGTTCGAAGAAATGGTATACCATAGGTGCCTATCGGAACGGAATGTCGAAAGGGTGAAATGATTCTGCGAATCATCTACTGATCGATAATGCAACTTATATTTATTCTGCAATGTGTTCTTCTTGCATTTGTATTAGCATTACGCCTCCACTGAATCAAATCTCACTACTCAGCCTAAAGTTTATAGGCAATACTATATTATCTGGATAATATCTAAAGGAAACTGGATTTCGATTACTTTGGATTTTGGACCCATTCTAACTTTGCATTTGCGTCACATATCGCAAATCTACCCTTACAACAAGATAAAACTTTCATGTGAGCTTCCAAGTACCTCCCCGCCTTCGGAGAATTTTTATCGCATCTGATATTCAAATAAATGTTTTCAACATCCTGTTTTTGACGAACAACGACCCACTTGAATCACTTCCATTCGTTAAACTTTCGAAATCAGTCCCTTTCACACCGTTTGCCTCTCGGCGATAGGGGACTGATGGACAACGTTTTACCAGCACTAACAGATAGTAGGTACCGTAGGTCCTGTGGTTGGCAACCCAATCAACGCCGAAAAACAACCACGCGTGGGATAAAAGTTTTACCCGACATCATCCCTTCCGCCGTTAGGATGATGGGATGTTTGCGAAATTTTCAACATTCTGGAAGATTAAATATTGAGCGCCCGTTCACTTGATTTCATATCAGACAAAATACTCGCCCAACCACAAAAGGGGTGTTTATCTGCAGGTAGAAACCTCGGGAACCAGTCCCATTTTCTCTTCCTTCGTAAAAGCATATGGTGAACCGATTCCCGGCTTTGTGCAAATGTTGATTTTTTGGCGGCTGAGTACTACCGCAAATTTTCTTTTAGTGGATTAAATGTGGTGGGATGTGTTGGGTTGGATTTACCTGTGGGCAAGTCAGTTAATTTAATCACTTGTGTTCTAAAAGTGGAAGCAATTTGTCCAAATGAACATCAACATCAATGTTTTTATTGAATTACAGCCAATATTTTGTTAAACGATGAGTTGGATGTAACGAAAACAGAATCAGAGCAAGAAGAGAGAATGGATCATTGAAGGTGGCTCTTCCGACACTCACCGCCAGTGCTGTTAAATGTCATGCTTATAGCACTCTCGCATACAAAATATCGCATTAGCAAATATTGGCAACCGATAGTAATTCGGAAAAGGTCACCGGGAAAAACATTTTCCGATTACTTTTTCCACTAGGAACGATGATATTAGCAATATTCAAATGTCAAAGTCACGTGAAATTCGTGACATTTAACAGCCCTGCTCACCGCATTGAAACAAAGACGCCAAACACACAATTCTACGGTAATTATTACGTTTTGGTTATTTTAATGATCCATTGGGGAGAGATCAACTTTTTTTAAATTTCTTTATTAGTATCATTCTAAACATTACATTAATTTCATATATCTAGGTGTTCTGTGTTATTAGACAACACTATCATCCTAATTTGGTTTACCAAATAACAAATATAAGATTTTATTAACATTTTGTTAACAACATATTACATTTCATTTGCCGAAGCAATTCAGAGTTTTTACTGGTGAGTTGATTTCACCTGCTTAAAAGAGAAAAAAACACGCTTTCAATTTAATTAATCTAATTTATCCTAAACATATAACGCATTAATCGTGCTAATAGAAGATTGTAACGATTTTTGCCTGAAATTATTAATTATTTTATTTGACATTTGTTCCAATGTTTCAACATTGGATATTCTATGTAACTCATTGGTACTATACCAGGGAGGAAGCTTCAGAATCAATTTCAAAATTATATTTTGAATTCTCTGCAGAGCTTTATTCCTGGTATTACAACAGCTACTCCATATTGGTACAGCATACAACATGGCTGGCCTGAAAATTTGTTTGAATATCAAAAGCTTGTTCTTAAGACAAAGTTTTGATTTTCTATTAATAAGGGGATAGAGACATTTTACATATTTAGTACATTTGGCTTGAATGCCCTCAATGTGATTTTTGGTAGTTAAATTTTTATCTAGCATGAGCTCTAGATACTTAACTTCATCTGACCAATTTATTGGAATCTCTCTCATCGTGACAACATGTCTACGATTCTATGACACTACCCCGAATGCCACTACCCCGAATGCCATTACCCCGAAAGTATAATATATATGGATATTCATATTAATATACTTGCTTCCTTTTATTATCTTATGTAACTGTTTAAGATATGTCTGATTTTCCGCGTTTAATTTTTTTTGGTCATGATAATTATCAACCAGTTATATTCTGTTAGTACCGGGAGCGAAAATCAAATACAACAGGTCAGTTCAACTAGGAAGAACAGCCTATAATTCAAAGAAGGCGAAATTCTGTATTGAAGTATTATAAGTATTATGACCTTTTTATCATATGCGTTCTTGCGTCTACTTTTAAATGAAGGAATAAACTAATGCGGAAAACTTAACAGCTGCTATATGAAAGATTCGTAACAAAGAACAGCTTATGCTCAAAAGAAGGGTGAATTTCTGATTAAAATATAAACAGCTTTAATGTGAACCACTTCTGTGCTGATGTTACAACATGAAGAACACACTTTAGAAGGAAGAGAAAATTGAAATACAGGATTTAATCTTTGTGTATAATAGGTAACTATATACCAAAAACTAATGAGGCGCTATCTCCATATATCTAACGACCACCAAAAAATCAAGCAATGTTGGTTTACACCCATACAGTTATCCCTGTGATGTACAATACCTAACCTTCACTTCTTTCGGTGGTTGGATCACTTGCTATTTGACCCCTCAACAGTGTTGCAGCTTGGTAATTGGAGTTTCAAGTGAAAAATGATTTCGAGTGAATCCGAAACATACTTCAGTATCTCTGATGGCGGAGAATATTCTGCCCATCTATTTTCAACACCTGAAAGACCACGTTTTTATCGCCGTATTCGAATGCTATCGAATTCGAGCTCTGATGATTCTTCAGCACCAGAAAACCAGCAGCAAGCGTCTACCACGAGCCACGTTTTAACCGATGAGGTTAACAATGAGACATCGGAAGGTAAACTAATCCATTTTAAAATTTATAACTTAACTTATTCTTTCAATGTTCCACCAGAATCTATCACCATAAAACCAATTAAGCGGAAGCGACGCTCTGGTTTGTCGTACAACTCCGTTGGCCAGATTGATCATAATAATCATAAAGAAAATGCATTGTCTCAATCAAAACGCATAAAACTTCACCGGCTAAAGTTCAGAAGCATGGTGATTGAAAAACCACAAGACTCCGCTGAAAGACATCTAGCTAGTGATGATGAGACCATAACAGTTTTACCATCAACAAGCTCTGAACCCGCTACACATGACGCAGACGATGAAAATATCAAACTTATCCGAACAGTGAGAGGGAAGTTAAAATGTTGCTATAACGGTTTTACATACCATCTCAACAAAAAGGTAAACTATTGTTTTTTCTTATGTCAAATTGTTTAACTTCCTTCCTTCTAATAGACGAATGACGCTAAATATTGGGACTGTGAGCTACGACGAACGCCTGGACCAGCCGGCCCTTGCGGTGGTCGTGCAATAACAGTTCTCTCCGAGTCGAGTCGGCAGAGTTTCGTTCAGAGTTAACAGAACGCGGAATTGGTTCATCGGATAAGCCGGAAAAAATCATACGTGAGGTTTCAGCGTCTACAGTACCGGAGGTTATTGTATTAATGTTTTATCTCTCAATTCTTCTCTCATACTACGTGTGTGCGTCTTCTCTTGAAAATTGATTAGCCTACTGTTCTCTCATACACTTGTGTGAGACCAGAATGAATATAAGGGGTCGTCTGCAAGGATGGAAAAAAATCAGATCTAACGACAAACAACACGGTATCTGAATGGTCCAAGAGGGCCGTCGCTCTTGCAGCAACATGATTTCAACACCTCACCACGCGCGATGATCATAGATATATCGAGCATCCGATGAACCGTTTGTCGTAGGACAAAGGGTTTGTCGGATACTGTAATATGTTGCGATTGATGCGAATCAATTCAAAATTCACGGATAAACTCTCTCACATACCACGCACGATTGACTTTCAGATGATAAAGAACAAGCTAGGAGACAAATCGTGGAGTGTAACCAGAAAAATCCTCCAAAATTATGACTTTGATTCGCGAACAATTGATCGTCAGCTCACAGGCCGAGCGATTCATTTTTCGCGGAGCGGAGTTTGTTGTAATGGCTTGACGACTAAGGATTTGTCGTTGTTGCTATGATCGCATGATAAAGAACAACCACGATGCATCATTTGTTTTATCATGATCACTAGATTTCCATCCTTGGTCGTCTGTTAATTACGTAAGACAATTGTGTCGAAAAACGGCCCTCCCCCCATGGTAAGATTTTTTGTAAGGAAATTAAAAATGATTTGTATGGCGCGTAAGAAATCTCAAAATTCCACTACCATAAAAACTCTTACGTAATTAATGGAAAGCCCCTAAGTCCAAGCAAATATCACTAATACACTTTCTATCAAATAATCAATAGGTACAATCATCGCTAAGCCGAAATGCACAGCGCAAAATCATCCAAAGACGCAGGAGAGCCGATTTTCCAAAAGATCCGGAAGATTTGGACAATATAGACAACATTGACATTCGATTTCAAAAATCTTTCGACGGCAAACCGTTCCTTCGACGTGTACTAAACACTGACGAGGGGACGATAGTCATTTTTATTTCGGACATGCAGCTGCAACTGTTGTCGAAAGCCGAAGTCTGGATCATGGACGGCACGTTCGCCACGGCACACAGTGCTTCGAACGTATGGCACTTGGGGACAAAAGTCATAACGGGATGTTTTATGCGGTTTTGCCCTACGATGTTGAGGAGTATCTCGTTATACACATAAAATAACTCATTATTGGCATAAATGACACATATTACATCAGTAATGGCGTGAGTGGCTTATACGTCAAATTTGACATTTGACACCATAGAACAGTGCTCGCTTGGAAGAAATGTTCAAAATAAAAATGCATGAAAAAGTACTTGAGTCGTTCGCATGAACGATGTATGTGACATGCGTAACCATAAAAGTGTCTCAATAACCAACTTTTTATAAAAATATTGAAGCACGGATTATTCCAATTAATAAAATTAAATCCAATAAAAAGGTTGAATAAAGTTTCTTTTTATTAGCAACACAATTCATTTACGACCTATTAATCATCCGAGAACTGAATTATTGCTACAAAATAAAATTGAAATGTCGTTTGACCAGAGGGTTTTATTTTCTTTTATTTCGATCATTTTCAATGGAACGTCGCAATGATTCCGGTCAGCAATTTTTCATCCGATTTTCCTGCTTCCGAAATTGTTTGTTTGTATATGCTGTGTCCTGAACTTCCATCGAAGCCCACTTGCAAACCAGTTTTACAGCAGTAGAAGCTTCCAACGAAATATCCTTCATGATAGTGGATGCAGTACAATTCATGAGCTGTTGTAGATCGACTGTAGCAGCTGATCTGATGCAGAAATCGGTTTCGGAATTATGTTTTGTTTCTCTTGCTTTAGCGCATAAAGGCTAGGAATCAAGTTCGGATGTAATTCGTTCAAAGCGGTTCAAAGCAAATTGTACTTTCGTTCCGACAGATCTAAATCAACGTTCAAAGCTAATGCCTGTGCTGCAGTCATGACCTGTACTTGATCCCCACTCGAAGAATTTGACAAATTGTCAGCGAATGCGAGCTCTTCGTTGATAAGATCTGCAACACTTCCCTTTTAAGTTTTTCTTGAACATTCATTGAACGTTTTGTGAGGCCCCATGCCAGGCTTTGCAGCCGAGCTGGAAATATCTGCATCGTCAGTTTCCTGAATGCGCGGGAGCTGCACTGGTTTTGCTAATCAGTCGGAGTTTTGCTTCACGAAAATTTTGTATGATCTTCCACATTTAGCCCACTTTTGGTTTATTTTGCAACAATAAAATTTGCAAAACGTCTTTAGCTCGTTCTCAAATATCTTGGAGAAAGTGCCATAACATCTGTACATGAAATTCAAAACATGATTTTTCCGATGGGGTGGAGTGGCAGAAAACTACTACTCGAAACAATCTTTATTGATGGTTGTGGCAGCATATCCTAAAAATCATAAGATGACGTACAATTGGCACACATATGCAGCTGGAATCACTTCCAGAATTTAAAAAAATACTTCAAATTTTATTTTTAAGTGGATTTCAGAAAGGTACTTTATGGTACTTTTTTGTATAGGCAAAAAGAAGATAAGTGTTTTAATTTTCTTCTATATTAAAAAGGATGTAGCTCAGAAGCATCTTTTTCAACAATTGCTAAAATATATCACAGAAAATTGAATGGAATGACTCCTACTTACTTGTTTCCATACGGTCCATAACGATTTTCATTTTGAAAATATAATAAGGATGGGAATGAAGTGAATTGTAGAGGGACTGGATTGACACGAAAACAATGAATAATATAGAACGATGAAACAACTTGTCAACACGTGGTGTTTTGGTTTGTTTTGAAAACTGCACGAACTTTCTAATATCTGTACTACACGCTCAAAACATATGTTAACATCGTGGCCTACTTGAATTGGTCGAATATGAAAGTTGATTTTTTGACTTTTGTCCAAGGGACGAAGCACTGTGCGGCACCTCGTTGCTTTAAGCAAATATTTACCATCCATGGTAGCATTGGCGAGACACAGTCAAGACGATTTGTTCCTCTCGTATTCATGTTGTTACCCAAGAAAAATGAGTCGACGTATACAACGGCGTTTACCCACTTATGCGAAATAGCTGTGGAACACCACGTCGAGCTAGATCCCGAATTAATTTTGAGCTCGCAGAAATAAATGCTGCTAAGAATTTGTTCTCATCTGCAGAAATACATGGCTGTTTCTTCCATTTCAATCAAAGTTTGTTTAGGAAACTAAAAAAAACTTGGGCTACAACACGAATACGGGAGGAGCAAATCATTAGAACTGTCGTTCAAACAGCTCGTTGCCTTGGCCTTCTTGCCAGCAAAAGAAGTACCAATGGCTTTCGACAAGCTGCACAAGCAGTGTCCCAACAAGTTAAAAGATTTTTCTCGATACTTTGATGAATACTATGTTAATGGTCCAGCACAGAAAATGAATGGCCGTAGACTAAAGTTTCCACCAACATTGTGGTCGGTCTACAAAAACGTATTACGAAAGCTTCCTAGAACTTCTAACAACCTTGAGGGATGGCACACTAAATGGAACGGTCTTCTACGTTCGGAAAATCCATCATTTTACACGGTCCTTCATCAGTTTCAATTTGAAGAGTGGAGTATAGATGTAGGTAGAGTATCTACGCATTCTGAAAGGAGAACCTGGAGCAACGAGACGCAAGAAGCACATTATACGTGATAAATAGCTCGAAAATATAGTGAAGAATTATGATCGTAATGTAGATCACCTTGATTTTTTGACTGGTATCGCCTTATTGTTGATAAATACTTAGATTTACTATGATGTAATTTTTGATTCCCTAATAAAGTTGTACATCAAACCTATATTGTTTATTTCATATATAACATTTAGAAATTTTTTAGATGGATATTTTGAACATTCGGGGTAATGGCGTTCGGGGTAGTGGCGTTAGGGGTAGTGGCGTTCGGGGTAATGGGATGGAGCCCATGTCTACTTGAAGGTTTCAAATAAAGAGCTTTTGGTTTATGCAGGAATATTATTAGTTGAGTTTTGGAAGCATTAGGAGAAATCTTTCATTTTTGCAAGTATGAAGAAAATATATCCAAACTTTTTTGCAATCGACTACAGATGACACGCAGGCTTCGTCCTTTGGCGGAGAGGCCTGTATCATCCGCAAACAAATATTTCTGACATCCCTGAGGTAACTCAGGTAAGGGGCGATCCATTAATTACGTAAGACAATTTTCAGGGTTTGTCAACCCCCCTCCCCCCATGGTAAGATTTTGTGTATGAAAATTAAAAATAAATTGTATGACGCGTAAGAAATCCCAAACCCCCCCTCCCCCCATAAACCCTTACTTAATCAATGGACAGCCCCTAAGTCAGATGTGAAAATATTGTACAATATTGGCCCCAAAATTGGGAACACCAGCTCTTACAGGAAGTCTTTCAGATCTGGAGTTCTGATAATTAACCTGAAGTACACGATGTAACAGATAACTTTGAATTATTCTAACAATGTATGTTGGAAAATTAAAGTTTTTTAATTTCACGATCAAACTTTCATGCCAAACATTGGTGAATGCTTTTTCTATGTCTAGAAGAGCATGACCAGTAGAAAAGCCTTCAGATTTGTTGGAACGGATCAAATTTGTTACACGTAACAGTTGATGAGTGGTCGAGGGTCCATGACGGAATCCGAACTGTTCATTGGTTAACATTGAATTTTCGTTGATGTGGTCCATCATTCTGTTCAAAATGACCTTTTCGAAAAGTTTACTGATGGGGGAAAGCAAACTGATTGGACGATAGCTAGAAGCTTCTGCAGGATTTTTGTCTGGTTTTAAAATTGGAACAACCTTAGCATTTTTCCATTTGTCAGGAAAATATGCTAATGGAAAACATTCGTTGAATTTATCAATTCGCATCAGCTGATGAACAAGAACGGTCTACGACTGGTTGATTCAGTTGCTTCCAACCATATGAACAACACCTACCTCCAGTACAACTTTCCGTATATATATACCTGGAGTTCATCACAGCAAACAAAACCAGAAATTGATCACTTCTTCTACATTATCGACGTCAGAACATCGTCCTCTTGATACTACAACTAGATAACCCGAAATTTCAGAAGTTGGACTTCAATATGTCAGAACATTATTCTTTACTAGATCTGTAAAATA